>NW_012114253.1:3642920-3709427 GCF_000951035.1 Colobus angolensis palliatus | reverse complement strand
GCGCCTTTGATCCATGGCCCGAGGCCGCCTGACAGTGGAAAATGCGGGGAGACAAAACCACTCAGTCAAAGTGATTCCCAACAACTGTCTCCCCGAGATAAGGACGCCCTCGGGCTCGGCGGCCTGCTTAATTCCCGCTGCCCGGGCCTGGGATCCCGAGCAGCCGCTCGCCTGGCCGCCCCCGAGACTGCAGAGCCGCCGCTCGCTGGTCCAGTCTTGGTCGCGAGGTCTCGGCCGTCTCGGGACGGGGCAGGCGGCGAAGGGACGGGCAGCAGGTAAGCAAGACCCTTGCTACCTGCTGGAGAGAGAGGCTGAGAGGCTCCCACGGGAGCTCCCGGTTTCCCATCCGTTCATTAGGGCCTTCTCCACCAATGCACTTGCCCTTCCCTCCACCTAGAAGCTTCTCGCCCCCGCTCTCCTCGCTTAGCCAGCCCTACTCATCTCTCTGGTCTCAGTTCAGAGGTCGTTTCCTCCAGAAGTTTGCCCTGACCTGGCTCTGGTGGCCAGGCCCCCTCCCATGTCCCTTGCATTACCCTGGGTAGCAGCTTCGCCTTGGTTTCCGACTTTTTGGATACCGCGCTCTCCCTCCAATGCGAGGACCCTAGGCTCTTGGCCTGTGTCCCCAGCACAAAGCCTGGCACGGAGTAGATGCCCAATAAACAGCTGTGAGAAAGCCCTGGGCTCTCCTGAGGGTCTATTCTGTGCCCCATTCTGTGCACAGAGGATGCCAGGTGAGCTGAACCTGGCCTCTGCCCTCAAGAACCTTCCAGTTAGTCCACCCACAGACAAGCAAGCAGACAAAACGGTGAGCCAGAAGCCTCCAAAGAGGAGGGAGTCCTGGGAAGGGTCTGCAGCCCCCTCGTAGTGAGGGAAATACCATCTTGAGGGCCAGCTGGCCCGACTCACTGGACAGACCACCTGAAGCCCCGGCTCTGCTGTCTGACCACCCTCCTTGGCAGACTATGGTTTGACATTGTGGAGATTCCAGAGGGACAGGAGATGAGATTATGTAAAGTGAGGCCAAAAGGGAGCCATCATGATCCCACCTGAACCTCCATGGGGGTGTCAGGGACAGGAGAACCAGCATGTTTGAGATGATGGCTAGAGGCACATGTCCTGTGGAGGCAGAATTCAGCTGAACTGAGTTCACTCAGAGCTGGCCAGGGATGGAAGGAGTAACTTTGGAAAGCAGGGAGCGTCTCATCTCTGCTCAGAGTGGGGTGCAAGCAGAATCCAGGCCATACCTGCCAAACTGGTTGGAGGGTGAGTCCTTGCAGGGTGGGGCGATTGAGCTAGAGTCAGTGGTTCCTAAACCCGAGCCTCAAAATGATCTGGGAGACCTGTTAAAAATCTTAATTCGCAGACTCCACCCTGAGAGGCTGTTATAGTTGGTCCATGGTGGGACTGGGGAAATGTGTATTTTTTAAAAAGGTACAGTGCAAGGCAGCCAGTCCCAGGCCTAGCACATCCAAAGCATGGATTAGCGAGCTTCCACCTTGTCAGCCTCACATGGGGATCTGTCGAAGGCCTCCCTAACCTCAGTGCACCTGAGGGTCCCCATGTGGTATCCACGCCTTGACCCTCCCTTCCTTCCTTCCTTCCTCCCTTCCTCCCTTCCTCCCTTCCTCCCTTCCTCCCTTCCTTCCTTCCTTCCTTCCTTCCTTCCTTCCTTTTTTCTGAGACAGAGTCTGGCTGTATTGCCCAGGCTGGAGTGCAGTGGCTCGATCTCGGCTCACTACAACCTCCGCCTCTCAGGTTCAAGTGATTCTCCTGCCTCAGCCTCCCAAGTAGCTGGGATTACAGGCATGCGCCACCAGGCCCAGCTAATGTTTGCATTTTTAGTAGAGACGGGGTTTCACCATGTTGGCCAGGCTGGTCTCAAGCTCCTGATCCTCCCACCTCAGCCTCCCAGAGTGCTGGGATTACAGGCATGAGCCACCACACTCAACCAACCCTTCTTTATTTAGAAAACAAGTTGGAGGGAGTGTCTGCTTGAAATGAACTGAGATCCCCCTCCCCAGCAATCTCAGAGCTAGAAGACACCTAGAAAGAGTTAACTGGCTGTCTCATTTTGCAAATAGAGAGACTCACAATGCTCCTGCACACTTTCACCGTCCAAAAAGACTCAGGAGTTAGCAGGGCTTTCCGAGGGCACAGTGGGTGCAGCAATGGCCTTATTGCAAGAGGTTGATTTTCAGCATGTGCGGTCATCTGTGCCTCTGCTCCCAGTGGCTTAGGTGACTTCTGCTTTGACACAGAGCCCTGGGGAATCTTTTCAAGCATCTAAAAGAGGCAACCAGTGTGGGTGAATGAGTCCTGGATGAGGAGATAGGAGACCTGGGTGGGGCTTTTGAGGGAGATCCGCCCCTGCCCTACTCCTGTCCCGCTCCTGTCCCTCCATCCTGCTGCGTGAGGACTGGGGCTTTGGAGGACAGGAGACAGTGTGCGCTCTCAGAACCCAGCCCCCAGGCCCTGGGGTCTGCCAGTGGAACTGGCCTGAGGCCAAATGAATGTGACCCTCTCACCAGCCCAGGGGTCTCTGACCAGCGGCATCGGAGGATTAAGGTCCTGTGAGAGTCCTGGCAAATGTCTTATCACAAAGGGGACACGTCCAGGCTGAAATTGAGACATGATGCCCAGGGGCAGAAGTTCCAGAGCCTCCCCCGCAAGGGGCTCCCTTCCCTTCTTGTGGCTCCAACCCCAGCCAACCTCATTCTCCTTGTCTAGGTCTCTGGGGTGAAACAGCTGTCCCAACTGGAGTCATACTCTGCTTCAACCCCCAAAGAAGTGGAGTTGGCATCCCGGCATGGTTACTGATCTCAGTAGCAGTCATGCCACACCACATTGGTTTGGCAGTTGGCAAAGGCGCCTCTACTCCTATTAGCTATTTGGTCCTCCCTGAGCCCTAAGGGCTTGGAATCATTGTACCCATTTTGCAGACTCAGAGAGGTGAACTCCATGGTCAGCAGCAAGAGACAATGTTGGAACCAAAACTCCTGGTTTATCCAAATACTCAATTCTCTCCTCCAAGCTGGGCTGCCAGAACAGGCAGGGTCTGGAGCAGACCCTTGCTACTCAAAGTCTGTTCTGCACTTTAACGAGGTCCCTCCGAGGCTCTACGTGCCTGTGGATGTTTGAGAAGCACTAAAGGATGACCTCTCATGCCTTCCCCTCCTCCCAGCTGTCAGATGCTCCATAAGCTCCCTGCGATGACTCAAAGTGGACCGCCCTGAACAGCAGAGGACAGAGGAAGGAAGGGGCCTGGGAGGGAACCCCAAATCCTTCCGAGGCCCAGGGGAAGAGGCAGGAGAGCAAGGGAGGTGGCTGCGGTTCTGTACTCAGCCAACACCCAGCTAGAGCAGGGTATGGGCCTGGCACCCTGGCATGACAGCTCAACCCTGGGCACATCAAGCTCCTGGGCTGATTTGGCAGGTGACTCTAGCAGGGAGGTATGCAGTGGGCAAGGAAGTGGTCAGAGAGACAGACAGACCCAGAGAGAGCCAGGGCATGAGGTGCTGATGGAGAGAGGGGAGGTGGGTGCGGATGGACCCATGGAGAGAGGGGAGGTGTGTGTGGACAGACCCACTGAAGCATCGTGGAAAGGGAGGGATGTATAGGGGTGGAGGTTGAGGGGAGAGAGAGAGAGAGAGAGAGAGGTAGAGAGACACCTAGAGACCAAGAGACAGAAACAGGAGCAAGAAAACCTAGGACAGAGCAATGCAGAGGCGGGGGCATATACAGGGGCGGGGCCGGGAGAGGAAGAGACGCAGGGAGAGGGATGAATCAAGAAGGCCAGGGATGATGGAGGGGGGACCCCAGAACTGGAGGGAGGAAGGTGCAGAGAAAGGGCTTGAGGGATCGGAGGAGAGGGACACAGACAGCTCTGCCATCAGAGGAACCCGAATTTGAATTCCAGGCCCACCCCCTGCTCCCCCATGTCGATCCATGGGAGCAGCAGCAGCAAGCAGCTCCCTTTCTCTCCCAGCCTAGTGACCTGCCAGAGCCAGCTTCTCTCCACACTCCCTCCAGCCTCTTCTCCCACTCCCAGTCCAGGTGTCCATGGCGAGGACCTTTTCGCATGCATGGGGCCTGCCCAGGCCTGAACCCCAGGTGCCCTGGCCTCCCAGTGCGGCGGTGGTGGGTCTCAGAGCCCTCAGAGCCCAGGGTGAGAAGTTCTGCCCTTTTGCCAAGTGTTTTCCTTTAGTTCCAGATGCCACCCTGACAGGTGCTACCCTGTGATTAATGTCCCCACCTCCAAGGCCTGGGACCAGCCCCTCCTCCCCAAGCCAGAGGTGGCGGTGGGTGGGCAGTGCAGGGACTGAGCTTCCAGAATCCCTTCCTGGTTCGTCCCTCTCCCTGGACCCCCTGTAGCCACCAGCAGCAGAGAGCAGACCCTTACTCAAAGACCCTCTCAGATGAGCCACATGGCTGTGGCTGAGTTTCCCTTTAAGCCTCAGTTTCCCTGGCTCTCTGAAGGTGGCAATAGTCCTGCTGCTGTGCTCAGGAGGCCATGCCAGCAGAGAACCCGTAGGGCAAAGCAGAGAGGCTGCTGGGAGCCTCTGAGGAGCCCCACACAGTCTTGATACCAGAGCTGCTAATGGTGGATGTGGGGATAAAAAGAGCCATTTCCGCTCTTGTCAGTGATGCAGGGAGGAGAACCTGGCAGTTGTCGGACCATGTCTAGAAACACAGCCTTCAGCAACCTGAAGTCCCTGTGCAGAGTGGCAGAGAAGTAGACCATGGTTACTTCAAAGAAGAGTCATGATTAGGGGCGTTGCATGGTTTGGGGGACTGCTATTAGAGATGGGGATCAAGGTTGGAGTTAGAATTGGTCGTGTTAAATTGGAGAATATTATCTAAGTTGGTGGCAGTGGTTACCAGCTGTGTGATCTTGGGCAAGTGACCTGACCTCTCTGTGCCTCCATTTGCTCATCTATCAAATGTGGACGACACAGGGTTGGGCCTGCTTCCCAGGGCTGTTGTGAGGAGTGTTAATTCACTGAAATGCTTAGAATACTACCTGACGTGGAGACAGCATTAAAGAAATATTAGCTTAGGATTATGGATGGCTGACCTTGGAAGTGTGGTCAGCACCAGGGTCCTGGAGTGGGGTCGTAATCAGAGCGGAGGGCCCTGGTTGAAGTTGGGGTGCATGCAGTATAGGATAAGGCGGGGACTCCATTTGCCCAACCCCTTCCCCGTATAACCCGCGGCATCGCCTTCCCAGCCTGCATCGCCAGTGAAAAAGCCAAAGCCACTATCTCCTCCCGCATCACTTAGGGCCCGGGGACTGAAATGAGACAACATCTCTCCGCCACTGTCCCCAGCCTCTTGTTTGTTTGGTACGTGGATGCCGTGGGCACGTTTTTGCTAATTTTGTAGCTGCCTTTATCAAGTGGGGATTCACAAGCGCTTTATCCTCGATAAGTGGATTAGTCGGTGAGCTAAACAAGAAGGTATGGGATGCGGGGGCTGCTCCGGAGAAGATATTTGTTTTGCAAAGAATGGAGACTGCGTTCCCTGCCCTGTGTGGATGAGGCGGCAGGGCGTCGACGTAGCTGGAAGGGCTGTCTGTGTTCCTTCTCCCAGGGCCCCGGAAGCTCTAACTCGTGGGAACTTTCTACAGTGCAAGCAGGGGGCAGGAGGGTGGCTGGATCTCTGCCGAAAGAGCTCCTGGGTCCATCTGGGCAGGGGAGGGAAACTCCAAATCAGACCCGGGTAAATAGGTATACCGGGGCTTATTTTGAGTTGTGTCACCTTCCTGGGCTGCAGCTTTTTCCTTTCCATCTTCTGTCTTTGTCCACCTTTCCTTTCCTTCTTACCCTTCACCTCCATTTTTGGTCTCCTTTCTTCCTCCCTCAGACCCCTCCAAGGGCCTTTTGCTAAGAACTGTAAATTCAGGCACTGATAAGACATGGTTTCTGCTCTTGCAGGCTTCATAGTCCAGTTGGACAAAACCAAGACAACAAATTAATGGGCCCCCAAATGTGGCAGCGAGAGGTGAACCTGGTTAGAAACCCTAGAATGCTTCCAGCTGCTTCCTTAGCCTTGATGCTCTCTAAGGAATGGCCATCTGGTGCTCACAGGGCTTCTCAAACTTCTCTTCAAACCCCCGGGATAATAGTTGAGTATGTTCCCCCTGAGGCCCTGGGGGTGGAGTGTAACATAGAGTTTCATGTATTCTCTTTGAGATGCATTCTTTGCCACTGCGGAGCCATTTAAGTTGGGTCATAATAATGGAATAAGTTGGCATCATGTCAAGTTGACTCCTCTCCAGGAAGTTGCACCATGTTCAGCTTGTGACTTTGCATGGCACATGATGAACAACTGAGTATGGGTACTGAGAGGGAATCAAAGATGACTGGGATGTCTGAAGTCTGAGTGACCAAGAAGGTGAGGCATTGTAGACAGAAACAGGGAATGCAGGAGGAGGACCTGGGTCAGAGGTAGCTCTTTGTAGGTCAAGACCAGGAGATAGCCACAGACGTGGCCAGGACAGAGGTTGGGCAGAGATGTGGATTTCAGAGACGTCTCTCAGCAGAGACCTGGAGATGGAATAAGATGCACAGGGATAGAAGAGAGAAAGACTGGGAGGTTTCATTGCACCCGTAGAGGGTAGGGGACCAAAATGCTTTCTTTTTCTCTTCCATTTTTAATATGCACAGCCAGGATCTGGAGGTCCTTGCTCTGTGTTGCAGCAAGAGCCTGGCTGAAGGGGAGAGAGGGAGCAGAGACTCTAAGAAGGAAGAAAAAGAGTGGAGCAAAGCATTCAGGTCCCCAGCTGGTTCTTAGCAGCGTCTGTCCTCCCCAAGCTGCCTCCAGCTGAGTGTGATTTTGCTATTTATTTACATGTAATTATTGCTATGAGGTGCAGATATTAACGCTGTCAAGAGCAATTTGCTCTGACATTTTTCACTCGCTCAGTGCCCCCGCCACTCTCGATGGGGCCCAGGGTTCTCCCGGCTCAGGCCGCTGCGCGCTCGGTGGCCCGGCCGGGAACCACCCAGCCGGCAAGGAGTGGCGTCAGCGGGCTCACCCGGCTTCTCTGCAAACTCATTAAGCTTCGAAATTGAATTTGGTCTGGGAGAGGGCTCACTGGGCCCCACTCCAGCAGCCGAGGCTGGCTCAAGGCCTCCTTGCTGTGCCTTCCACAGAGAAGACTGGGCAGGGCCAAGCTCGCTGGGGGACAGGCCAGTGGCTGAGGCTGGCAGTGGGCTGCAGAGGCAGCTGGTGAAGGCAGTGGAGGGTCATGGTTAGAGAGGTGAGATGTACACAGCCACCATCAGCAAAGCTCCAACATGGCCATGGCATGGTGCGGGCATGGTAGCTCAAACCCTCTCTGTATGCTCCGTTACCAGGTCACCCAAGAAACCAATCCCTGACTTTGAGGGACAGCACTGCAATTGACAGGTGCACCGACTTAACAGCAGACTGTCCCATGAAGCCATTCAAACACCTTAGTCATCCTTCAGAGGACGGTACCATGGGGGTAGGAAGAGGTACTGAGCTGGCCCTGCAGTAAGGCCCCTGGGTGGACACTGGGAAGAGAATCGACTTTCTGTTTACAACTTTTGAGTTCAAGTCCAAATCCCAGTGCTTACTAATTGTGGAGAATGGGGCAAATTATTTAGCTTTCTAGAGCCTCCGTTTCCTGATCTTGAAAATGGAACAGCCATTTTTCATTATATTTCATATTTCATTGAATCTAAGACATCTGATGCTGGCCCTTCCTTGATCCTATCAGAAGGTGGGAACAAAAGCTTTCCACACAGCTACGCAGTCACATAGCCACAGCGAGGCAGTGCTGAAGGCAATACGCATCCTGATTTCAAAGAGGTGAAAATGTACGTCTTCGACCTGATGTGGGGAGGAGGGGCTGGCGGCCCACCTGCACCTAGTAGGTGATGCACATAGTAGGTGCTTAAGGCTATGATCCTTTTTCTCTGTCAGCCTTTCTATCACCAGGAGCCATTTTACAAGTGGGGAAACTGAGGCTTATTTGTTCGTTCATTCCGCCGAAGGGATTTTGTTCCTGGGAGGGGCAAGCTGGGCCTGAGCTATCACGGCCCTGAGTCCTTAACACACTGTGATATGTGCCAGCTTGTCTGCCCAGGTACTAACGAGGCCTCCCTGCCACTGTTCAGTCCCTGCCACAGCCAATCTGCATCCTCGTCTCCACCAATTACCGAGGTAGAGATGCCCCCCCGCCCCAACTCCGCCACGCCAGGGGAGTCTGAGAGCCCAGATCTCCTCCTTTTCCAACCTGGGCGGGGGACCAGAGTCAAGGAGGCCTTCCTCCCTCCCCTCTCCTTCCTCCTGCCTGCCCCTCCTCCCCTCCACTCGGCCAATTAGGCCCCTGACACCTGGAGCCGCTGACAAACTGTTTCTGTCACTTGCTCTCTGTCTTTCATTAGGACTGCAGAGGAGGGGGAGCAGGGAAGGGAGGGGGAGGAGATGGGATCTTTCATGCTTAGTAAGGCCAGATACATTAATTACAAAACGGCCATTTGCCGCGTGAAAGTGTGCTAATTAAATTTATGCAATCATTATCTTTAAATAGTCATATCTTTCCCAGCGATCGGCCCCTTCCCCCCCAGCCCCGCCGCTCCGAGCAGAGTCGCTCTAATCCCTCGTCCGCCATTTATCGAGCCACCAGAGATGGTTTCTGAATCTCACTACACCCTTTTAGCGCCAGTGCCCACCAGGGACCCTGAGCCTTTGAACCCATCCTGGCATGGGCACCTTCAGACTCAGGCCGACCCAAAGATCTGCCCTGGATGAGGGGCAAAGCCTTCATCTGGTGTTTCCAGATATTTCTAGATGTTTCCAGATATTTGGAGACTGACATTGGAAGAATGTGTGTCTGTGTGTGTGTGTGTGTGTGTGTGTGTCTTTGACTTCTTGGACAATGAGTGGAAAGCCATTCTGTTCCTCCCTCCACCCCCACCTCACCTCTAGACATCTTATAAAACAGACATTGGAAAAGAGTGTGTGTGTGTGTGTCTTTGACTTCTTGGACAATGGGTGGAAAGCCATTCTGTTCCTCCCTCCACTCCCACCTCACCTCTAGACATCTTATAAAACAGACATTGGAAGAGTGTGTGTGTGTTTGCGTGTGTGTGTGTGTGCATGTGTGTGTGTCTTTGACTTCTTGGACAATGAGTGGAAAGCCATGTGTTCCTCCCTCCACTCCCACCTCACCTCTAGACAGTCCTTAACTAAAAGCCTCCAAGGAGCCCTGGGATGGGGAGAGGGCTCTTAGAAACCCACTGGGTTGGTGGATGTTTGCCATATGACCCCTCAATTTATTCTTTTCCTTCAACCAACTCTGTGCACGGGATAAAAAGATAAATTTGTTTCTTCATTCGTGAATTTCCTCACTTAGCAAATGTTTGTTGGGTGCCTTCTGTGTCCCAAGCACTGGGAATAAGACGCCAAGTCTGTCCCCAGGCAGCTCCTGCCAAATCCAGGCACGTCATGGCCACAAGAAAACAATAAACAGGGTGAGGCTCGGTCTGTTCCCAGGCAGAGGGTTGGGCCTTAGTGAGACTGAAAGTTTCCGCGGGGTAAGGCTTGAACACAGGAACCTCACAGCCTCTTTCGGCTGCACCTCCCAGGGTCTCTCCCTCACACAGTAGAAGATTCTTACCAAAGTCTCAGTTGGATGTCTTCTGCTGCAGTTTCACAAATTACCCCCTGTGCTTTCCTCTTCACTCAGACAGAGCCAGCCTCATGAGTCTTTCCAAGTCTGTGTATCAAACTGCACGTGGGAGGAGGAGAGACCGCAACAGGGTTGTGGGTGGGTAGCCCCTAACCTGGTCAGAGATGGCAATGACCCGATGTTCACCATGTATCCTCTGAGCTTCCAAGGTTCCCAAGCTTCAGCCTGTACTCTGGGTTGGGGCACACAGGATCTGTGCCCCATACATGTGCAGTGCTCACATGCACACACACGCAGGCAACACTCACACATGCACACACAGTAGTAGCTACTGTATGCACATACAATAATTATGCACACACAATGCTCATGCACACAATACACAAGCACACATACAAAATTCACACATACACACACAAATACTTGCACATGCACACAAAAATTCTACACATGCATGTACAATACTCCCATGCACGTATAACACACAGGCACATGCAAAGACACAGTGCTCACACATCACACAAGGACTTAGAAGCATCCATACAACACAAACACAGTACTTCCATGTGCACAAGCATGCATGAACACACAATACTCACACATGCACACACAGTATTCACACATGCACACACTCTCTCTCCCTCTCTCTCTCACACACAGACACATACACACAAACACACACACACTGAGTTAACAGTCAGTTAATAAATGACCCTAAGCCACCTAGGGTAAATGAAGGCCACAGCCAGGCACAAGGCGATGGCCTTTTAGCATCAGACCAGAAGTCAAGAGTCAAGGGTCCTTGCCCCGATCCTGCCACTCATCCCCCAGGGGATTCTGGGTGAGCTGCTAAGCCTCAGTCTTCCCATCTGAAAAAGGGAGTAACAGTGCTTCCTAGAGTCGTTGTAAGGCTTAAAGGAAAATACTTCACAAACTGTAAAGTGCTGTGCTTGTGCAAGACAATGCCATCAGCCAGGCTTAGAAAAGCGTTCATGGAAGGCTTCGAGGGTGAAAATGAGAGGGAACCAGGAGTCAGAGGGCTGGGTTGTGGGAGGGAAGGGGAGCCTCTTGCCCACACAGCAGGTGCAGGGCTTCAGTGTGGGATGCTGGTAGTTGAGGGGGTGGGGTGTGGAGGCCATAAGCAGAGATGGAAGCTGAAGTGGAAGGTGGGGGACAGGGAGACCTGCAGGAAATCTTGTTTGGAAGCTCCAAGTCAGCGCCCGAAGCCCATTACTGCTGTCCACAGGGGGGAAGGAGAGGGAGGGTCCAGATCCTCTTAGTGGAGAATTGAGAGGAGAGGGAGCGAGGGTGAGCAGCTGCCTGGGTAGGTGATTTCTAGCTTGCACTAATCTCAGTGTGGGGCTGGGGACAGGCGGCCGCCAGCAGGGGCATGCGTGTGTCTGAGTGTCCCCTGGGGGCTGGAGGAGGGTGAAGGGGCACACAGGTTTGTGTGAGTGAGCTGGCGAAGGCGGAGTTGTGGGGTGGCAGTGTGTGGGTGCATGAGGGTCTGTGTACCTCTGTGTGTGTGTGTTGAGGAGGCCGGTGGATCTGTGGCCAGCGGGGCGTGTGTGTTTGTGGATTTTCATGGATGTCATTCTCTGCGTGTTCGTGTTGGTGCATCTGTAATGTGTGTGTCTTCCTGCGTGGGTGTCTGGGTGTGTTTTGTGTGCATCCCATGTCTTCGCCTGTATGAATATAGATGTGCCATGGTATTACGTGTGTGTAGCAATTCACAGTGATGTCTTGAGACTAGTGGCTCCCAAACTTGGCTGCTCATTAGAATCACCGGGGAGCTTAAAAAACTCCCGACCTGGCCGAGCGCTGTGGCTCACGCCTGTAATCCCAGCACTGTGGGAGGCCAAGGCAGCCGGATCATCTGAGGTCAGGAGTTCGAGACCAGCCTGACCAACATGGAGAAACCCCATCTCTACTAAAAAAAAAAAATTAGCCAGGCGTGGTGGCGCATGCCTGTAATCCCAGCTACTCGGGGGCCTGAGCCAGGAGAATCGCTTGAACCTGGGAGGTGGAGGTTGCAGTGAACCAAGATTGCGCCACTGCACTCCAGCCTGGGCAGCAAGAGTGAAACTTCGTCTCAAAAAAAAACCAAACCAAAACAAAACAAAAAAACTCCTGACCCCCCAGACTCCCCAGTGATTCCAGTGGACAGTCAAGATGGAGAACCAGTGATGGAGCAGAGAGACCCAGGGGAGCCGCCCGCCCGTCCCTCTTGCCCAGTCCTCAGCCTGCTCTGACAGGATCTGCTTGGAGGTAGAGGTGGATTCCAGGCCCCACACCCTTAGGAACCAAGGCAAGTTGTGAGCTGGGCTGCCCCAGGTCATCTCCCAGTCTGGGGACAGTTCTTGGTCCCTAGAGACACTTCCATGCAATTCCGAAAAACAACGCCTTCTACTCCTGGCAAGCTGTGTTCTGACAGCGGGAACAGATGGCTCTGAAAATATCTCCTCTTCTCACTTCTTGTGGAAGTCAAAATGGTGAGCCAGGGCTGGAGGTGGACCTGAGGCTTGGAGATCAAAGTGCTCTGTGGGTCAAGTCAACAGATCCTTTTGGAACCACACCCAAGACTGGGGGCAGGAGGGAGTGGCAGTAATCCCTGGGGTGCCAAGTCACTCCCCCTCTTTGAGCCTCAGTTTCCGCATCTATGAACATGCAGCAAACTCCAAGCTGCCTCCCACGTTTCATGTGCATATTTGGGTGTATTTACATGCAAGTGTGTGCGTGTGTGTGTTGGATGAGTTTGAGAAAGTGGGCGTGCAAATGAGAAAAACTATCCTGCTGGTTAACTGGGGCTCTGATGAAAGGCTGATGAAAAGCTCTTATGCTTGACAATCGGGACCAGAGATGTTTTCAGTGAACTCATCGTCCTGGATTCAGGTGTGTGCCCTGCAGAGTGTGGTGTGGGCTGCCCTGTGCAGTGTGTGTGTTGTGGATTTGTGCGGATTCTAGGCCTTGCTCAGCTGAGACTGGGAGACTCCAAGGATTTGTATTTCAATGGTTCCTTCTTTCTATAGGGGAGCACATTCAGGCCAGAGTGGGGTGCAACTTGTCAAAGCCACACACTCCTGGCTCCCTTTCCAGTGTGCAGGCCTCAGCTTCTGCGTGGGGACGGAACAGTTCTAAGGGGGCAGAGCAATGCTTCATTCAGAAAGCACCCATTGGGTGGTGGCCCCCGTGGCAGAAAAAGATGGAAAACTGCATGGTCCCTGACTGAGAGGTGTTCCCAGAGTCTGCTTCCAAGTGCTCATTTCCATCTCAGGCGAGGTCCCTGAGCCGCCTGCCTCTTCCCTTCTAATCCAGGCAGAAGAGATGTCAGGAAGGTGAAAAAGGAAGGGGAGGAGGACAGCTGATATTTACCGGGAGCTAACAATGCAGCAGGCATGGCACATCCAGTGTACATTTATTCATTTAATCCTTAAAATAACTCTCTAGGTAGCTACGATTATCGTCATACCCATTTTATAGATGAGAAAACAGAGGCACAGAAGGTTAAAGAAATTGCCCAGGGTCACAGCTAGTCAGGGCAGATATTCTGGCCCCCATGCTGCAGGAAAGCCCTTCTGGGCACTGACTGGCCCAGGCCCAGTGCCCTCAGGGAAACTGTTGTCCCTCTTAGAGCCTCAGTGTCCCTCTCAGTGCAGAGGTGGGGCTCTGTGACCTGCCGCTGGTCCCTGCAGCCTTGACCTGATTCCTGACGCCCACCCCTATCCTGACCTTCAGTCTGTGGGCCCTGTGCCTCCCTCTCCCTCTGCACCCTGCTGCGGCCCCCACCCACCCACCACAAACCCTGCCATGGAGCCCCAATGATGGCGATCGCCCCTTCTAATTGCAGCCGCACTCCCAAAGCCATGTTCGGTTATCACAGAGGGTGCAGATCTCGCAGCTCAGCCTCCTCAGTCCCAGGCCCTCGGGGCCAGCTCAGGAACGGAGGGAATTAATTACATTTTTCCCATCCCCTTCTTTTAAAGTAGGGGAACGGGCTGGCACGTCCCGGGGGAGGGGACGGTAAGCAGAGGCTGCGGAAGGGGGGCCCCCACCCCCAAACCAGCAAGCCTCTCCCCAGCGGGCGGAAGGGAGGGTGAGGCTGGCCTCTTATTGATTTAGTCTGGTCGAGGCTGGGACTGATTTGGAGCAGAGGGAGAGGAAGGGGTTGGGGGCGGGGTAGAGGCCATGGCAGGTTGGGGGAAATGGAGGAGGAAGGGAGAGGAAGGGACGGCTGTCTGTCAGCCTGACGGACAGCCCTGAGATTTGCCTTCAGATAAAACCTTACAGATGTGGAGGTCGGTATTGATTTTGAGTTAGTAACGGTAACGTACCAAGAAGTAATACATTAGTGAAAGCAAGGTCACCGGGAAAGAAGTAAAACCCACCCGGGGAGAGGCCTTAGCATTCTTGAGGGGGGTGCATTACTGCATCAGACCTGAACTTCCTCAAGTTGAAAAGTTTGCAGGCTCCGGACCTCAGCTGGGCTCCTAACTGTGGGCCAATGCTTCCTGCTTCTGCAGGCCAAGAGGGAGCCCTAGAGGTCCCCAGGAAGCCAGAGACCAGCGAGGGTCATTTAGGCCCATAAGGCTCTGTGCAGTGAGGTTGCCAAACCTCTCCTTGTGTGCTCTCCAACACAGTTGGTGGCAGGGAAAGAGCACAGCTAGGGACCTGGGAGGCCTGGGTGCAGATCCCAGCTCTGCCACTTACCAGCTGTGTGGTTGCGGGTGAATCCTTTTGCTTCCCCGTGTCTCAATTTCCCCATCTGCATAATGGGAGTAATGATACCCCATCTGCTTGAGGAGTCCATGAACTGACCAATATATGACTCAGGCCCTGTGGTCTTCATCGGCCAGTGTTCTCCCCTCCCGCCGCTCTCCAGTTGGGTCCTGTCCCATTAGCTTAGACGCTGCCCTGCCTGGAGACAGGGGGTTGGATGAAATGGAAGCCCTTTGATCCACAGACCCCCAGGGACTCTGGAAGAGAGTGAGCCGCAGCAGCACATCCTCCATTCACACCTTCCCCAGATGTGGATTTGATTTGCTGTTCCAGGGCAAATCCCATTGAGCAAATCCCATTATGGGAAAGTGAGCTGTCTGTTCACGGCCCAGGGTCCAAGGCCTCCTGAGCCACTGGACACCACCCAAGCCCCTTCTGAGAAAGGACTGTACAAGCCCTTGCAGCTCCTGGAACTTTCACTCTCCACCTTCACCTTCTTGCTATTTCCTAAACCTGCTGAGTGTATCTCGTGGTTCAGCCCCCTCAGCCCCAGGGACCTCGGGGCCTTTGCACTTGCTGATTTCTCTGCCTGGAAGGCTCCCCTACCTCGTCTTCTTCTCAGGGCTGTTCTTTCTGGTCTTGCTGGATATCACATCTTTGGGGAGGTCCTGCCTGACTATCCCACGTAGCCCCTTATTTTTCCTCCATAGCATTTATCAGTATCATAAATTATATTATTTGTTCACTTGTTTATTGTCAACTTCGTTCCTTAGGCTGACACCACCAGGAAGGCATGGGATTGGCATTTTTCATGGCTGTGTCCCCAGTGCCTGGCTCAGTGTCTGGTATATAATAGGTGCTCAGTAAATGTTTTTAAAGGAATATGTATGAATTCAGCAGAGGTTTTCTGAGCTCAGAATATGTAGCAAGCACCACGTAGGCACTGGGGCTACAGAGATTAACAAAACGCAGTTTATTCTGCTCTCAAAGAGCTCATAGTCCAGCACTAGCTCCAGACTGGCACATAGTAGCACTCTATGAAATGCTTGTTGGGTGAATACATGAATGAATGAAGGATATCTTCAAGAAATAACACATTGTTTGGGATAGCTGGGATGTAAAGTGCAAAGTAGAAAGGGGTGAAAGGAGTTGGGACAGGCAGCTAGAGGTCTGGTCACTAGGAGTTTTTGATGAGAGGTAATGGGGAGCCATTGATAATTCTTGAGTGATATTGTCAGATTGGGTGGCAGTTCTGTGTAGGTCTCTGTCTTAGAGGATGACTACTGGGTCTACACATAGCTCTCAGCCTGTCTCAAAGCATCCTCATCCTCTTCCTAACCATCCCCCCACCCCTCCCCTCCCATCATTCCGTCTGGACTTGGCGTCTTGGGAATGGGCAGGCGGGAAGGATCAGACTGGAATCTCACGGGAGCTGACAAACCCTCCCAGGAGTCTCCCAGCCCCCGACGACTGTCCTGAAAGAAGGGATCTGTAGCCTGTGTGTTTTTTCTGAGCCCCTAAGTCTATTCTTGGAGTCCAGGCCTCCTTTGAGCAGGGAGCAGGGTCCATGTCTGTGTTGGGCCAGAAAGGAGATGGGTAGGAAGAGGTCTAGACTGAGAACCCCAGGGCAGAGTTAGATTCTTGAGTTTGCCCTGGGACCTTGCTCTCCTCCCCAAGCCCCTAGACACTCTTCAAGCTAAGGAGATCCCATCTTGACAGACAGAAGCAACAAACAGAGCCCCGAGTGTCAGACACCCTCACATACTCCTGCCCTAACACCCTACTGTTGACCTGACCACAACAAAGACCTCAGAAGCACATTGAACACAGAGCGAGCTAGGGAGACCTCAGCTCCCTAAAGTAGTGCTAGTGTCCAAAGGACTCCAGGCACTCCCCAGCCGAGCCTCCTGCCTCCCAGGCAGATTTTCTCTCTCCTTCTTGCAAACCCATTCCAGTGTGTCTTTGCCATCTTGATGAAGTTGACACACCCCTATGTCCCACCCAATCTCCCCAGCTGCGTGGAGATGAACACTAGACAGTTGATAACCCCAGCTGGTCTGAGCTCTGACTCAGAGGGAAAAGGTGGAGGAGGGGAGACCCCCCAGGGCTGAGGGCATGGGGGAAAGAATCAGGCACAGGCTCTGCTCAAGACATTTCAGAGGACCTAAGCTTCCCCCAGAGTAAGGGACCCCACCCCACTCACCCCCCATTAGCTGCCCGGGAAACAAACTACTGCTGGTCCTTGGATTGAGACCCCCCAAAGTAATCAGATGCCTCGACCTCATTCTTTCTTGAGAGTTGAACTTGATATTTTGCAGGTAAGCCAGGGTCAGGTGAACTGAGCCCTGGGCCTGCTGTGAGATCTAGGGAAGCCATGCCCCCTTTGCAGGCCTCAGTTTTTTCATCTGAGAAATGGGCATCCTAGCTTTGCCTCACACATCTCTGTGGGGTTTTGGCTTGGGAGGGTCAAATGAGTTAACTGCTCAGGGATACTCCTGAGGTTACACAGCTGGTAAACGGAAGAGCTTGGTGTCTGTCCCTGGCCCAAAAAATCCATCGATGCCCTCGGCTGTGGCCAGGCCTCAATGTCTGTGGCACAGGCCAGTAATAAAGGCAAAGGTAAAAATCTTCAGAAGGTGTCTAGTCGGCAAAACGATCACTGCTCAAATGCCCGCAGCCTGCTTTCTTACCCTGGAGGGGAGTTAGGGAACTCAACTGTGTGCCCAGCAGGGATTGCCACGTGGTTCTCCATCTCGGTGCTGGGCAGATTATCAGCAAAGCCGTCCCCAACTCATACTCAGGGTCTTCCTCCCATAAAGGGTGGCATCGCCAGAAGGTCATCAGGGGCCTGGGCCCTGCAGGTCAGGTTCACGAGGGCCTGCCTCTCCCTCCTGCCCTCTCCCCTTCTCTGCTCCGAACTGACTTGTACACTGTGCCCTCTCACTGTCAGGAGCTCCTGCTGCGCCACCCCCAGCCCCGCCCAGGGAAAGCACTGCTTTTCCCGCCCCCTTTCCTGGAGAGCTGGACAGCAGGTTCCACCTCCCCCAGATTTCCTGGACTGCCAGGGATGACTGGACGCTCTCCTCTGTGTCCTTTGATAGATACGAAGCCTGGATCACAACTCCATGTCTCTATGATCTTTGCTAGTAGCTTCCCTCACCCGACCCAGACCCTTTCTCCTCCTCTCCCGCCACCGAGGGCAGGGACCATGGCTGTTTCTCCTCTGAAGTCTCAGAGCCTTCAGCTCTCAGCCTGGAGCCAGAGTCACCGTCCGTGCCTGTTTGTGGAGTAAATAAGTGAACATCCCAGTAAGTGAACACCTGGACCTCCATCCAGGTCCCCTAAGCTGAGTTTCTAGAGACAAGCTTCCCCTGGTAGTCTGTGTTGCCAGCACTGACAGTGAGTTCCTATTTGTGGAACCCGGCCAGGCAGGGAAGGAGGGGATGGCCACAGACTTCAGGAGCTGGTAGAATCAAAGGAAGGGGCCTGCAAGGCTCTTTGAAAGCATTGGCTGTGGGCTTTGGTGTGGAAGGGACAGGAAGCTCGAAGTCTAGAAAAGTGGCAGGCAGAGCAAGCCACGCACAGTGACCCAGACAGATCAGAGTCCTGCTGTAACGTTCGTGTTAGAAGATGGGAACATCCCAGTCTGACGGGGGAGGCACAGTTCTCTGAGCTTGGAGAACTCCCTGACTGATGGGAGAGGCCTCATTAGCCAGTTCGTTCATTCATGCATTCATTCACGCATTTATTCATTCCATAGACAGGCCCAGAGTGCCCCTTAGAGCCAGGCCCTAGAGCTAGAGAGGCGAGTAAGGCCCTGCTGAGCTCTCAGTGGAAGGAGGATCCCTGGGTCAGGACCCTCCTTCGAGAGAAACACCGAAGACCAGCAGCCATCCCATGCATGAGGGCACGCAATTCAGGTAAACTGAGGACCTCGAAGCGACAGAGATTTCAAGGGAACAACTCTGGCAAAGAGCATTCCAGGGCCAGCCTGGCATTGTGCCAGTGTGCTCATGTCTCTGGGGTCTGTCCGGTGAGCCTGGCACTAATGGCCTTTTCCCCACAGGTGATGAGCATCTTGAGCAACCCCAGCGCAGTGCCCCCGCAGCCACAGGCTGACTTCTCCATCTCCCCGCTGCATGGCGGCCTGGACTCGGCCACCTCCATCTCAGCCAGCTGCAGCCAGCGGGCCGACTCCATCAAGCCGGGAGATAGCCTGCCCACCTCCCAGGCCTACTGCCCACCCACCTACAGCACCACCGGCTACAGCGTGGACCCCGTGGCCAGCTATCAGTACGGCCAGTATGGCCAGAGTGAGTGCCTGGTGCCCTGGGCATCCCCCGTCCCCATTCCTTCTCCCACCCCCAGGGCCTCCTGCTTGTTTGTGGAGAGCTACAAGGTGGTGTCAGGGTGGGGACTGTCCATTTTACAGATGGAAAAATTGAAGTCCAGCAAGACAGACCAGTTCACCTAAAATGACACTGAATTGGGCAAAATCCAGAACATCTCCTGGCTAAGCCCCTGCTATGGGTCCAACAGAAATATAATACACAACACAAATATCACTTAACATTTCTAGTGGCCACATTTTAAAACATAAGAAGAAACAGGCCAGGAGTGGTGGCTCATGCCTGTAATCCCAGCACTTTGGAAGGCTGAGGCAAATGAATCACTTGAGCCCAGGAGGTCGAGACCGGCCTGGTCAACATGGTGAAACTCTGTCTCTACTAAAAATACAAAAATTAACCAGGCGTGGTGGCACGTACCTGTAATCCCAGCCACTCCAGTAGGTGAGGCACAAGAATCACCTGAACCCAGGAGGCGGAGGTTGCAGTGAGCCGAGATCACGCCACTGTACTTCCAGGCTGCGTGACAGAGCAAGACTGTCTCAAAAAAAAAAAAAAAAAATTAAGGAGAAGAAACAATGGAATTATGTTTACTAACATTTTATTTAACCCAGTATATCCAAAAGAGTATCATCTCAAAATGCAATTCATATATAATTATTGAGATATTTTACATTCTCTTCTTCATGCTATGTCTTTGACATCCTGTGTGTGGTTTACACTTACAGCCCATTTTAATTCGGACACTGAATTTTCAACAGAAATATTTGATCTGTATTTAAATTTCACATAGCTTACAATTGAGAAAATAGACTTACACACCCAAAGTGTTCCAAATTGTAAGTTTTCCAACCACTAAATAACCCAATTGAAAACTGGTTTTTGACTTTAAATTAGTTCAAGTGAAATCGACATTTGAAATTCGGTTTCCCGGTTGCACTAGCCGCAGTTCAAGTGCTCGGTAGCCATGGGCTGCTGGTGGCCACCGTGCTGGACAGCTCAGTGGGAGACCCTGCCCTTTCTGCCACAGGGCATGGGAAAGCTGTGTTTCCAGCTCTCTCCTCCACTCCAAACTCTGCAGTGGTCCCCTGCACCCATCCCAGCTGCTATCCCCTTTGTGCCTTGCCTTGAGGCAGGGACCGTGGACCCTCAGACCAAAGGCTGGAAAACGCAGGTCTGAACACAGCCTCCGCCACCTGGCAAGGCCAGCAGTAGGGCAGGCCCAGATGGGACAGGGAGCCAGAGGTCACCAGTCACTCTTCCTGCCGCACCTCCCTGCAAAGGCCTCACCTGCTGGTGTCAAACTAATCAGAAGGGCGTGTGGCAAGAGGGTGAGGCCCCATCCCTGAGGGCATCCTCTCCCCCAGCCCAGCCCTGGGCCAGCCTTTCTGACCTCTGCTTCCTGCCCACCCCCCGAACCCGCTCCTCCTCACGTGGCGTTAGCCTCCACTGCCAAATGAGGGCCAGCTGTGTTGGCCTCCACCTCCCAGCTGTGTTCACAGCCCTTCCTGTGTGTGTACATGTTTGCGTATGTGTATGTACACATGTGTATATGGGTGTTTGTGAGTACATATGTTGGGACATGCTACAATTCATGTGTGTGTGTGCATGTGATGCATCTAGTATTTCAGTAGCCATGTGTTACTGCATGCATATCTGCATATATGTGAATACACGTATGTGTCATTGGGCACGTGTGAGCATATGTGTATATGACTTCACATGTGTGCACATAAATGAGCATATTGTGTACACGTGATGTGCACATGTTTGTGTGTATGAACACATGTGCACACACATATGTAAGTATATGTGTCTGCTTAAACAAACATGTTTAAATGTGCATTCAAGTCTGTACATATGGTTGAGTGTGTCTTTATGTGTGCCTGCATGTCTGGCGTAGGTATGCATGTGTCAATTTGTAGATATGTATAATGAACACGTATGCGTGTGTATAGATGCATATGAGTGTGTAAATGTGTGTGCATGTGTATAGCCATGCATTGAGACATGTACACATGCTTCAGTGTGTCTGTGATTGTGCGTTTAGGAGTACCTGTGTGTGGACACACGTACTGTGTGTGCAGTGTGTAAACAGGGGTGAGGGTATGAGTGCATGTTTGGGTATGTCATAGGTGTGACTGTGTGTACGTGTGTATGGATGTACATCTGGGTGTAGACATACACCATGTATAACTGTGTGTGTGTGAATGTGTGCGTGGGGGTCTGCATGTATATTTGAGAGCAGGGTGCACGCATGTGCATGGGAGAATTTCCGGAGGGTCCCAGGGTGACCTCCTGACCCAGTCCATGTTCCTGGGCATGGAGCAGGGCACACATGCTCTTGATAAATATTTTAGAGTGACCTCAGCGGCAGCAGCAGCACCGGCCTGGGGCGGGAGTTAGTCACACCTAAGCTCGGTGCCCTGCTCCAGGGGGGCCTGCTCAATTCGGAAATAAAATTAACCCCAAAGTCAGCATGGGGGCGGCAGGGGAGGGGATCAAAAGGGAAGGGGCCTAGGAGGCGAGAAAGGAGGGTTTGTTCTCTTGCTTGGGCAAAGTCTGCCAGAGCAGCTTCCTCCTCCCCCACCTCCCCCAACTCCATTCTTCTCTTTTCCATCCTCTCCTTCCAGTCCCTTCTCCTCCTCCTCTCACTCCCCTTCCAGCTCCACCCCTGCTGCCCTGGCTTCTCCAGGAATAGCTCAGAGCTCCTCTTGGCCACATTCTCCAGCCCTCCCCAAAGGGAGCCCCACACAGACCCCACCTCACCCCACAGAGACTCCAGGCCTGAGCTGAGAGGGAAGGACTGGAGGAAAAGTCCCCTCCTCTGCCACCAATAAGTGTGGGCCAGCCACACCCTTGCCTCTCTGAGCCTCAGTCTTCCCATCTGTGAAATGGAGGCCACAGATTAGACTCAGCCATCTCAGAGTGTTTCCACTGCACCACCTACCTCTCCTTTGGCATTTTGGAGGCCCCGAGACACATCGTGTTCCCACTAACCACTTGCCCCACATCCCTGGGCAACTTAATCCATCTGTGGCTGGGATGCCCCGGCGTGTGTGCAACAGTCCCATGTCCTGGACTGTGCCCGTGTACGCCCAGGTCCACCTGTCATCCCTTGATGCCTGTCCTCTGCCCAAGTTCATCCCACAGGGCCCTGGGCAAAATGCGTGCTCCTCATTCATGTCATTCTCTAAGTTATTTGTCCCCAGGTTGCAGGTGCAAAAACGAGGCTCAGAGAGGCTAGGCAGCTTCTCCAAAATCCCACAGCATGGCAATGGTGGACCCAAAGTCTCCTAACTTCAAATCACAGATTTGTGGAGGCCACTCAGCAGCGATACATACCTGAGCCCACCCACGCGTGGATTCACGTCCACAGCTTCACATGCACCTGCAGATGGACAGATGCACACGCAGAGAGAGGGGTTTATATGTGAGTGTTCACTAATGTGTAGACACACAGCTTTAAGATATAAATATACAAAATGTGCATGTGTAAAGGAAGGAGGAATGGCCATTTATTGAGCATCTACTATGGGTCTGGCATTTCATCCTCATGCCACCCTATGCAGTGCACGTGGTTATTCCCATTGGATGGATGAGGAACTGGGATCCAGAGAGGCTGTTTGCCCAAGGCCTCCCGACAGGCCATACCAATGTGTACACAGCCACACCTGCAGCCTGGTCCCTGGAGAACCACCTTCAGGTGTGCATTGAGCGAGCATACACATGGGCCAAACCCTTAGGCCCCAGAGTCCTCCTCCTCCTCTCCGTGGGCTTCTCATCTTCCCAGGGACACCTTCACTCCTTTCCCTGCTCTGGCCATTGTCCATCCACCTGTCTGTCTTCCCTCGTCTCTGGAGGGGTGGGGGCAGGGGCCCAGGGATGGGGCACATGGCAGATTAATATGGCCCTGGTGTTCCCAGAGGCCAGGGCCGTACTAATGATGGGGCTGATAGAACGCAGAAGTGTGAAAAGAATTTTAATAGATCTGACAAGTCTAATAAGAATTTGTGTCTAGAAGGGTCCTCCTCTGGGGCTGCGAGCTGACGAGGCGCTGACGGCTGAGATTGTTTACCGGTTGGCATCACCACCACATCTCCTGCCAACTCCCAATTAATCTAATTTGAGACATTTAGAGCCCAGGCATGGGCACGAGGCAGAGGAGGGGAGATGCGTAAAGACAGAGGGACAGGGAGGGCCGTTGACGGAGGCCATAATAAGAAATGTCACAGCCCTGCCCTCGCTGGCCCTTCAGCTCCACCCCAGGGAGAGGCAGGCTCTGCAGCCTGTTGGGTGCCCTTGAAGTTGGCAGGGTCATCAGGAAAGTTTGGCTTCCTGGTGTTTCCTTGGCTACCTAGACAGAGCCTGGCAAGCTCCTATTGTGTGCTGGGCCATGGGCTGGTTGCTGGGAGAGGCTGACAAGGATAAGGCACACGGAGTGGCCAGAGGCACAGGCAGGACCAATGCAGGCTCCTCCATGACACGTGTTGCATGTGACTCTGGGACAGTGACCTCTGTGCCTCAGTTTCCACATTTATAGGAGAACACTCATACCTAAAGCACGGGGCAGTTGAAAGAAATGGGTGTGGTTATGCCTGCCAGCACACAGTAGGTGGTCCACAAGTGAGGGTGCTCGCTTTGTTGTTCTCATTATTATTCAAAGCCAGCGAAAATTAGAACGACCATATTTACCCAAAGGATAGGAATCAGTGTATCAAAGGGATACCTGCACTCCCATGTTGATTGCAACACTATTCACAATAGCCAAGATATGAAATCGACGTAAGCATCCATCAGCGGATAAATGGATAAAGAACATGTAGTATATATACCCAGTGGAATACTATTCAGCCATAAGAAAGAATAAAATCCTGTCATCCGCAGCAACATGGATGGAACTGCAGGTCATTTTACCAAGTAACATAAGCCAGGCACAGAGAGACAAACATCACATGTTCTCATACATGGGAGCTAAGAAGGTTGGCCTCATGGAGACAGAGTCAAATGATGGCTACTAGAGGCAGGGAAGCGGGGAGGGGGATGAAGGGAGGTTGGTTAATGGGCGCAAATATACAGTTAGATAGAAGGAGTAAGTTCTAGTGTTTGATAACAGAGTAGGGTGACCACAGCTAACAACAATGTATTGTATATCCCAAAATAGCTAGAAGAGAGGACTTGAAATGTACCCAACACATAGAAATGATAAATACTGGGCCAGGCTCAGTGGCTCACGCCTGTAATCCCAGCACTTTGGAAGGTCAAGGTGGGCGGATCACCTGAAGTCAGGAGTTTGAGACCAGCCTGGCCAACATGATGCTGTCTAAAAAATACAAAAATTAGCCAGGTGTATTGGTGGGCACCTGTAGTCCCAACTACTTGGGAGACTGAGGCAGGAGAATTGCTTGAACCCAGGAGGTGGAGGTTGCAGTGAGCCGAGACTGTGCCATTGAACTCCAGCCTGGGAGACACAGTGAGACTCCATCTCAAAACAAAACAAAACAAAACAAAACAAAACAAAAAACAGAAAAGATAAATCCTGAAGGTGATGGATGCCCTAAACAGCTTGACTTGATCATTACACATTCTATGCATGTAGCAAAACATCACAGGTACCCCAATAAATATGTGCAAATATTATGTATCAATTGTTTAAAAAGTCAGAGTTCTCAGCCCACCCACAGGAATAGCTGGAGAGGTTGGTGCGAGAGGCTGGCATGGTGTGAAGTAAGGAGGGGAGGCAGTGGCTGCTGTGACTCAGGGAAACTGTCACCTGCCTTGGCGGCGTGCCCTTGGACAGATCGCTTATATTGCCTGGAGCAGAACATGGGATCAATGTAGAATTTGGGGTGTAGAGCACCTTGTGCACTCTAAAATGCTGTGTATGTACAAAGGGTTATTCTCTAGGAGTCTGCAGGGGTGGCTGGGAGCTAGGCTCAGACTGCCTGGGTTTGAATCCTGGCTCCGCAACTTATGAACTGTGTGATCTTTGAAGTGGTGCAGTCTCTCAGAGCCTCAGTTCCATCATCTGTAAGATGCAGATACCACCACTACCAGCCTCATAGAGTTGTTGTGAGATTTAAAAGGAAAATGAGCACAAAATGCTTAGAACAGGACCGGGATAGAACAAGCTCACTGTAAACACTGGCTCTTCCTCTTTCTATTCCTACTGTCCCTCTAAGAATGAGGCTTCTTAACGGGACGGACTCTGGAGTCCGGGTAAGGCAGGCTCCCAGTAGTAGAGTTGGTGTGGCCAGGGCTGCAGGGTCCCCCCAAGGCCAGAGATGGGAATGGCCCTACCCTCACACAGAGGAAGGGGCAGACCCAAGACAGGGCCAGGCTGGCTGCCACCAACTTTGCTTTACCAACTGGGAGCCTGGAGGCCAAGTGACTTCAGAGGAAGGCTGGCAGTCCCCCGGGGCTCAGCTCAGACCCTAGGCAGACTTAACTTTCCTCTCATCACCCACCCTGGAGCCTGGTAAGCAGAGGGGCACAGGGTTCAGACACTCCAGAGAGACCCCAGGGCATTTGCACATCCTTTGGGAATGTCGAGGGCCAAGCCCCTGCGTGCTCTGTAACCACCATCTTAAAAAACACTGTCTCACTTCATCCTTATAGCAGCAGCCTTGGAGGAAGCTGGACTTTGTTTTCCCCGTTCTGCAGACAAGGAAGCAGGTCTAGAGAGGTCAGGTGATGTGCCCAGGGCCACAGGAGCAGGAGGTAACTGGGACTGCAGCCACCTCATCCACTGCTCCATCTCCTCCTGCCTGCATCAAAGGCCGTGTTTGCTTACTAAATCCCAATCCTAGTCTTCCGCTGCTTCCAAACCCACATCTCTCGAGCTCACAATGTGCCAGGCACAGTACTAGCTAGCCACTTTGTACGCATTTCTCCTTTAACCTTCATAACAGCTCCTCAGATAGGTGCTGTCATGATCCCCAATTTACAGACAAGGAAACTGAGGTTTGAATAGATGAGGTGGGATGCGCCAGATCACACGTTAAAAGTTGGCATGTGCAGGATTTGAACCTCCGTCATTTGAACCACTAGGCAATACGGCCTCCCATGGCTCAATGATTGGCACTGCCCACCTGGCCTCCCTGGCCTCGTCCTCAGGCCATGCCTATCACCTTTTGGCTCCACCCACCTGCCCTAGGCAGAAACCTCCAACCTTGAGGAAGCATGTAGAGTGCTACAAGGTTCCCTGTGGGCAGGTGACAGAACAAGTGTTGAGCCAGGCCTCGTAATTCCTAATGCAGTATTCTTTCCGTCTTCCTCTTGCTTCTGGACCCTACAGATCCCAGGGGTTTGGACTGGCCACAGCCACAGCCACAGATCCCAGCTTGGGAGGCAGCATCCCTGTGCCTCTGGAGGCCTTGGCCACACCTCAGCCAAATCATTTGGTCAAGGCTGATTTCTGTTGTAGCCTCAGAAAGGCAGAATTAGTACAGTCAAGACAGAACACATGTACATGCAGGTCAAGGGTCATCCCTGCACATACACACATATAGAGGCAGGTACCTGGCTCAGTTGGAACTCACCTGTACACAGTGCCTGCACGTCCACTGGCATTCCCAAAGTTCATCTATTCACAAAGGTGCATACAACTCACACATGTGCACATGTGTGTGCAAATGTTGCTCTTGTGTGGACATTCATGTGCAGGCCAATTATTCAAGGAAATTCTTGTTTCCGTTGTTCACACACACACGATGCACCACTCTCAGGCACATACACCCTCAGACACTCATCTATCTCCTCTGGGTGACCAGATGGACAGAGCTATAAATCTCAGCTCCCTGTGTATCTGTGTCCTGGCTCCTTCTGCATGGATTCCTCAGCTTACCCTTAGCCACTCTGGCCTCGCAGCAAAGGTCTTGCTTTGCCTTATCTGTAAGCTGGGCACAGATAGAAAAGGCAGAGAGACCTTGCCCTCATCATTATCTGCACTCAGAGATTCACAGGGCCTTATCCATAGCAGGTGTATGTAGTGGGCTTATTGAGGGGTGGTTAATTCTTTTCTCAGCAATGTGGATAATCTTCTGTGCCTCCCTAGGAACTTACCAGAGAGCTGGGCACACAATGCATTAAATAAATATTTGTTGAATGATTAGAGAGGAGGTGAGAGAAAGAGCTTCATGAGGAGATGGATAGATGGAAGGATGGATGGATGGACAGATGGATGATGGATGAGTGGATGAGGTATGGATAGAGGATGGATAGACAGAGGGATGGATGGATGGATGAAGGATGAGTGGATAGAAGGATGGATGGATGGATAGATGGATAAATGGATGGATGGAAGGACAGAGAATGGATAAATGAATGAATGGGTGGATGGATGGATGGAGGGACAGAATGGATGGGTGGATAGATGCATGGATATGGCTGGATGGATGAGAGGATGAGTGGATAGAAGGTGGAAGGATGATGGATGGATGAAAGAAAAGATGGATAGACATGGATGGATGGATGGATGGATGGATGTAAATAGAGTGAATGGAAGAATAAACAAAAAGAACCTCGGTTTCTAGGAGAGTCTCTTCTTTTTTCCAGCTGCTGTTGATTATCTGGCCAAAAACGTGAGCCTCTCCACCCAGCGTCGCATGAAGCTTGGGGAGCACTCCGCTGTGCTGGGACTCCTGCCTGTGGAAACTGGCCAGGCCTACTAGGGCCCCCGGGGCGACTTGCCCCAGCCCAATTCCCAGCCCAACCCTGACTGACCCTTGAACCTCCCAGCCTTGCCTCCTCATTCCCCTGGAGTCCTAGGGGGCCAAGAAAGGAACCCACCTGCTTCTCATCACCGGCCCCCTGGAGGTAGACAGCCAGCTTGTCACTCAGCTGTGGTTAGGGATCCAGAGTGATGCCCTTGGAGTCTGCTCCCCACTTTCCCCAAGGAGGGTTTCTGGTCAGCCTGAAGTCCTCCCCTGTCAAATCCCATGGTGGTGTCTGTGCCATCTCAGGCATGGAGATCAAGGCCCACCTTGAATACCTTGGGCACCCAGAGGAGGATGATGCCTGAGAGGAAGTCCTGCAGCCCTTTGGACCCAACTCCAGCAGGTGCCCTAGCTAGAGGTGGAGGTGAAGTGTTCAGGGCTACTCTCAGCTGGATGTACTGGGAGCCAGCCCTCCAAGGAGGTTCTCTGGCTCAATGTCAGACTGGCAGCCCTTTCCTCCTCTAGACATTGGGACTCCAGCAGAGAGGGGACCCTGGCTTTGGGGTCTTCCCAGGGGAGTCAGCAGAGGGGCAGGCTCACCCCCACCCAGGAATTTGAAGGACTTCAGAACCCTCCCCAGACACCTCTACTAGGTGTACGGGGAAATCTAGCACAGTCAGGGAGACTGAGGAGGCCAGGAAGAGGCTTAACCAGAGGGTAAGGGCACGTGGGGGTGGGGCTTGTCAGCCATGGGCCTGCCCAGGATACAAGGACCCAACTCAGGCTTCTGGAAGCAGAGGGCTCTTAGCCTGAAGCCCAAGTTCCCACCATGTCCAACCCATCTGGGGCCTGGGGAGCCCACAGAACTTTTCAGTTTCCTGCATTAGCTGAATCAGATGAGATGGGGAGGGGATAAAGTCTTGAGGATACATGAGTAGAGGAGCATGAAGTGGGCTCAGAAGGGACTTTCACAACCAGGTCCCTTTGTTTGTGGGAGGGCAAGCCTTTGTTGCCCAAGGCTTCAGCTCTCTGCCTGCAAGTCCACACTCCAGGGAGCTGAGATTTTGCCCAAAGCCTTCCGCAGAGGCCCGAGCCCATCCTTACCATGCCTCATCCTCTAGGAAGAGGCCTCCATCTTCCCCAGACCCCTTTCAGTTTCTGGGGATGCAGAGAGCTACCCTCAGAGCTTTGGAGGAGGGTTCTAGACTGGACATGGATTGTTTGCCCCACAGACAAGACGATTCCCCCTGGTATGTTGTTAGGGGCATATTGTTGCCCTGCCCAGAGTGGCATCTTTCAATGTTGCCTGTCTTAGCCAAGAGGTCCCTGCCTCCTGATCTGGCACAGCTGAGCTGAGGCAGATGTGACCAGTTTCCAAGCTACCACCCCTGAGCAGAGGGCGATGTCAATTCCAGAGGAGAGGGAAGAGGCATCTTCCTTGACCACGCCAGTGGCCTCCTGAAGTTCCATTCTCTTAAGAGCTGGGACCTTGGGGGGATGATTCAAACCCCTGATTCCTCCTTCCTGGGAACTTTTTATCACCTTTACCTATTTATCAAAATCATCATACCTATTTACCATCACTGTCGCTGTAGTCTACATTCCATCACCTTTATCAGGTGCTGCTGAGTACAAAGTACTTGGGACGGGAGACACAGCACTGAATTCACAAACATTGGGCCAAACTGCTTGTCCCCACCTGGGTTCATGAGGCCACCTCTTTGCTCAATCCATGCCTCTTGCCCTCAGCCAACAAGACATTCCTAGAGGGAAAGGGCTGCTGCTCTGGAAGTCAACCTGAGTTCCTCCCTCCTGGGGAGCTGGGTTGGCAAGATCCTGGGACAGTCTCCTACGTGGACGTCACCTCTGTGACGAATGTTCACCTGGTTCTCATCTTCAGACTTGGTGATATCAAGCCTGTCGTGGACCATGGCCAGGCTGGCTCATATCTCTGGTTTAGAAAAACCAATGAATAACTGGAGACAAATAGACTCTTTGGTAGCGGTGGACACATGTGACCCATCAAGGTCAACCAAGGTTGCAACTGGAGCGTCCACTGCAGGAGACTTTTGGTTCTTCAAGTTCGGGACAAAAAAGAAGACTCTGTTGTCCCTTGGTAACCCAGACCCTGCTTTTGTAGCTATCATAGCAGAAAGCAGCTCTTCCTGAAGACCACTCTTCATCCACATTCCTTGAATGGCCAATCCTTCCACCTGGAGGCCTGGCTCAGAAAGTGTCTGAGTCTCCTGACACCCTCTGTGACTCAGGAGCAGGGATCTCAGGCAGGTGACATCAAAACCATCCAGTGCCATCCCCAGGAAGCGACAGTCCAATGCTAGGACCAATCCCAGATGTCTGATCCCGATGGTGAAATGGAACCAAGACCTGCTTGGGAATAAACCAAATGATTTCTCATAACGTTGAACATAAGTTCTCCCAAGCCATCATCTTGGTAGAAAATGGGACTTATTCCTTGAGGGGCCCCACCCGCTTCAGAAAGAGGCCCTTGATCCTGATAGGTTCTCTCTAAAACCCGTATATTAACGTGTCTGGCCAACTTGGGTCATAAAATTCAGCCTTGTGTTGGCAGCTCGAAACATCACCAGAGAGGTGATGTTGAACGAGAGACACAAGGCCTCCATCTCTTTGGGGTTGAACACAGCCTGAGAAAGAAGGCCTGGGTTCCAGTGGCCAGGCCATCCCAGGTACAACCCCCATCCATCCCTGTAAATAGAGTCTGTAGCAAAATAAGAGCTGCTTCCTCCAACTTATCACAAGTCGCTGTTGTCCTCTCTAAGGGGGACTCTCTTTTGAGTTCATTGTACAATAGTTGGAAAACGTGGTGATGTGCTGTTCGTTTATAGAAAGTTGACTTTTTATAAATATATATATATATATACTAAAAAAGGAAAGAAATCCCCCACAGTGCGTGTCGTGCTAGTGCCAGAGACCATCTGTAGGGATATATCTTCATATTATGTGTTTCAAATTATGCATTCCAGGCTCTAGTGGGTTCTTTCATTCTTGTTCCTTTATTTTTTTCATTTGGCATTTCTCTCTTGCTATATAAAGAAAAAAAGAAGTGATGTGTAAGAACCAAGCTATGCTTTTGTACTTCCATTTTATACTTGATTTACCTTTGATGGTCTTTTGCTAGAGGAACACGAAAGGGCAGAGCAAACAGAGAACTAGGGGGATAAGAGAGAAGGAAAGAAGAATGGAGAGAGAGGTTTGCCCAGAAGGACAATGAAGAGTCAGATTGAAATCTGACTCTGGCTTGAGAACAGGACAGATCCCAGAGTTTGACCACTCTGCCAGAATCCAGTGTTTTAAGATGGAGTTGGTGAAGTATCCAAGATTTTGGATCCTGGGACTCAGTGAAGCTCCATCAACCCAACTAAAAAGATGTTCTCTGGGACCTCTTTCAGGCTGATGTTCTTCTTGTCAAGCTCCCAAATGTGTCTCGCACTGTTGGACACTTTTTTGGGGATACACAGCTCTTCTCTCCTCCCCTCCTGCAGAGGCACCAAAACCAAGACCAAATGGGGGTTCTCCAGCTGGCAACTTGAGACGCTCCGAGACTTCCGTGTATTTGATGCTTCTTCAAGTCAACCCTGACATGGCCAATTCCCTGACCTGGGAAATATCTACATAGCACTCTAGATCATTCCTTCTTCCTAGTAACTGCAACTTTGTTGCTTCCGTGTTTGACTCACAGCCATTTTCCCCCATGCAGAAGTGAGTGGGTGTACGTGAGGGTGTGAGTGGGGTGTGTGCCTGGGCGTGTGGGCGTGAGGTGTGTGTTTAAATATAATCACACCATAATTTATTCAGCTATATGGAGTAGTAGATTAGAAAGAGAAACTGGTATTTGCTTTAACTACCTGCTGCTTGTAAGCGCTTCCTCTGTAACTCAGGCGTAACTGTTACACATTAAAAGAAATTAAAAGCATTTTGAAGGTTTCGTGTACTCAATTCATTGTCATTATGCAGCTGCTCCAAAAGGGGCTCTGAGGGGTGTCCAAGAAGCCTTTGGACCTAATTTAGAGGATCAGGGCAGAAACTGTGTTTCTCTTGCTCCCCACTGTGTCCTCTAGTGCCAAGCAGCTGCAAGATTTCTAGTGAATGCCTAATCAATATTTGATCAATGGATGCTGTTGCTTTAAGCCTCTCTGTGAGCTCACAGAAATAGCACAGTGTCAAAGAATAAGGTGAAACTTTAGTTCTCTTCACCAAAACAAACTTTTCCTGCGGCTAAGCTTAGAACCTTCAGTGGCTCTCTCCTGTCACAAGGGATTTTGGAGGTAGAAGACAGCTCAGAAACTTACATATTGCTTGGAAGCATACAGGGATTCTGGGGCAATTTTCTGGTTTTGTTCTTTTTTAGAGATGGGGTCTTGCTATGTTGCCCAGGCTGGAGTGCAAGGCTAGTCACAGGTGTGATCATAGCACACTAAAGCCTTGAACTCCTGGGCTCAAGTGATCTTCCTGTCAGCATCCTGAGTCGCTGGGACTACCAGTATGCCTGGCTCTTTTTGAATTACTGATGGCGAGATCTCCAGAGAAAGCTGTAAGGGAATGAAGGAAGCAAGATGGGACAAGTAGAGAAGCTGAGCAAAGAGGTGGTTTTACCTGGCGTCCAGCTTCAACCTGATGCCACAAGGAGCTCTGGAGTGTGGATTGTAGTACCAGAGTAGTCCCACCTTGAGGCCAGGGGCTGGCCTTTTGTACTGTATCAGTCAGTCATTGACTGCTGGCTGTCGCAGTGATGTGGGTGGGTGGGTGATGTGTAAGTGATATATAAACTATCTGCCCAAGCATCTCTAAAGTGGCTCTTATGGGTTGCAAGCACTTCTGCAGAGAAACTAAGCCAAAGGTTTGTTGTCATGCAGGCAGCTCAGAGAGTGCCTGCATTGCTTGGAGGTGTCCATCACAAGTGCTGAGAAAGCAACACAACACATGAGGTGCTGAGTGCGTGAGGCCAAGAAGCTCCACAACATAGCCTGCCCTTGGAGACTCCCCACTTAGGGAGCTTTCCTAGAAGCACCCCCTGCCCCCAGAGACCTTTGTGCACATCCCGAGGAAAGCTGAGGAATGTAGTTTTCTACCCAGGCACATGACTGCCCAGAATAAAATCAGGTTTCTGTATATAAAAGAAAAGAGGAGATGGATATTGGATAGACAAGTGTATCAGTCAGCTACTGCCACAGTAATGCTGCATAACAAAGCAGTCTCTCTTCCTGGTTTCATTAATCTGCACACCTTATGGTGAATGAGTATCAAAGCCTTTCCTTGGACAAAATTTGTTAGTGAGGGAAAGGAGTTCCTTAGATAAATGAAGCCACTGAGGTGGGAGGGACACACAGGACAGGGAGACCAAGGCAATTGCACCTGCTGTGTGGCTGAATCTAGAATATCTGGTCCTCCTGAGAGTACAGATTCCACAGCTCCACCACTACCCTCCCTAGGCTGCCACTGACTTACTCTGAACAGAGATCATTTTCCTCATCCTGACAATGTAAACAGCTACAGTGGGCAGTGGGAACTCATTTCCCAAAGGCAGCAGGTTGAGGGGCATTCAGAGCTCCAGTCACCTTAGCTCTTAGCACCTTAGTTCAGAGCTCCAGTCACCTTAGCCACTTTTTGGAAGAACTAAAAAGTGCTTCCTTAGGTAAAGCCCCACCCCTTGCTACCCTCTGTGTAACCATAGGAAAGTCACTTCCTCTCTGCTGTCTTGTCTTTCAAATGGAGGTAGTCTGTCCCACCGTGTCAGCATAGACTACAGTAACCAACAACCCCAAAGGTTGGTGACTTAAAACACCAAAGGTTTGCTTTCTTTCCATCCATATTCATGACCACTACTCATCCTAGTCAGCCTGATGGAGACAGGCATCCCCTTGAGGGTGCTGGCCTCAGGTACCCAAGGAAAGACAGAGCAAGTGGATCAGGCACTGGCTTTTAAAGTTTCCACTCAAAACACAGGACACATCTGCTCACATGCCATTGGCCAGAACAAGTCACATGGCCACACTGCACTTCAAAGGGAGCAGGGAGGTATAATCTACCACTTGCCTGGGAAGTGGCAAGGGGGACTACACCCGCTTCCCAGAGGGTTTTTATGAGGATCAGGAGGAGAAGCAAACACCTTCCTGAAGCACCTGCTCTGTGCTCCTCTCCAAGGTGGGCCCTGGAGGGAGGGTGGAGCAGGGAACCTCATTAAAAAGAACAGGAGACATACATGGCCCCTGCTCTGAGAGAAGGGGAACACCATTTAATTGAGCTCCTAAGTGGCTCCAGGTAGCAGCTTTTTGTGTATCATCAGTGTAACAACAGTCTTGTGAGGTGGGAATTTAACCTCTTGATGTACAGGAAGGAAATCAAGGGTCAGAAAGTTAAAGTCTTGGCTCAAGCTCACACCACTAGTCAGTGGTGAAGACTGAGCTCTCCATGGTCATGCCTGATTTTAATATCAAAGCACTGGGGAGATGGAGCAGGGGTCTTGTGTGAGGGTGAATCCCCAGGGTCTCTACCCCATAGAAAAGAAGTGGGGCTGCCTTCTGCTATGGGGCTCACACCAGAGGGGCTACCCCAGGTCAGGGAGCTCTGCGGGTCACCTTCTCATCTGGCAATGAGACGCCTCCCAGGAAACGCTCAGGTATTAGCAGCGGAGTGACCCCTCCCAGAATTCACACCACATTCATTCTCTTGGGCATGTTGGCTAGAACTAAGAGCTTAAGAGAGAAACACTAATATTATGTACCAGGTACTCCACATCCATAGTTTTAGTTAACCCTCCCAACATCCTGCAAGATAGGCATTGTGAATCCCATCAGACAAATGAGGACATGGACCCAGAAGTGAAGTAACCGGATCAAGCCTCCCTCAACTAGAAATTGAAGAAGGAGGGATTCAAACCCAGATTTGCCTGATCTCAAATGCCTTGTCCATCATACCAGGCTGCTTCCCCAAAGTCGAGCTATGACACTGGTTAAACTAGAAGGACAGCACTTATTGAAAGGAAATGTAAATCAGCTGCGTAACAAACCACCTAAAAACTCAGTGGCTTAAAACAACACGCATTAATTCTCACATTCACAGGTTTGTAGGTTGACTATGGTTGGGTTAATCTAGGCATGGATGGTGTGATAGGCACAATTTTAAGATGTTCCCTAAGATTCCTGGTCCCTGGTATATATACCCTATTTAGTTCCCACCCCTTGAGCAGGATCTGTGAATATAATGGACTAGTCACTACCTTCACAGGGTTATGTTACCTGGCAAAGGTGATGGAATAGTCAGTTACTCTCATGATGACGTTACATTATGTAAGACTTCTGCTGGCTTTGAGAAGTAAGCTGGCTACATGGCTAGGATGTTAAGGCATCCTCTGAGAACTGAGAGTGACCCTTGTCCAACAGCCAACAATAAAATGGAGACCTCAGTCTTACAGCCACTAGAAACTGAATTCTGTCAAAAGCCCAAATGAGCTTGGAAACAGATTCTTCCCCACACAGGCCTTCAGATGAGATCATAACCCTTGCCAACCCCCAATTTCATCCTGGTCAGATACTCAGCAGAATTACCTAGCTATTCTGCATTCAAACTTTGACTCGCAGAAACTGTGAGAAAATAAATGAACGTTGAGTTAATCCATGGAGTGTGTGGTACTTTGTGATGCAGCAATTAGAAAACTAATACGGACAAGCAGCTTGGCTTCAGGCTGCAAGTGTGACAATATTTGTTCTGGGAGCCCATTAAGAAGGCAGCTTCTAGGCAATGATTACAAATCATGAGTTCGATGGATGTTGTGGGGGTTCCAGTTCAATCTCCATTTCAAGCTCCTTCTCTTGTCAGATTCACTGACATCCCATGGCCAATGCAAGTTTCATGGCCAAGCTCAAAGTCAAGGAATGGGGATGTATATTCCACCCATCTTAAGGCATGAAAAGAGTATAAATGTCTAATTCTGTAACAGTGAAGAAGTAGGACCCATTATTCAGGAAATTTAGGGGAAAATTCCTCTGTCTGTTTCTACCTCTTCCACTTCCATGGATACACAGCTGATCAATAAGCAGTTACCTCCAAGATGAGTTTAAAGTTCATGAAACCCCATACCAGCCCTGTCACATTGGTCCACAGAAGATAGGCCTCCAAGAGAGAAATATGGGACTTAGGGGAAGTCAGGTGAATGTCAGAGTATTAGCAGGAGTATCAGGATGAAGTTTGTGGGGTATCAGGAGAAGCTTTGGACATGTGAACACCAGCAGGAGCATTCCCAGGAAAAAAGTCAGAAAAGTTGACATAGAGGTGGCTGGTTTCCCTGGGACCTTGTGCTGGGTCCCACCTAATTGATCCTACGGATCCCTTCCTCCTTTTGTGAAGCCAGGCTTGAGATAAGCACTTAGCTGCCCGTACTATAAGGATAACCATTTTTTTCTGCGTCAGGCACTTTACATACAAGATTTGACTACAGTTTTAAAACAGCAGACTCTGGATCCAAGCAGCCTATGTTCCAATCCTGACACTACTACTGTATAATCTTGAGCAAGTGGTCTAAACTTCTTTGAAGACTCAGTTTTCTCATCATCTATAAAACTGGCATAATAATGGCACCAACCTCCAAGGTGGTTGTGAGGATTAAATGAGATCACAGAATAAAGAAATCAACCTAACTTTCTTTAGCCCTATGTTTTGCACATTTATTTGCTCATAGGGCCTTTTATTGTAGGAATGCTTATTAACATTACAGGGAGAAGCTTGGAGCTCTCCAGCAGCCAGCGGAAAAGTGGGAAATCTGGAGAGTTACACAACCACTGATGTCAGTGAGAAAATAAGAATCTTACTAAGGGTAGTTTCAAAGATTTCTACCCTTCAAAAGGGTAGATTCAAATAATTTCTCTCTGGGAAGAGACTGTGTGATACAATAACTAAAAACTCAGGAAACTTGTGAAATGTATAAATATGAGTTGTGAGGGATTGTTTCTCACAATGGTCTTCAATATAGGTTGACAGCAGTTTAGTAAATATAACCCTGCTGGCAGGTGAGGAGATATGAGAACAGGACATAATCTAGATACTGAGTTCCTTGATGTGTTCATTTGATCTAGGGATCATTTGGGAACATCTAGAGAAGGAGGGTAATCCCATCAAGAATATCATACTTAACATGACCTTTTAAGAACTAGGCTTTTGTTTAATGGCAAAGAACTGAACAATACACCCTCTGGAAAATTTTTAGAGTGTGAATTGTATAGATATTTAGAGTTTTTATAGGCAGCATTATCAGAATCTGACAATCTCTATTTTTTAAGGTCTATGTTTAGACCTTTTACATTTAATGTAAAAGTGATGTAGTTGGATTTAGGTCTACCATTTTATCTTTTTTTATCCTTTTAACCTCTTTTGTTCGTTTGTTTCTGTGTTCCCTTTGTGCTGCCTTCCTTCAGATTATTTTAATATATTTTAGTATTTCATTTTAGTTTATCTGTTGACTTTTTGCCTATATCTCTTTCTACTATTTTTTGGTGATTGACCTGGGGATTATAATATACATACTTAACATTTACAGTCTACTTAGAGTTAATTTATCCCTGTAAATAAAAATAAAACATAGAAGACTTACAATCCTTGATATTGTAGTTGTCCTATGTATATACATTGAACCCTCCCAATGTTATATTTTATAATTATATATTTTAAAGAACTGAAGAGAAGAAAAACAGTGTATTATATTTACCCAGATATCTAACATTTCTGTTGCTCTTTCTTTATTCCAAGTTTTCCTCTGGTATCGATTCCCATCATCGAGAAGAACTCCCTTTAACTTTTCTTTCAGGGCATTTCTTCTGGTTAAGAATTCTCTTAGTCACAATAGTGAGATCAGGTTGTTTAAAAGTGTTGCAAACCACCGTCTTTAACCTTGTTGTTCCCGTTCTGACCATGTGACATGTCTGCTCCTACTTGGCCCTCTGCTGTGAGTAAAAGCTCCCTGAGGTCCCCCCAAAAGCCGAGCAAATGTTGATGCGGTGCTTGTACAGCTTGCAGAACTATGAGTCAATTAAACCTCTTTCCTTTACAAATTACCCAGCCTCAGGTATTCCTTTATAGCAACACAAGAACAGACTAACACAGGGGTGGAAGTGAAAATGTGACTTCCAGGTCAAAGGATTAAATTGTCATATATGCTTCTCTAACATCTTTTCCCCTACCATATTCATCAGAGAAGCTGCATAATCCAGAAAATGCAGCTACAGATGAAATCTAATGCATGCAGATGCTGAGACCTATGGCAGACTTTGTAAGATAAAAACATAAAACCTTGGTGTATTCAGGAACTGAGATTTTGAAGTTGTAGATTACTGCAACTTATCCCCACTAATCCTGAATAATATCCCACATGAGAAATATTTAGTTTCTAAAACATGTCTCTAGAGTTAAAAAAAAAAAGATACCAAGAATTAACAGATTGAACTACAATGATGAATACATTATTATACATTTGTCAAAATCTGTAGAATGTACAGGACCAAGAATACACCCTAATGTAAACTATGAACTTTGGATGATAATGATGTTGGTGCGGCTTGGATCTGTGTCCCCACCCAAATCTCATGTTGAATTTTAATCCCCAATATTGAAGGTGGAGCCTGGTGGGAGGTAATTGGATCCTGGGGGTGGATCCTTCATGAATGCTTTAGCACCACCCCTCAATGCTGTTTTTGTGACGTGTGAGTGATTATCACGAGATCTGGTTGTTTAAAAGTGTGCAGCACCTCCCTCTTCTCTCTCTTCCTCCTGCTCCAGCCATGTGAAGACACTTGCTCCTGCTTTTCCTTCTGCCATGAATAAAAGTTTACTGAGATCTCCCCAGAAGCAGAAGCCACTATGCTTCCTGTACAGTCTACAGAAGCATGAGCCAATTAAACCTCTTTTCTTTATAAATTACCCAGTCTCAGGTATTTTTTTACAGCAGAGTGAGAACAAATTAATACAGATGTGTTGAAGTAGACTCACCAGTTTTAATAATGTACGCCTCTGGCGTGGGATGTCAAGAGTTGGGGAGGTTGTGCATGTGTAGGGGTGAGGGGTACTTGGTAACTTTCTGTACTTTATGCTTGATTTTTCTGTAAATCTAAATCTGCTCTAAAAAAATTAGGTCTATTTTAAAAATTCATGGATTGAGATATTGTGTTTTTTAAACCACATATTTTAATGTTGATATCTATTTCTTATTTCTCTGCTATAATGAGAAAATTGGCATTTCTTTCAATGTGTCTTCAAATTCTTATAAAATTTTTGTTAATTACATTATTATTTTTACTTTATTATGCCCATATCAAATTATCTTCTGTTTTATAAACATAATTTTCATAGTTGTTACATCTTACATGTCTATTTAATAAATGGATTAAATGCCCATCACAAATGCTTTCAACAGGGTTTCTATAAAAAATTTTTTTTAAAGAATCCTCTTAGTTTTCCTTCATCTAAGAATATCTTTCTTTTGCTTTCATTTCTGAAAGATATTTTTGTTAAATAAAGAATTCTGGGTTGACAATTATTTCTTTCAGAAAAGATGTCCCAGTGTTTCTTCTAGCATCTATGGTTTCTGATGAAATATTCACAGTTATGAACTGTTGTTCCTTCTTACGTAACATGTATCGTTCTTCCGACTACTTTAACAGTCTCTCTTTGTTTTTGGCTTGCAGAATTTTTGTTAGCTTGTGTCTGGGCATGGGTTTTTTAAAATTTATCTTCTTTGGGCTTTACCAAACCTCTTGAATCTGAATATTTATGAATTTTTCTCCATTAAGTTTGGAAACTTTCCAGCCATTATTTCAAAATATATTTTTCTGTATCCATCTCTTACTCTTTCTATTCAGGTATTCCAGTGACAGAAAGGTTAGAGTTTTGGGGTTTTTTTGTTTTGTTTTTGTCCCTTAGGTCTCTATTCTGCTATTAAACTCATGCAGTGATTTCAAAATATATATATGTATAATACATTTCAGTTATAATATTTTGTTTGGTTCCTTTTTATAGTTTCTATTTCGTTGCTAAGAATTTTTATCTCTTCACTCATTTTAATACCTTTACCTTATGGCGTATGGTTATAATGGCCCCATTAAAGTCTTGGATGATTCCAACATCTGGGTCATCTCAGGGTTGGCATCTGTTGATTGTATTTTCCCTTGAGGACTGGTTTAGAGTTTCCTGGTTCCTGGTCTGTCAACTAATTTTGGACTTTCTGAATATTGTGTTGTGAGATTCTCAATCCTGTCAAAATCCTCTGGAGGATGGAATTTTTGTTTGTTAGGTTTTTTTTTTTTTTTTTACTGTTTTAATTTAGCAGGCCATCAAGCTATTTGATGTCCAGAACCCAAGATCCGTCCTGCCTTCCAAGAATGATAGTTTCAACTTCAGTCCAGCTTTGAAGCCTTTACTATGCTGATTGGGTCTGTCCCACCCAGAGGTTGGTCTCAGACTTGGGCAGTGTTTTACATCATCATTCACTTCTCAAATCCTTTGCATTTTTTAAATGTGTATTTCATGCATGCATCACTTGAAGGTGAGCCTGGGACTTATTCCAGGTGAGCCTGCTTCATGCACAAAACTAGGGGGCTTCCTTCTCCATCCCTCTCCTCTTGGAGATTTGGTCCACATCCTGTCACTTCCAGGGGTCCCATTTTCTAGTCCCTCTGGCCAGAAAAATGGCATTCTCTGAGTGTTTTAACCTCCCCTGCTATCATACAGATGCATGTGACTGGGTCTGCCCTTAGGAAGAAGGCACAAGAGATTTTAAAAGATTTTTAAAACTCTTGTCATGAAGAGATTCACCATTTGTCTCATGTATTTGGAAATGAAAAATAAAACTAGACTCTTTCCACACTCTTCACAAAAGGGGGGCCCTTCTGCCTGGCTCCTCTCTCCGGGGTGACAGGTTTTCTCTCCGGCCCTTAGGTGCACCCGTGGCACCAGCATCATCACAGAAGTGTGGCTTCACCACTAGGGTTGGTCTCAGAGTAGGTAATTTTTTAAAAGAAGAAAAAGAGGCTGGGCACTGTGGCTCATACCTGTAATCCCAGCACTTTGGGAAGCTGAGGCGGGTGGATCGCTTGAGGCCAGGAGTTTGAGGCCAGCCTGGCCAACATGATGAAACACTGACTCTACTAAAAATACAAAAATTAGCCACGTGTTGTAGCGGGCACCTGTAATCCCAGCTACTCCGGAGGTTGAGGCAAGAGAATTGACTGAACCGGGCAGGCAGAGGTTGCAGCGAGCGGAGATCGCACCATTGCACTCCAGCCTGGGTGACAGAGAGAGATTCCATCTCGAAGGAGAACAAGGAGAAACAAGAAGGAGAAGGAGAAGGAGAAGGAGAAGGAGAAGGAGAGGAGAAGGAGAAAGAAGGAGAAGGAGAAAGAAGGAGAAGGAGAAAGAAGGAGAAGGAAGAAGAAGGAAGAGGAGGAGGAGGAAAGAAGGAGAAGGAGAAGGAGAAGGAGAAAGAAGGAGAAGGAGAAAGAAGGAGAAAGAGAAAGAAGGAGAAGGAAGAAGAAGGAGGAGGAGGAGGAAAGAAGGAGAAGGAGAAGGAGAAGAAAAATAAAACAATATTTTTCTTATGTTTTCCAGCCCAGAGATATATTTTTTTCCTGATCCTATGGCCAGAAAGACAATTTCCAATCTGTCCCACCCGCAGGTAAATGGAGTCCATATGACCCTGGTCCTTGTGTGTCAGGATGCAGACTCGGCGTGATCCTTTGAACTCTCCATAGAGTGTCTGTCCACTGACTTCAGCATTCTGTGCCTTCTTTTTTTTTATTCTGAGACAGGGTCTCACTCTGTCACCCAGCTGGAGTGCAGTGGCGTGATCTCGGCTCACTACAACCTCCACCTCCCAGGTTCAAGCAATTCTTCTGCCTCCGTCTCCCAAGTAGCTGGGATTGCAGGCTCCTGCCACCACACCTGGCTAATTTTTTGTATTTTTAGTAGAGACAGGGTTTCACTATGTTGGCCAGGCTGGTCTTGAACACCTGACCTCATTATCTACCCGCCTCAGCCTCCCAAAGTGCTGGGATTACAGGCATGAGCCACCACACTGGGCCTTTTTTTTCTTTTTTTTTTTTTTGAGATGGAGTCTCGCTGTGTTGCCCAGGCAGGAGTGCACTGGCACAATCTCAGCTCACAGCAACCTCCACCTCCTGGGCTCAAACGATTCTCCTGCCTCAGCCTCCCAAGTAGCTGGGACTACAGGCATAAGCCATCATGCCCAGCTAATTTTTTTATATTTTTAGTAGAGACAGGGTTTCACCATATTGGCAAGGTTGGTCTCAAACTCCTGACGTCGTGATCTGCTCGCCTTCTTGGTTCCCAGTTTTGTAGGTAGTCCTAAAAATAAAAAAGAAAACTTTTGCTTCTCTGTAGATAAGAGGTCCAAGATGCAGGTGCGAATTAGGAGCTTAATTTAGGGGTGGCTGGAAAAGAAAATGAACGTTGTGCTAGTATGAACTTAATAATGACGCTGTGTGTCTCATCTATTTGAACAGCTTTAAAACAGCTAATCTCAAACCAACATTTTCCTGAGAACCTGGCCTATGCCAGCTCCTGCCTAAGATGGTTCAGAAACAGCTTAGCTGGGGAGAGACAAATAGAAAACTTCAGTGGTGCATGAGAGAGGCTCTGAGAGGGAGGCCAGGGAAGGAGCATCCGCTTCAGTGGTTCTGATCCCTGGGTCAGAATCCAAACCTGGCAGGCCTCTAAAGCTTATCAGAGTGACCCCACCTCAGCCAATTGTATCAGCATCTTGGTGAGTGGTGGCAATAATTTTTTTTTTTTTCTGAGACAGGGTCTCACTATGTTGCCCAGACTGGAGTGCAGTGGCATGATTTCAGCTCACTGCAACCTCAATCTCCCTGGCTCAGGTTATCCTCTCACTTCAGCCTCCTGAGTAGCTGGGATTACAGGGGCACCCTGTGCTGCCCCATGCCCGGCTAATTTTTCTATCTTTTTTAGAGACAGGGTTTCACTATGTTGCCCAAGGGGCAGGTCTTGAACTCCTAGGCTCAAGTGATCCTCTGGCCTTGGCCTCCCAAATTGCTGGGATTGAGGCATAAGCCAGTGCCTGGTCTGAGGTGGGGGTAATTTTTAAAGTGTCCCAAGTGATTGCAAACTGTAGCCAAGATGAAGACCCCCAACCATCCGGGTAGAGGCATCTAGATCTACCCAACAGTGCATTTGGTCTCATGGGATGCTGAAGGTAGATCAGAAATCAGGGAAATGAAAAGGGCAGGAAGCAGAAGGATCTTCATCAACATGGGTGAGATCAGGTGTACCTGCCTGAAGTGAGGGCTGGAAGAGGGGGAAAGACCAATGCGAAGACTCCACAAAGGGAACAAGACATGCAGGCCACAAAGTCATGCCAGTGATCCTACAGCCTACGGTGCTCCCCTAGTTCCATAATTTTTAATCAAATGTCACTTTCCATTGTCTGATTTTATTATTTTCTTCATCCACTAGCATCCTCCTTGTTGAATATATGCCCTTAGATTCTTGAAAAATAGCTTTATGTGTGTTATAAATTCACATCAATGTCTTTGTGATATAGATTTCCTCTGTTTCTGCTCATTTTCAGGTGGCGCTGACCCTCCTCCATGTGACTATATTCGAGCATCACTTCTGTGTGCTAATGAACATTTCATCACAGTTCACTTCTCCAGTCCCTGAGGGATGCACACCTGAGCTCCCTCCAGCCCCCGCTCCCACCAGCAGTGCTGAAATGAACATCTTTGTACCAGACCCCTTGCAGATCTGACCTGAACACCCAGATGGGACTGCAAGTTCATCAGCTGCTGTTAGACGACCCAGTGTTGTCAAAGGAGAGTCTCCATCATTTTCCTCATTTGTGATTTTGGCCCCAGAGGGCAGATTGGTCCATGAATCTATCTCCAGGGTCTGACGAGGTCCATTCACATGGTGCCACCTTTGGCTCCAGGTCTTTCATGAGGGAAAGCAAAGGCAGCCTGAAGTCAAGGGGTCAGTCCACAGACCACCCTCACTTCTAACTGTGGGGTTTGGGCGTTCATTCCCCGGGCCATTCCCAGGTTTGACCATTTGCTAGAGAGACTCATGGAAGTCACTGAAAGTGTTTATACCCATGGTTACGGTTTATTATCGTGTAAGGATACAGATCAAATCAAGGAAGACACACGTGGGGTAGAACCCAAGACAGTTCCAATGTCAGAGCTCCCATTGTCCTTTGCCTGTGGAGTCATAGACGGTGCTGACTCCTCCAGGTATGACATGTGACAATAAGCAGAATATTGCCAACCGGGAGCACTCACCTGAGCCTTGGCATTCTGAGTTTTCACTGGGGAGCCGTGATCCATGCCTGCCTGCATGGCTGACCTTTAGACCCCAGACCCTGGTATTTTCGACAGCCCCTGTTATTAGTCAGGTTAGGCTTGGCTCTGCTGCAGAGGCAGATAAACCCCTAAGCTTAGCAGCACTAGACAATAAAGGTTTGTTTTCTCCATTGCGGACCCATGTCATTTGGAATGCATGGCCCCCAAGGTCACTGCATCTGGGGAAGAGAAGGGAGGCCGAGGCACTCTGGATGTTAATCGCCATGGCCCAGAAGTTACACTTGTCATTCCCTCTCACAGCCCATCGATGGGGATTAGTCACATGGCTGCAACTTACTGCTGTAAGGAAGTCTGGGACATGGAGGGCAGCTCATGGAATATTTGCTGAATGGAAGCCCAGTCCCCAAGCAGCCACCCTCTGATCATGAGACGATATCCCTATCCCTTCCTGTCAGCCCAGGGGAAGTGGACAGGCACCAAGTGGGAAGCAGGTGACCTGCCAAGTTCATCCATGCCCCATACCCAGCTGGAATTCCTGGAGGGCTTCCAACACTCTGTGCCAACTCCTGAGAGTCTAGGAACACTGAAATGATTCAACCAGCCCAGACAGCTGATGAGAGAAAGGAGCCCGCCCCTCGAGAGTGCAGAGGAAGCAAGGGGAGACGGCTGAATAGGTGAGAGGGTCCCCTCATCTATAGTTTCAGCAAGGACCTTGCTGTCTGCTCAGCCACCAGGAATTCCAGATGAGGCCGTTTCACAGCTGGGGCTGAGGGGTGCAGGGTTTGCACAAACTCAGAGTCCTTCATGGGAATTAGGAGCTTTCTCTCCATCCTGCTGTCTGGGTAGCTCAGACTCCCTCCAGGGCCATCACAAAGCTTAGGGCTGCCCTCGCGATCTGGGCTGGAGGTAGACTGAGTATACTGCTAGGGTGAGGTTCTGGGATGAGGCTAAGTCTTCCCTGTCCACTTGCAGACAGTGAGGTCCTTGCGGCGATGTCAGAGGAGCTGCTATGAGCCCTGAGGAGCCCTGCTATTGGTGAGGTCCTCACTCTGTGCAGGTGGTCCCTGTGCTGTCCTGGGCCATCTCACTCAATCCTTACAACAACCCTGCCAGCTGGAAATGATTATGCTCAGTTTAGGGAGGAGGAAACCAAGGTCTAGAGAAGCAAAGAAAAGTACTCAAGATGACACCCTAGGTGGTGAAGCCAGGGCATGAACCCGGACAAGAATTCAGTGTTCACACTTTAAAAGTCATCGTAAGGTGGAAAATGTCACAACAGTTAAAAACATAGCCATCACCGGCCTCCACAATTACCAGCTCACCACCCAGCTCATTTCATGTGTCCCCCGACCAATCACCCCTCCACACCCTGGGTTACATTGGAGCAAATTCCAGACCTCACATCATTTTTAGATAGTTCGGCATTGTCTCTAAAAGATAAGGAAGGGCCTGTGTTCTTAACTACAGGACCTGGCATGGAGTGGACATCAATAAATACTTAATAAATCTTCACTTGTTCTCTATGTGAATAAAATATCTAAGCACCTGTCAAGCCAAAAGGGTATTTGTGAATCTCTAAAAGGCAGTCAGGAGTGGTGGGAAGATAATGGGCTTCACCATAAGCTTTGGGTTCAAACCCTGGCTCTGCCAGTTGCCATGGCTATGGGATACTGGGTGAGCTCATGAAAACTGCCTGGGCCTCGGTTTCCTCCTCTGAAATCCGCACATCATGACACTGTGACTTCTAAAGTTGTTAGGATTCAATGAGCACATGAATGCGGGCACATGCCCTGCAGAGAGCCTGGCTTTCTAGGGTAGTTTGTCAATGGCATACCCTGAGTAACTCATCGAATCGCTTGTGCCTCAGTCTCCTCATCTGTAAAATGGAGTAATAACAGTACCTGCCCCAAAGGGCTGCTATGAGGAGTCGGTGAGCTGATCTGTGTTAGATGTGGGATGCCTAGCACATAATAAGTGTTCCGTGTGAGTTACTAATCACTAGAAGCCTGCGTTGTGGAGAACTAATGTCCAGTGTGGGGGTTGTAATCCTGCAACATGGAACAGTTCTGGACCAAGCTATGCTTAAGATTTGAGCAATGGTTCTCACCTGGGGGCAATTTTACCGCAATCTTAACTGGGGGCAATCTACTGTCTTACTGACCCCTGGAGACATTTGGCAATGTCTGGAGACGCTTGTGGCTCTAACAGCTGGGTGGATGAGCTGCTACTGGCATCTAATGAGTAGAGACCAGGGATTCTGCTCAACATCCTATGAGGTACAGGCCAGTCCCTTCAACATACAATTATCTGGCCCAAAATGTCAGTGGCAAGGCTGAGAAACTCTGGGTTAGAGAAAGAATCAGGAGGGGGTTAGCTCCATTGCACAGAGGCTGGGAGACTGACGCTTCCGTCATCTGGGGCTGTGTCCAGACTCACGAAATTAATGGAATTTTTTCCTTCTTCAGCAGAGCAGCCGTTGATCTGGTTCTTTCCGGAAGACAGCTGGATGTGGCAGGATGCCCTTTTTGAGTTGGGTACACTTTGTCTTATGAAGTGTCCTCTCCAATCCTCTGCAGCTGGTTTGGGAGTGGCCAGGCCCTGGTGGGTGGAGGGTTCTGCAGGACAAGGGGACCCAGCTCCCTGCCAGAATGCAGGGTCAGGTGGGGATTTCTGACAGCTGGATGTGCTTCTGGTCCCAACCTGGAGACAAGAAGAGGGATCTGGGGAGGGGAAGCACATTCAGAGAAAAAGCACAACGAGGATGTCATGGGCTTTGGAACCAGATAGGCAGTTGTTCAAATTCTAGCTCTTTCAGCTACCACTGGTTGACCTTGACATGGAACTTACCCACTCCAAGACTCCTTTGACAAGACAAACAGGGGTTGTCCAAAGTCCCAGAGTAACCAGGGCTTGAGTCCATGTCTCTTAATTCTCAGTCTAGACCCTTCCCCATGCATTCATTCATTGATTCATCCATTTACTCAATCAGTCTTTCATTTGTGATAGGAGATAGGAAGGGTGAAATGGACAGGGGCCACAGAATGAAGGGCCTTGTAGATCCTGGCAAAGAAGTCAGATTTTATTCTAAGAATGAATGAAAGCCATGGAGGGTCTTGAGGGACATAATCAGACTTAGAAAAAGTCTATTTGACTATTGTATGAAGCTGGACAGGCAAGAAGCCAGGGGCCCGGTGACAATGGTGGCTTTGACAGGGTGGTGGTAGTGAGGTGGAGAGGAGAGAGGGTTGGGACACATTCTGGAGGATAAGCCAGCAGGTCCTGCTCATGAACTGGGATATGGTGGGGGTTAGGAAACGGGGGAATGGAGAGTAACTCCTGGGCTTTGGTCCTTCACAGCTGGGGAGATATGGAGGCCACTTACTGAGATGGGAAAGGCTAGGAAAGGAGCCCATCATGGGTAGGGTGCAGGGGGCAGAGACTCAGTAGGTCTGCTCAGCCACGGCAGAGCTGGGAGCTCCATGGGAGACCCCTGAGTAAAGATAGCGCTGCCTGACAATATTGTAGCCTGGAGAAGATGATGCATGTGGCTCTGGAAATTTGGCTGGGATGCAAATTCAATTGAGATTGTTTAGGGAGCGGGTGAGATAGAACATGGAAGAAGAAAAGAGAGCCAGGGACTGGGTCCTGGGTGTTCCAGCCTTTAGAGTTGAAAAGAAAATGAGCTTCCAGCAAAGCAGTCTGCAAAGTAGCAGCAGACGACAGGGAAAGAGCAGGGGAGAAGGATGCCGGAGCCGCAGGAAAGAGCGCTGGGTGAGGCCACATGCCCCGGCACATAGCAGGTCCTCCATGAGGTGATGTGCACAAGCCATCTGGAACGTAGCAGGCCTACAGTAATTCATCCATATTGATATTAACTCTTAAACATGCTTGGAAGATGACTGCCACATATCAGTCTGTCATCAGCCAGTGGATGCTGGAGTCCGGTCCCTATCCGACAGGACAGATGTTTTTGGGGAGGACGTCGGGTCTCAGGCTCCAGCACCCACAGCCTCAGCATCCATTCTCAGCTCTGCCTGCCCTGGGGGTGTGGCCCTGAGCACATTCCAGAAACTCTTGGAGCCCACGTGTTCTCATCTGTAACACAGGGTTATTGACAGAATGTGGGGACAGAATTAGGATTCAAACCCACTTCTGCTGACCCTGGAGCCCACTGTCTTTCCATGATATAGCACGGCAGCCATTCCCATAACAGGAGGGAGCTGCTGAAGGGGCACTGAAGACGGGGCTGCCTGGAGGCCCTGTTCTTGATGCATTCAGCCACACAGGGGCCCTGCTTCAAGCACATTGAGTCTGCTTTTTCTCGACTCTGGCTGCTGCCTGTTAGAATCAGATCTGGGTAGGTGAAGAGGGCAGAAGGAAGGGGGCTAAAACATAAAAACGTTCAGGCCTCTCCCCTGTCCCATTAAATCAGAACCTCTGGGAACACAGCCCAGGTATCAGGATCGTTGTCATCATCATCATCGTCATCATCATCATCATTACCATTGTAGATCCGCAGTTGATTCTGACACATCCAGTCTTGAAAACCGATGGAGAAACTGAAGCCCTAGAGCTCTAACCCTAAGGTTTTCCTACCCTGAGTTCCTGCAGGATGAAAAACAAGGCTGGCTTTCTCTTCCCTGCATAAACTACCTCCAGATAGGAAGTGTGGTGGGTAGTTAAGAACCCCCAGCACAGAGTTAAACCCATCTGAGTTACTTTGTAGCCATATGGCCTTAGTCAATTTCTCTACAGTCTGATTCCTGGGAAAGATCAATCCTTCAATGACCGTAGCACCACTCTATACAGTTGATAAGGCATTTTGATATGCACCATCTCTTTGAATTCTCCCCCACAATCCTGTAAGGAAGAAGGAAATTATTAGCTCCATTTTCTGGTTGGGAAAACTGAGGCTCAGAGATGAAGTCAGTTGCCAAAGTACATTCAGTTACGGTTTGAGTACAGGTTTTCTTTCTCTTTTGCCAAAGGGAGGCTGGAATTAAGAAGGCCTACAATGGAGCTTGGCCCAAGACAGTGTCTGGGACATAGAAGAGGCTTGGAAATTGCAGAATGAATGAATGAGCTAAAAGATGGGCAGTAGATGCTTCGAAACAGGGTCCTGTAGTGACCAAGGTCCCCACCCCAGCGAAAGGAGAGGAAGAAATTAACCATTCCAGGCAGTGGCTGCACCAAGAACAGGCCAGCCGTTTACACGCAGCATGGCACACTCACAGTCATACTTCTGCTGGAAGGGATCCATTTGTTTTTGTTTTTTTTGAGACGGAGTCTTGCTCTGTCGCCCAGGCTGGAGTGCAGTGGCCCGATCTCTGCTCACTGTAAGCTCCGCCCCCCGGGTTCACGCTATTCTCCTGCCTCAGCCTCCTGTGTAGCTGTGACTACAGGCACGCGCCGCCATGCCCAGCTAATTATTGTTTTGTATATTTAGTAGAGACGGGGTTTCACCGTGTTAGCCAGGAAGGTCTCGATCTCCTGACCTCGTGATCTACCCATCTTGGCCTCCCAAAGTGCTGGGATTACAAGTGTGAGCCACCGCGCCCGGCGGAAGGGACCCATTTTACAGGTGGGAGATTGAGGCTCACAGTCAGTGGGTGGACAAAATCATCTAACTCCTGATCCAGAGCCCCTACTGACATCCCAAAGTTCAAAAAAAGTCATGGAATTTTCAAGAAAATTCTGAGTAAAGCTTCTCTGGGGAAAAAAAAACCTCATTCTCGTGTTCATCCCAAAGAGAAATTCTACATCTCTGACCATCATGTACCAGGTAGAAGCTGGACAATGGAAACTGTGGCAGGAACACTGACTGGTCAATTTTCTTCCTGACATCCAAACTCCCTCACATCCCATGCCAGATTGGGTTAAGTACTTTACTTATGTTATTTCGGGGGCTGGCAAACTCTTTCCACAAAGGTCCAGTTAGTAAATATCTGAGACTTTTTGGACCATCCAGTCTCTGTCAGTTTCTCACTTCTGAATGTTGTACAAAAGCAGCCATGTGTAAACACATGAGCATGTTTGTGTTCCAGGAAAATTTTTTTCCAGTCCAGGCTGGAGTGCAGCGGTACGATCTCGGTTCACTCCAACCTCCACCTCCCTGGTTCAAGCAATTCCCCTGCCTCAGCCTCTCGAGTAGCTGGGATTACAGGTGCACACCACCACACCTGGCTAATTTTTTTGTATTTTTAGTAGAGATGGAGTTTTACCATGTTGGCCAGACTGGTTTCGAACTCCTGACCTCAGGCAATCCACCTCGGCCTCCTAAAGTGCTGGGATTACAGGCGTGAGGCACTGCACCCGACTCCAGGAAAATGTAATATGTGGGCAGTTAAATTTGCATTTCACATAATTACATATCACAAAACGTTGTTGTTCTTTGAATTGTCAATCATTAAAAAATGGAAAAACTCCTCTTAGCTCCCAGCCTGTATGGACGCGGGGAGGAGGATTTGGTCCAAAACGGCCATAGTTTGCTGGCAAAAACCATTCAAAGTAAATTTTGTTGTTACCCCCATTTTAAAGATGAAGAAACTGAGTCCCAGAGAGGTTCAGGGATTTTCATAAGATCACACAGCTACCAAGTAGCAAAACTGGGAGTCATAGTCGGACCCAGAGTTAGGCAGCTGGGCTCCAGAGCCAGGCTCTTAACCACTCTGTTGCCATAGGGACACACAACCTTCACGTGGAGGAAACTTTACGTACGTGAAACTGAGGCCCAGAGAGGGGATTAAGGCTGCAACCTAACAGAGACACACAGTGATGGAGAGGCAGAGCCCCGCCTGGCTCCCTGACCAAGTCCAGGGATGGTTCCTCTACATCAGGCAGCTTCCTCATTTATTCCAACTAATTATCATCCATTAAGCAGATCTGGAAATGCCGACATGAGAGTAGGAAGTAGGGGTGGGTGACTGACAAGGCAGGAGAGGGAGGTGGGCAAGAGGGGCCCCTGCCTCCACACGCGTCCACACGCATCCACACGCACGCACACACACACAACAGCTTCCATTTCCTGAGATGTCCACCTGCTTTTATGAATATAAGTGGATTTGTAACAAGCATTGCAGCTGCATATAAGGCATTCAGACATGGAGACAATTTTACTAGATAATAGACTATCATGCAGGATACAATTTAAATTAAAAAATGCAATTTTCACCTTGAAATGAACAAATGATTACAATTTCTATACAAATTAAGGCATTCAGCCTCTCTTTCAGTAGTGGCACCAGCCCATGAAATATGACATAATTACCATGAAATACATTTTCAAATATTTTGATTTTTGTCCGCTGCTTTTTAAAAAACATAGGCCGCCTTCTAGGTCTCCGAGTATGTGTTGGCATTTCCCACCTTCTGGGAAAAACACATTAAAAAGAAAAGCCAAAGTCCCCGAAGATGAAGTTAGCCCCCCTCTCTGCCCTCCCCTCCTTCTATCTCCTCACCCCTCAGAGTTCCCTGCCCTCCCCCTCCCCTTCTCTTGGCTCAGAGATAAAATTGAAAAAAGGCAGACGGAGGAGAGGGGACACAGGCGCCCACCTCCAAAGCCTGAAATTTATCTAAGTCGCCACGCTTATCTGCAGAATCGCATCTGTTGGTTATCACGACGCCAACCGCTCCAACCCTTCATCCTTTCCTTCTCTGGAAATGGCTCCCCATCCCTCCTACCAATGCATTCCCCCTACACCACCCCCGGCAACCTGCACTCTTATTTTTGAATTATTTTTCCATTGTGTTGTCTCTTTGTGGCTGGAGATGGAAGGATGAAAAGTCACTGCCGGTGGCTTGATCCAGTCCCATGGAACTTTGGAGTTCAGAAGGAGTGGACAGGGTAGGCGGCCAGTGAGTCTCAGCTACCGAACTGGGTGGAGCTCTCTGTTCTTTGTCCTAGTTGAGTGACCTTGACGAAGGTCGTTCCTACCTGAATCCATCTCCTCCCTGTGCCTGTAAACCTGCCATCTTGAACAACCCACCCCTTTGGTCTGAGCTTTGGGTGGAAGAGCTCTTGGAACATTAGATCTGCATCCAAAACACTTGCAGGCAGACCTTCGTCCTCTTCCTTGGTACTTCGTGTTGGTCTGAGTCTGCTGTTCTGAACCAGCATCCACTAGGCAGGCTTCACCACTCCTGATTCTGCATCTGCTGTCCCCAGAACTTGGCTCCTATCTGTTGTGTGGTCTCACATCACTTTTTGGGCCAGCTGTGCTCTGTCTTTCCCTCCTTAAGGGTTATTCTGGCTCTTCCTCCATCCTGGTTAGTCTAGTCTCATCCGAGTCTTCTCCACTTCAGGGGGTTGTCTTTCTACCTAAACGAAGCCTGTGGATGAAGATTGATGATGAGATGCAGCGCTTCAAGTCCATTGCTTTTGCTTAGCACATTTGTTTTGGTTTTCCAAGCATTTTCGCCTGCTTCAACATGATCCCATCTTGCAACAGCCCTGTATGGAGGACCTCACTCACAAAGGAGCACTCAACATTTTACAGAGGAGTAACCAGGTATTCTAGACCGATGTGGGAAATGAAGAAGCAAGTCCACACTCATTCTTGGAGTGTGGACCACACTCTCTTCCTCTGACCCCAGCCTACCCTACATTCTACCCTCTCTACTCTCCTTCCTCGGCCCAGGGTGAGGTGAAGACTGGATCACACTCCAGCTCAGAGAGCAAAATGGGACATCCTGGTGGAAAGAGAATGGGTTTTAGGATCAAACATTCAGAGTCTCAGACTCTGATCTCCACTTCTTTTTTGCTCTCTGACCTTGGCCACATTAATTGGTCTGTGTGCCTCAAGTGTTCTCATCTGTAAGATGTAGACAATGATCTCTTCTGCTTGGAGGCTGTGAGAAGGAACTTTGCAAGAGTGTGGCAGACCTTCAGCAGACGTAAACTTCCCCTCTCATGTTCTAGCTCCCAGCTTGCTTAGGGATTTTGGGATTTTATTTTTAATTCTTCTGGTTCGTTAAGAAAAGCCCAAGCCCCAAAGTGTTCATCACTTAGAAACTTGTTGATATCTGTGGGTGAGTCAAGTGTCTGTGCCTGAACTAGATACCAGGGTATTGAGAGATGAATGTGCCAGCATCCAGGGAGGAGGTGGTGGAGTTGAGGGGAAGCAGGAGTGCAAGGGATGATCATAACAATGTTTTACTAAACACTCACGCTCTGTCATAGCCACTGTGCTAAGGGTCTTCATCTCATTAATCCTCACAATCATATCATGAAGTTAACATTAACCCCATTTGACAAATGGAAAAACCGAGTCACAGAGAAGTTATGTCATTTGCCCAAGATCACCCAGCTAGGAAGTGACAGAGCTGGGATTTAAACCTAGGCTTCCTGGCTCTAAAAAATGCTCTATTCAAGTGCCCTGGGTTGACCAGATGGCCATCTTTTCCCAACTATGTATTTTCTTAGTAAAAAGATATAAGCAAATGGTATGTGCTCTAGGAACCTAAGGCCCATCACCAGCTAGCTGGTTAAGTAAGACAAGTACACAACTAGCTTTACTCCAAGGCAAAATTGACTGATGCCAAGCACAGGAGGCAGGATTGCCAAGCTCCCGTGGCACTCTGGTCAGACCATGACCCAGGGAGCAGTGAGCCATGGGGCTGGGAGAGAGGATAGCACATGCACAGTCAGGCGGTCAGATTCCACTCCTGGTTCTGCAAAGCCCCCAGGTGGTGTGGCCAGATCACCTAATGACTCTGGGCCTTCCCATCTTCACAGGTGGAATGAAGGGACTGATCCGAAATCAGTGATCTGCACATGTTTCCACAAGCAACCCTAGGATAGGGGAAAGGAACTGTGAGTGCCCACACCCAGGGCACTCAGACTGGGGAAACAATCCCAGCTAGCCCACCCCAGGCCAACATTTACTTAAATGGTCAATTTTTTTTTTTTTTTTTTTTTTTGAGACGGAGTCTCGCTCTGTTGCCCAGGCTGGAGGGCAGTGGAGCGATCTGGGCTCACTGCAAGCTCCACCTCCTGGGTTCACACCATTCTCCTGCCTCAGCCTTCCGAGTAGCTGGGACTACAGGTGCACGGCACCACACGTGGCTAATTTTTTGTATTTTTTAGTAGAGACAGGGTTTTGCCATGTTAGTCAGGATGGTCTCCATCTCCTGACCTTGTGATCCGCCTGCCTCGGCCTCCCAAAGTGCTGGGATTACAGGCGTGAGCCACTGTGCCTGGCCTAAATGGTCAAATTTTTTAAGGGTCAAAAATGCATGCAAATTTGGCGTTCTGTTCCCCAATGCGCGCTATATTATAAAAATGGTGACAGTTCAGTTTGGAATTTTTCCCTGCAAAATTCTGTCTAAAACCACTACTACCAACCCCCAGAAAAGTTATACCATATTTTATCCAGATGGCAACTCACAAGACAGGTGCTGGGGTCGTCCTTTGGAGAGGCGTGCACTGAGGTTCTTCTGCTTCAGTGGTCGACCCGGGGCCAGTGGCAGAGCTAGAATTCAAACCCTGGCCTCTGACCTTCACCAGCACCAGACCCAGTTCCCTAGGCAGGAGCCCCGGAAATACCAACCAACCCATTGCACAGAAGAAAACATTGCTCCGTTTTCTGCTGCCATAAATAAGAATGTGGATGTTCTCTAGTTATTAATGACCGAACGATTCACAAGATATCCAGTTAGATTAAAAAATAATAAAATGCATGGTATACCACTTGTGTATGAAAAATAAAAAAGAATAAATTGATGTGCTTGCCTGCACAGGTATAAAAATGTCTCTGGAAGCTACTTGAAAAGCTGGTTACATTGGTTACTTTTAGGGAGGGTGACTGGGAGCAATGCCTTTGTCCTTCTGCATTTTGAATCATGTGAATGCACGATATCAAGCACATAGAATTTACAAATTCTTACAATTTAAGGAAAAAAAAGAACTCATTGCTCTTGAAGGTACAAGCAGGTAGATGTCACCAGCCACGTACTCATTAGGACAGGCTCTGAACCATCCCTTCTGGACAGCCCTTGAGTTTCACAGCATTAGACCTGGATTTCTTGCCTGTCATTGCCCATAAAAGCTTATTGGCACCATCAGGTAGTCCTTTAAAGGAGCCCAAGTTAGTGAGTTAGTTCCAAGGGCAGGGACATATTTGATGATTGAGATTGAAATAGGAAGCTAAAAACAAAAAGAGAGACAAAAAAGTTCAAGAACGTTTGACTGAAAGAGAGAGAATATTAAAAATAATTTGATCTATTCCACCAACATTACACAAGCCCTTTTGTATCCCAGAGCACTGTTGGGCACTGGGACTCAGCAGTAACAACACAGAGTTCCTGACCTCAAGGAGCTCACGTTCTAGCAGGTGGAGGCAGATGGTAAGTCGCTGAGCAATTACATATTGAAAATAGTCATTGCAACTTGTCTTAAGCCCAGCAAGGGAGCAGAGGGCTCTGGGAGGGGCTAGCAGGGCTGCATTCAAGGCCTCTCAGGAGGCTACATTCATAGAACAACCTAAATGATGTCGAGGAGGCAGCCACCTGGAAGCCAGGGAAGGGTATTCCCTGGCTGAAAGAACAGCCAGTGCAAAGGCACTGTGGCAGAATCTTCCAGAGTGGGAGATCATGCACTCTTGGGTGAGGAGACCCTGACTCTGGTAGGGGTCTCAGCAAGTCATTCAACCTCTCTCAGCCTTAAATCCCTCCCTGGAAATAGAATAATAGTAGCTCCAGAGTCCCAAGGCTTTACACAGGTGCTGTGTGAAGCCCCTTATGAGCCTATCTCCTCCTCTTTCAGCTTTACCAGTGGTTCCCAAAGTGGCTCCCATCAACAGCAGCATCTGGGAACTTGTTAGAAATGCAAACTGACCAGCTCCACCCTAGATCCCCTGAATCTGAAACTCTGGAACTGGGGACCAGCAGTCTGTTTTAACAAGCCCTCCTGGTGATGCTTGTCACAAACTCCAGTACAAAAACCAGAGATCTACATCATGGTCACCATCATCCTCTTCACCCTTCTTGTCTAGCACTTCCCCTGATACCATCCCTTAACAAGTCACCCACTTCCCAATGCCTCCAATGTTGACTTCTAGGCCCTTCTGGGGTCCTGAATCAGCAGCTTTTGCTACATGCCTTCAAGGTCCCAGGAGGTAGATGCCCTGTCCCATCTCAAGGGACTCACCAGCCGCACGTGCATCCAGGGAGCCTATCTCCTTTGTAAGTGAAATGAAGTGATTTAACACACAGAGGCCGGGCACGGTGGCTCATGCCTGTAATCCTAGCACTTTGGGAGGCCGAGGTAGGCGGCTCACTTGAGGTCAGGAGTTTGAGACCAGCCTGGGCAATATGGTAAAACCACGTCTCTACTAAAAATAAAAAATTAGTAGAGTGTGGTAGCAATTGCCTGTAATCCCAGCTACTCAGGAAACTGAGCCAGGGGAATCACTCGAACCAGGGAGGTGGAGGTTGCAGTGAGCTGAGATCGTGCCACCTCTGCCCTCCAGCCTGGGTGACAGAGTGAGAGTCTATCTCAAAAACAACAACAAAAAAAGACAAACACACACACACACACACACACACACACACAGTTTGAATCCTGGCTCTTCTACTTACCAGCTGTGTATTCTCAGAAAAGTTTCTTGACCTCTCTGTGTCTTGATTTCTCATCTTTAAAACAGAGATAATACATTTCCGGGATGGTTGAAAGGATTAAAGATATTAATATAGATAAAGGTAGGAACAACACCTGCCAGGGGACACACAATTGATTTTTAGAAATTCTGGTTCTCCAGCCCTTTCCACCCAGGCTCCTGGCCTTACCTGCTCCTGCTTCCCTCTGTGCACCTCAGGTGCCAGCCAGACTGGGCCACTGTGATTCCCGAATCTGCATTTCACCACCCCCACCCCCGCCCTTTTGCCCAAGCTGTGACCTCTATCTGAAACGCTTCTTCCTCAACACCTGCAAAACTCCTGCTGGCCCATCCTTCCCCTCTCTCCAGCCCCCTCTCCATTCACAACCAGGCTGGGCTAAGTCCCCCCTCCCCCGACATATGACGTCCCTCCCTCTCAGCCTTCAGTTCCCAGGTACTTAAATGCCTAGTTTTGATGTCTGGCTTCCCTCCTAGCATGTAAGTTCCCTGAAAGCAGAGTTTAGGTCTTATTCATCTTTGTATCCTACGTCTGGCTCTTAGTGACTGTTTCATAAACATTTATGGAGTAAAAATTAGGAGTGAATTTTAAAAAATGAATTAGAGTTACAGGGACCGACAACTCAAGATCTTTAACATACAGCGAGTAACATTTAGAGATGGCAGAAAATTACATACAATACGATTCCATACAGTGACCCTCCAAAAGCCATATTTCTGCATGTGCGTTTATGTATTGTGTGCGTGGAAAGGTATCTGGAAGAGTAACCAGCGATACCAGGACTGGAGTTAGGCAGAGAGATTCATTTCTATGGTGGGTGAAGTGTTTGTCTCCCTCTCTTGTTTGAATTATTACCAAGGGAATGAAGAGTTTGTTGTATATTAAAATCAAAGAAAAGAGTTCTCCTGTAAAGAGTTGATGTGGAAGCCTTCCTTCCCCCGGCTTCGGATCCCGTCCTCCCTGCCCCTCCCCTGGTCCTCGAGCCTCCTCAGCTGCGTGTGTGATGGACTGGTGAGCAGGACAGCGCTGATGGGGCTGCTCTGGGAAGGGTGGTCAGGCCAATGGGTGCCTCAGTCACCTGGGAAACAGTAAGGGAAGGAGAAGAGCGGTGGGTGTGGACGGAAGGAAGACAGAAAAGGATGGAGAGCCTTCTGAAAATCACTGAACAGGCATTTAGTGGGCATGGACTGTGTTCCTTGCAAGGAACCCAACAGGCCTTATGTTTCAGATGGAGAAACTGAAGCCCAAACATGGGAAGGGGCTTGTCTAGAGACAGGCCTGGGCCTAGAACCCGGGTCTCCCTGCCCTGAGTTCTCCACTGGGAGAGCGGCTCCCAAGGCAGGCCAGGCCTTTCTTACAGACTCCAGGAGAGGGGCTGCCGCACCTCCGGCTATGTGGGTGCTGGCCCACAACCCCGAAAGGCAGGAAGGAAGCACCTGCCCTTTGTCAGGCTCCTACTACATGCCAGTTCTCCCCGGAACCCTGAAAGGTAGGCACGATTATCTCCATTTTACACATGAGAAAACTGAGGTTCCAAGTGATGAGGTGACTTGCCCAAGACTGGTGAATACCTGCCATGTGCCAGTCTTACTATGTGCCAGACTAGCCCCCACCTACTGGTCTTGGAGCGATGCTGGGCTATCCCAGCTGGTTCAGCAGGTGAGGAAAACAAGGCTCAGAGAGGCTCAGATGAGGCTGTGTCACCCAAGGTCACACAGCCAGCACATGTAGGCACTCTCACCCTCACCTAGAGAGAAGAGGATGCTTTCCGGAAAAGGTAGAGTCAGTTGGACAGGGGGTGCCTGGGTTTGGCAGGGGGTGCCTGGGTTTGGGCGTGTCTGTATATCCCTCTGCTGACCCTAGACAGTGGGGCTCCTATCTCATTTCTGTCCTCCGTGTCCCAGTCCTTGCAGCTGTGCCTGCCCCTTCTGGCCCCCCTCAACTGTCACGGATTATGCCAGGGACCCTGGGGACAGGGGAGCAAACATCTGGATCCTGTTACAGGGCCTAGCTGGAGGTGTGGGGGCAGGGGTGCAAAGCCAGTGAAGCAGGGGCTCTAAATGAGATTCAGAATCTCAGCAGGGCCCTAGCATGGGGCTGAGGGGCCCAGGGGCCGCAGATCTGGGCTGGGCAGGAAGGTGGGATCAGAGCAGACCAGCAATCCCTTCCTGAACCACTGGGGCCAGGCAGGAGGCAGGATTATGGAATTAGTTCAGGAGGCAGCATTGGGCAGGAGCTGGAGATGGTGGCCCCGGGCAATGGCCCAGCTAGGTTGTATCCACCTCCCAGGGGTCACTGGGCACTGGGAGTTCAGTGGGAATATGGTTTGGTTTAGAGGCCAGCCCTTAAGGACAGGTCACATCAAATTCAGCCTGAAATTCCAGGCCAGTCAAGGCAGCCCCATTGTGTACCAAAGTCAACAGGGAGCCTGGAAAGGGCTGTGCAGGGAGCATGGGTGGAGGTCCTCACTATGGGGGTGTCCAAGGGGCTTCACTGTTGTTACCCAGCATGGCCCGCTCTGTATTGGCAGATTGGGAGGATCAAAAGAAGAAACCCCACAGTGGGCACCACTTTCAAAGCACTTACTGTGCTTGGAGAACATTGGGCGTTCAAGAAAATGCCACAGTGCGGGCATGGTGAGTGTCCACTTGACAGATGAGAAAACAAAGGCTCAGAGAGATTGGCGAAGAAACAACTCCCTGGAAGGAGGTGAAACTCAAGCTGGAATAAGAGACAGAGGAGGTGGAGAAGGCATTCCAGGCAGAGGACACAGCAGAAGCAAAAGCAAGGTGGCAGGACAGCCCATGCACTGGGTGGGTGCCTTCCGGGGAAACAGAAGGTTCTCTCGGGCAGGGTAAGAATTCAGATCGGACAGTGAGGAGGGAGGTTCAAGACTGTTTCTGAAGTGCTTTGAATGCCGAGGTAAGTGGTTTGAACTTTGTCTTGGAAGCAAGAGGGAGCCATCGAAGGTTCCTAAAGATGGCAGTGCCATGATTAGAGATGGGCTATCGGGAGAGTCACGAGGGCAACTCTCACCAAATGGGTTAAAGAGAGGAGAGAGTGAACACGGAGAGGCAGGAGAGCAAGGACTCGGTTCACGGGACCCTGAATGAATGGGCTACTGCACAAATACGCATGAAGAGGAGGAAATCAAAGAATGATTCTGATTGAAATTACAGTTGTGATAGGCCATTCTTGCATTGCTCTAAAGAGACACCTGAGACTGGGCTGGGCACGGTGGCTCATGCCTGTAATTCCAGCACTTTGGGAGGCTGAGGCAGGAGAATCACTCGAGGCCGGGAGTTTGAGACCAGCCTGGCCAACACAGTGAAACCCCACCTCTACCAAAAAATACAAAAATTAGCCAGGTGTGGTGGCACATGCGTGGAGTCCCAGCTACTCGGGAGGTTGAGGCAGGAGAATTGCTTGAACCCAGGAAGCAGAGGTTGCAGTGAGCCAAGATTGTGCCACCACACTCCAGCCTGGGTGACAGAGTGAGACCCTGTCTCAAAAAAAGAGAAATATCTGAGACTGGATAATTTATAAAGAAAAGAAGTTTAATTGGCTCACGGTTCTGTAGACTGTACAGAAAGCATGATGCTGGCATCTGCTCGGCTCCTGGGGAGGCCTCAGGAAGCTTTTACTCATGGCAGAAGGTGAAGCGGGAGCAGGCATGTCACCTGGTGAAAGCAGGAGCAAGCGGTAGGAGGAGGCACCACACACTTTTAAACAACTAGATCTCAGGAGACCTCACTATTGCAAGGACAGCACCAAGGGGATGATCCTAAGCCTTTCGTGAGAAATCCACCTCCAAGATTCAATCGCCTCCCACCAGAACTCACCTCTGACACTGGGCGCCACACTTCAATGTGAGATTTGGTGGGGACACAGATCCAAACCATATCAATTGCTTAATGTTTACTGAGAGCTTCCAAATTGACTGAGTTCCAACATCTACTGAACCTCATTCTGAGTGTGTACGGTATCCGCCTGGGAAGGGGTGTTAGCATCCCCATCCAATAAACAAGGGTGCTGAGATGCAGAGGGACCATTTGCCAGAAGGCCATAGAACTAAGAGGCAGCTGAGCTGGGGCTGGGATGGAGGCCTCCTTACTCTCCCAACAGTGCTGTCTCCCCAGACCACACTGTCTCCCCACAAGTGTGAGGTGCTGATAGCCAAAGTGGGGTGGTGAGGTCTAGGTCAAGGGCACTGGTACCTAAAGGGGCAGGGCTGGACACTGAGGCACTGACGCCCAGCTTCCCACATTCCTGAGCCTTCCAGGGCCAAGTCTGCCCTCCAGATGCTTGGACCTAAAGTCACTGGCCATGGGACAAGATTTGCATAAGATCTATGTGAGACAAGCCTCGGGTCATGGGACGAGTGGGTACAGATGCCACCAAGAGGACAGGGGACATTTACTCCACCTGTCCTTAATCTTGGAAGACTTCTTAGCCAGAGTGGAACCTCAGGAACAAGAAGTGGACATAGTGCTCTCTCATGGTTAAGATCATGGATTTTGGAGTGAGATAGATCTAGGTTTGAATCCAGGCTCTTCCTTGTACCTGCTGTGTGACCTTGGGCAAATTATTTAACCTCTCTGAGCCCAGTTTCCTTGTCTATAAAAAAGGAATGATGATGCCTTCCTCTCAGGATTATTGTGAGCATTACATGAGGTAATAAATGTAAATAACTTAGCTTCAGGACTGGCACATAGTAGGTACTCAATAAATAATAGCTTCAGGACTGGCACACAGTAGGTACTCAATAAATAATAGGTTAGAGCCTGGGGACTCATCCTCATGACCACGTGACACCATGGGTGATCCCCGTTGGATCTAAGTTCCTTGGGGAGCTCTGAATTCCTGATAGCATATGGTGGTGTCGGCACATCCCAAGGCAGGTGTGTGCCCTCATCCTAGGCCTGGGGCTGCAGGGATTCCAGGCACCTGCATCTGGGTCCCAGGCCAGTGCTTCCTGGTGGCTGGGGTGAGGATCAAAATAACAATGGTGGCGGTGGGAGTGGTGACAAGGAAGATGGTGGAGGTGATGAAGTCATGTGGAGCCCTAATCTGAGTTCTTCCCTCACCCCACCCCCAAACTTTTGGTAAAAAAATTCAACACTGACTGAGCCATCGTGTGCACTGTTTTCAAAGCTTTACACGCATCAGCACATTGATCTTCCCAATATCCCTGTGTGGTGGCACTGTGCCATCCCCATTTTTCAGATGAGGAAGCTGAGGCACAAGCAGGCAAAATGGCTTGCCCCAGATTCCACAGCTGTAAATAGCAGATCCAAGATGCTAATGCAGGTCTGTCTGATTCTGGTGCCCAGACACCTGATCTCCTAGAGCTGCTTCCTCAGCCCAGTATTCAAAAGTTCATGCCAACAGTGCTCAGATTTTAAAAGTGGAATTGACCGAGCGCAGTGGCTCCTGCCTGTAATCCCAGCACTTTGGGAGGCTGAGGCGGGTGGATCACTTGAGGTCAGGAGTTTGAGACCAGCCTGATCAATATGGTGAAACCCCATCTCTACTGAAAATACAAAAATTAGCTGGGTGTGGTGGCGTGCTACGTAGTCCCAGCTACTCAGGAGGCTAAGGCAGGAGAATCACTTGAACCCGAGAGGTGGATGTTGCAGCGAGCCAAGATCGCGCCACTGCACTCCGGCCTGGGCCACAGAGCGAGACTTCATCTCAAAAAAATAATAATAATAAATAAAAATTAAAAATAAATAAATGAGTGTGAGATTTAAGATAATAATTTGAGGAACTGACAAGTATAGTGAAGAGAAACAGAGTGGGTCAAAGGGGTGGAGAGGGAGGAGGGAATCTTGGGAAAAGAGGATTGTAGATGTCTGGAAAAACTACTTAAAAAGAACTAACTTTTCTGGTCTTCCACTAAACATTTGCTCAGGAAAGTAATAGAACAGATTCATGATACATATAAAAACTGGATTCTTGGTAGGGAAGAACCCTGTTGTAGAATCAAGAATCACTTGGTCAAATGCCCTTAAATGATAGCCAGTTAGAGGCACGAGCTCAGTCTGCCTTGTTAAGGCCATGACAGAGCCTCTACCCTTCTAAGCCTCAGTTTCTGCAGCTGTAAAATGGGATCACAAGCCCCCACTAATAGAGTGGTTAGCCAAGCTCAAGGAGATAGTCTGTGTAGAGCCTTCACACAGCCCCACCCCAGCCGGGCAGTCACTGTTCACTAAGCAACATTGTTGAGTGCCTGCTGGATACACTGCAATCCAGAGACTTAGGACTTCTTCCTTCCCCAGGTCTGCCATCCCCCTTCACGCCCAGGTCTCGGTGGTGCCTGGTGCTAGGCTGGGCCGGCATCCCCAGGCAGGAAAGGGCAGCGGCTCCTTTAAGGCAGGCCCCAGCTGGGCCGCCTGGATATTGGAGCATGGACGAGATTAGGTGGCGGAGGCAGGCGCTGGCCGGGCCAGATGCGCCTGAGCGCGGCCTGATGCGCCTGAGCGCGGCCTCGTTATGTATTCATGAGCTGTGAGGAAAAGAAATAAAAGGATTCATTATCGTCCAAACTGTTACTAATGACATGTACCTGGAGCCCGAGCACCTCTGGAAATCTAATGCGACACACTCCGAGAGAAAATGTATTCCCGGGCTCAGCGCCGCGGCCGATGGAAAATGTCCCCTCCCCGCCCTTCCTCATTGCCATTCACTCAGGGCGACATTTACAATTCTTCTGCCATTATGTCCGACCAGGGCCTCTGAGCCTCTGTCACGACCTGCACATTAGCTGAAAATTGGAAATTCCACAGCGTGGCCGTGGCCGTGGCCGTGGCCGCGGTGGGCTGGGCCAGAGCAGGGCTCGGAAACCGAGAGGCACAAGGGACTGAGCAAGAGGGGTGCCCAGGGGCAAGGCGAAGGGACAAGGGGCGGAACTGTGCTGCTGGCCTTTAGGGGTCCTACTGGCTCCAATCTGTTCCCAAGCTGGCCACCCACCATGCCAAGCCCAGCCTCGGGGTGCCCAGGGTGGCGACCTCAACCCCTTTTACCTCTTCGCCTTTGTTCTCCCCCGACCCCATCCTGCTCTGAAAGTCCTCTGCCTCCCACATAGCAATCTCAATCCTTTGCTCCCTTGAAAGACCCAATAAAAATATTAACAGCACAACAAGAGACATCCGTCTAGAGCTTATTTTGCAAGATAAACGTGTCTCAGGTGCATTATAAAAGCATTGTCTCAACTGATCTTCACCACCACCCAGTGAGGTGAGTTCTATTCTGATCCCCATTTTACAGAGGAGAAAAACTCAGACTTACAGAGAGTGAAGGGACTTGTCCACAGTCACGCAGGGAGAAAGGAACAGAGCTGGGATTTGTCTCCTGGCTGGAGTGATTCTGAGACTCGGGCCTTGCCCTGGCACCACATGGGAACTGCAGGCTCCAGGCTCAGCTCCTCCAAGAAGCCCTCTCAGGCAAGCCTCTGCCTACTGAAGTTAAATCCTTGGGATGGGAGCCTCTGGGCTGTACCATATGACAAACTATGGGCCTCTGTTTAATGTACCTTCCTGGGAAAGACGCAGCTGCCCATACAGACTGCTGTGCCCCAGAAAGCAGGTGCCCATCACCTGAGCCTTCTGTGTCTGCCTGCAATGTTTATCACTTAGTAAGTGCATAGCTAAGTCCTGTGGAGTATACGTCTGTCCCATGTGGCTTCAGAGGCAGAGCTAGGATGGAATGGGGAGCCTGGGGAAAGCGAGTTTGGGCCTTATCCAAGGAAGAGCTTTTAGGAGAAAGGACAAATAAAATACAGTATTTCAAATAGAAAATGAATAGTGTATTAGTCCGTTTTCATGCTGCTATAAAGAAATGCCTGAGACAGGGTAATTTATAAAGGAAAGAGGTTTAATTGATTCACAATTCAGCATGGCTGGGGAAGCCTCAGGAAACTTACAACCATGGTGAAAAGTGAAGAGGAAGCGAGACACCTTCTTCACAAGGCGACAGGAGAAAGAAGAGTGAAGGAGGAACTTCCAAGCACTTATAAAACCATCAGATCTCCTGAGAGCTCACTCACCATCAAGAGAGCAGCATAGGAGAACCACCCCTGTGATCCAATTGCCTCCCTCCTTCCACAGGTTAGGATTACAGGTTCCCCTGCTTGACACGTGGGGATGACAATTTGAGATGAGATTTGGGTGGGAACACAGGCCAAACCATATCAAATCACTTTTCAGTGTAAATATAGCTCAAATATAATTGTTTATTTGAAATTCAAATTAACTGGGCGTCCTGTCTTTTGATTTGCTAAATCTGGTAGTCCAAGCTTGGATATATCCCAAGCAACCCCACAATGGGCCTGGCTCACCTGGGTGATTTGGGGTCAGTGCCCCAGGCCACTAGATCCTGAACTCTTAGAAACATCAGCCAGAGATTCTAATCCGCAGACTTCCTTGTGTGGGCACATGACAAAGTTCTGGTCAGCAAAATGCGAGTAAAAGTGATACCAGACCCTTCTGGTTAAAAGGAAAGCACAGACATTTATCTTGCCCTTTCCCGCTTCCTGCTTGCTGGGTTACAGAAGAAATGGCAGGAGCTGCAGCAGCTATCTTTGACCCAGAGGTAGAAGTCACATGTTGAGGATGACACAGTTGTCCCTAGTAGGCCTGGATCACTTACCTGTACAGTGTTATTCAAGGTAAAACAAACAAATAAGTAAACAAAAAAAAAGCTAATTGTTTAAGCCACGGTATTGTTGGGTTTATTTGTTCTAGTAGCTTAGACTGCACCCCTAACACATTGTCCCACCAAAATGCCAGCCTCCAGGAAGGTGAGGACTTAATCATTCAATGGGCTAACACCAACATGTGTCACCAAGTAGATCCTCAATAAATGCTTGTTGAACAAATAAATGAATGGCCTAGATGACTTCTGAGAGTAAATAAGCAAACAGCTGACTAATTAATTAATTATAATAATTAGCAATTACTGAATGCTCACAAAATTGTCTTATAACCATTGACTCCTTCCATCCTCACAACCCTATGTTGCAGGAACCATTCACATCCCCACTTTATAAATGAGGACACTAAGGTGACTTGGCCTAGTTTAGAGAGCAGGTGAGTGATGGAGCCAGGGTGCAGTCTGGCTCCAGGGCCCTCTCACTTAACCTTCGCTCCTGCCTCTCTTTAGAAGAAACAATGAGCCAGTGGGTGAATGAAAGGGCAACTCTATAACTTTGTTTATTCAACAAATCTTTTACTGAGTGTGACATGTACCTGGAGCCTGAGTACCTCTGGAAATATAATTTAGGGCACTGTTCTGGAAGGTGGGAATTCAGCAATAAACAAGACAAACAAAAATCCATACCTATAGTACTTATATCCTAGTCAGGCAGACAGGCAGTAAATGAAATAAACAAGCCAAATGGATAGTGTTACTATAGAGTTCTGTTTATATGGAGTTCAAGAACAAGCAAAACTAATCTATAAGGATAGAAATCAGGGCAGTAATTGCCCTCGGAAGGAGGATTGGAGGAAGGGACACAAGGGGCTCTCCGGGGTGGTGGAAATGTTGTTTATCTTGTTTGGAGAGTTGGTATACAGAGGTAGTTTTTTGTTTTGTTTTGTTTTGTTTGAGACAGAGTCTCACTCTGTTGCCCAGCCTGGAGTGCAGTGGCACCACCTCAGCTCACTGCAACCTCCACCTCCTGGGTTCATGCCTCAGCCTCCTAAGTAGCTGGGATTGCAGGTGTCCGCCACCATGCCCAGCTAATTTTTGTATTTTTTAGTAGAGATGAGGTTTCACCATGTTGGCCAGGCTGGTCTCAAACTCCTGACCTCAGGTCATCTGTCTGCCTCAGCCTCCGAAAGTGCTGGGATTACAGACATGAGCCACCGTGCCCGGCCAGAGGTAGATATTTACCAAAACTCATCAAACTTTATATGTAAAGCCTGTGCATCTTACTGTATGTATACAAAGTAAACCTCAGTCAAGAATCAGTAAAATCAATATGTATAGAAAATAGATATAATGTCAGATGGTTCTAAATACTAGGGAGAAAATAAGAAGAAAACCAGGGTGGGGTAGAGGGATTTTACACAGAGTGTCATGGAAGGGTAGGGGGATTTTACATCGAGTATCACGGAAGGAAGGAAGGAAAGAAGGAAGGAAGGAAGGAAGGAAGGAAG
>NW_012114253.1:3592161-3642870 GCF_000951035.1 Colobus angolensis palliatus | reverse complement strand
GAAGGAAGGAAGGAAGGAAGGAAGGAAGGAAGGAAGGAAGGAAGGAAGGAAGGAAGGAAAGGAGGGAGGGAGGGAAGCAAAGAGGGTGAGAGGCAGGGAAGGAGGGAGGCAGGGAAGGAGGGAGGGAAAGAAAGAGGTAGGGCGAGAAAGAGGGAGGGAGAGAAGGGAGTGGGAGGGACGGAGGGAGGGATGGGCAAATAAGGGAGTAAAAGCCATGTCTTGTCCAGAAAGGAGCACTCCCTGTGAGTGAACAGGGATTCATGCACCCAGAGCTTCAAGCCCTGGGGAACCAGGCTCCTCCAGTGTGGGAGGGGCAGTGGTGATGTCTATTTGAGAACAGCCTCTTGCATGGAGCCCTGCTAAGGAGTAGTTTGAGGACAAATCCTACATCCCAGGGTCTAGGAGATAGAAATAATGGGGCAGACAGACCAAGGTGACTACTCTGCTAATTAAAGAAAAGGAGATGCCCCTTAACTCACCCTGCCCCCAACCCTAATGTCTCTACCAGCACATTTCCCACCACTGCCCCCAGCGTTCCCTACCTCCACCAATAACTGAATATCCCAATAAACAAACAGCAGTGGGAATTGGAAATCCATACCAAAAAAAAAAATTCTAAACCCTTCCTCCCACCATACACAGAACATCATTCCAGATGGATTGCAGATCTAAATGTGGAAGGTAAAATAGTAAAATTTTACAGTAAAACAGAACATCTCTGTGACCTTGAAGCAGGCAGAAATTTCTTCAACAGCTCTAAAATGTGCTACCCATCAAAGAAAACAATCTAAATTGGCTATGTTAAAATTAAGAGCTGCTATTCATCAAACAGTATCATAAGGAAAGTGAAAATGCAACCTACAGAGAAAGATAAGATATTTGAATATATTTGACAAGGGACTCACATCCATTATATTTCTTAAAAAGTTTTTCTACTAATAAATGTGAAAAAGACAAACCCATAGAAATATGGTCAAGAGATGGGAACAGATACTTGACAAAAGAAACACCCAAATGGCTAATGAACATGAAAAGATACTCAATGTCACTAATCATTAAGGAAATGCAAATTAAAACTACATATCAGAATGAGGACACAGGAGAAGACACTAAGTACTGTGGAGGATGTGGTGGACCTCTTCATGCTCTGCTGTTAGGGCGTAAACTGGCATGATCACTGGAAAACTGTTTTTGCAGTGTCTGTAAAGGTGAACGTGTACCTTCCCTATGGCTCACCAGTGCCACTCCTAAGTACATATTCAACAGGTGTGCTTGTGTCTTTTGCAACAATGCTCGTAGCTATTTATGGAGCCCCAAACCAAAACTCCAGGCCCCTCTTGCTTAATGTTCTCTCCTGTCTCTCTAAGAAGAAACAATGAGCCAATGGGTGAATGAAAAGGCAACTCTATAACTTTATTTATTCAACAAATATTTTACTGAGTATGACATGTACCTAGAGACTGAGCACCTCTGGAAATCTAATCTAGGACACTTTTCTAGAGGCTGGGAATTTAGCAATAAACAAGACAAACAAAAATCCATACCTATGGTGCTTATATCCTAGTCAGGCACACAGGCAATAAACAAGATAAACAAGTCAAATGGATAGTGTTACTGTAGGATTCTATTTAGAACAAGCAAAACTAATCCATGGGGGTAGAAATCAGGGCAGTGGTTGCCTTCAGAAGGAAGGGGCATGCTCAAATGTCCCTCAAGACTAGAACAGATCAAGAAACTGAGGTTTATTCATGCAACGGAATAGAATACTACAAGACACTGAGAATCAGTGAATGAAGATCAACTAGCCATAGGCAACAGCAGGTCAAGTAGAAGAAGTCAAGCACAAAATGGAATGTGTTGTGTGATTTCATGTATAGGAAAGCGGCTATTTTTGAGGGGTGGTGACTGGCAGGAGGGATCAGGGGAGGTTTGGGAAACCAGTGATGTTCTATTTCTTGACCTGGATGCTGGCTTCCCAGGTGCACTTACCTGGTGAAAAATTTTCCAGCTGCATGCCTACAATTTGTGTTCTTTCCTGTGTTTAGGATGTACGGCAATACAACATTTTAGAAAAAGACAACTTGAAAATAAAAATCTGTTGCTGACAGCAGGGGCTCAGCTCATCAGCTCCTTGATATCCTGAAGTGACAACTACTTGTCCACCCTTAGTTGCTGAGCTTTTAATGAGAACTGCCTTTCTTTGTGGTTAGGCATGCGTTTTTCCAAGAATGGCTTTTTCCTCTTTTCTGTGATTTGTGAGAGAAAGTTAGAGAGAGGGAGAGATGGAGGGCTGTCAGAAATCTCCTGTAACATAGAGTTAAGACACTTTTGGCCAGGGAGGGATAAATAGGGTTCTCATCCCATATACCCCATGCTTTTGAGATCACAGATCTGATTAAATTTTCCACCCTAAAATTTATGTTTTTTATCCATCAGCATAAAGACGGGGTTAAATAAATGCATACAAAAATCAGTGAATGGCTGGCCATGGAGGCTTACACCTGTAATCCCAGCACTTTGGGAGACTGAGGCGGGCGGATCACTTGAGCTCAAGCATTCGAAACCAAACTGGGCAACATGGTGAAATCCTATCTCTACAAAAAATGTAAAAATTAGCCTGGCATTGTGGCGAGTACCTGTAGTCCCAGCTACAAGGGAGGCTGAGGTGGGAGGATCACTTGAACCCGGGAGGAGAAGGTTGTGGTGACCGAGATAGCACCACTGCACTCCAGCCTGGGCAACAGAGAGAGACTTTGTCTCAAAAAAAAAAAAAAAAAAAAAAAACAGTGAATGAATGAAACAAAGGCTCTGTAGCACCTCTGATCCTGGTTACACACCTCTGGTGACAGGGAACTTATCCCCTCTAGGGGAAGCCTGACCTGCCACTGAGGAGTTCAAGTTGGCAAAGGCTGCCCTTAATGGAGCCCTTGTTCTCCTCTACATCCTCCTCTTCCCATTTCTCCAACTTTCCTTCAGTATAAACCTCCCCCAAGGGGCATGGGTCCCAGCTATCCACCCCCAAACACACACACACACACACACACACACACACACAAACACACAGAGGCTTCCTGTTAGAACCAAGGAAGGAGGGGAGGTCTGCTCATGCCTGTGAGTGGGAAAAGGAAGGAAAAGATCATCTGAGACCACACTGTGCATTCATTCATTCACTTACTCATTTATTCACTTAACAGTTAACCTCTTGGCTGCCATTCCTGGGCAGATCTTGAGCTAAGCACTAAGACCTGAGGGGAGGCCAGGTACAGTGGTTTACGCCTTTAACCCCAGCACTTGGAAGGCCGAGGTGGGAGGATCACTTGAGGCCTGGAGTTCAAGACCAGCCTGGGGAACATAAGTGAGACCCTGTCTCTACAAAACAAAACAAAACAAAATTAGCCACGCATGGTTGTGCATATACCTGTAGTCCCAGCAACTTAGGAGGCAGAGGCAGGAGCATCACTTGAGCCCAGCAGTTGGAGGTTACAGTGCACTATGGTCACGCCACTGAACTCCAGCCTGGGCAACAGAGCCAGACCCTGTCTCATAAAAGGATAACCATGATGAATAAGAAATCACTTTTGCCCTCAAGAAGCTTCCAGTTTAGTGGGGGTCAGGCTGATAGGTAAGAATATCTGTGCAGTACCAGGGCTGCACTTGAATCCAGGTAGGTGGTTGATGGGGAGTGGCGGGACCTGCATCCCCCAGCATCCCCCACCCCAAGTCTAAAGAGGAAAGAGATTCATAAACAAATGATCACCGACCATCCAGATGCTTGCTGGGCTGGTAGCAATAATAGCGCTAATAATAACAGTAGCAGTTTTCCAAGCAACTAACCTTCATGATAGTGCTATTATTATCTTCCAGTTTGCAGATGAGGAAGCTGACAGGTTAAGCCGCATGGCTCAGGACATGCACTGCTAATGGGAAAGGAAATGAGATTCAAACCCGTAATCGTCTGACCTAATGACCAAGATGCCTCCTTGGAGCGGAGTATGGGAGCATGGAAGGAGGACACCTACTCTGATCTTGGAGCCTAGGGAAGGCTTCCTGGAGGCGGTGGCCCTTGATCTTGTTCTTGAATGATGTTGAAAGACTGAATATAGAAATAGACAACGGCCAGACCATATATAAAAATAGAACTTTAACCCACAACCCACAGCACCCTGCCACCCAAGAAACAAACTCCTCCATCTGCAAAAGGAAAACATAACCCAGGAAGCCAGCCTGCTGGAAGTCAGACATGCTATCTCTAGGGACAATCCAGAAAGCTAAACAATAACTTCTATAACAATAGACCCAAAAGGGTCAGGCCCTGATTAATAACTGACAGCTTCCCTAAGTTTTGTTCCTGCATCCAACTTACAACCAGACAAAGCCAAATGTGCACCCCTAACCAATCACATGGGAAGCTCTCCTTCTAGTTAGCCACCTCTAGCCTCCTCACGGGCATGGCCTCCCATCGGGCCGCACCCAAGGCTTCTCTTTTCCCCCCACCGCAGCTGTCTTTGAATCTCTGCCAAAACACAAGTGATGGAGGCTGACTCCCTTGCTACAGCAAGCTCAGAATAAATAGCCTTTGCTTTTCTCATTGGGTGGGTCTTCTTTATTTCCACAAGATGTAGGAGTTTGCCAGGTGGCACAGTAGGGGAAGGAAGAAGCCAGAGAGAAGGGCATGTGCAAAGGCACAGAGGTGTGAATTAGCCAACCATGGGAAGGGGAGAAAATAAGAGATAAGGCCAGTGAGCCAAGAAAACTCCTACTCATCCAACAACATCCAGTTTGAGAAGTCTCCTCTATGCATACAGAATAATAAGTACCCCTGGGGTCTGCAGGGACCACATGAACTTGCCAGCTGGTACTCACCCAAGACCCCCAGGAGCAGCTTGCATCACCAGGCGAGGGTGGTTGGAGATGGGGAGCTCTGTTACCCACATGCAGGGCCAAGTCCAGTGAGCCCTTCTTAGGCTCCTGCCCTGTCTGGGCTGCCCAAGCCTCTGCCTGGCCCTGCACCCCACACCCTGGTGCCCCCTCCCCTCATCAGTCATGTCTTCTCCACCTTAGCTGCCCTCTCTGACTGTGCTAATAATGGGTATGGACTGGCAGCGTGTTCTGATTTAATCAAGGCTGGAGACAGGATTCCCCCTGCTGCCACCGCTTGTACTGCCCGGGGCCCAGGATGCTCAGATTAATTCACACGACATCACAGACACTGTTCTGCCATGCTTGTCATCTTCCCCAGCCAGGTGTGAGGTTTCCCAAGGCCCTGAACATGAAGCCTCAGCACCCTGGCTCAGAGGCTCCATGCCCCACCCCCTCCTCATATACCTCCCCGGCTTAGGGGTACAGGCTGTAAACGAGACACTCCAGCCCAGAGGAGGGGCCTGGGCTGGAAGCCCAAGTCAGACGTCTGAATCTAGGATGGGCCGTGTGGCACAGGGAGAGAGAGGCTAGCCTGGGATGCAAAAGAAATGGGTTAGATTGTCAGCCCCAGTCTAGAGGCCATTAAATCATCCTAAGTTCCCTATTTACCCCCGACCCTCACCCCCAATTCCTTCCTCTTTTCATCTTTGACTTAACAAGTGTTGTCTGATCACAGCCTATGGGTCAAGGGCTGGAGATGCTACAGAGAACAAGATATGGTTCCAGGCTGTAGATAGTCAGTGTTCTCTGGACCTCAGTTTCTCATCTGCAGAACGGGGCACCGATCCCTCCCTGGATGGCTTCACAAAGCGACTGTGAGGATCCTGGAGGGTCGTTAACGTGGGCATAGTGGGAACACTGCAGAGAATAGATGACCCAGCGCAGAGGCAGGGTGTCTGGGTTCAAGTCCCTGTACAGCCACTGACAAGCTGAGGGGCTGCAGGCAAATTACTGCTTCTCCCTGAGCCTATCTTGTCACTGCAAAGTGGGGAGAGCAGACATAACCCAAATAATATCTATTTGTCAAGCACTTACTATGTGCCAGGCACTGTTCCACGCTCTTCGGAAGACATGAGTTAATTTAAACTCCACAACCTCCTGTTTTATAGATGAAAGAAACTGAAACACAAGAGGTGAAATAGTAGGCCCAAGGCCACACAGCCAGGCAGGCTGACTCTCCTGAGCCCACTGCTCCAGCGTCTCTCACCACCCATCCATGAGCACCTTGGCCCAATCAGGCATCTCTCCGCCTGCCCCAGAGTTCACGTAAAACAAATGCCTCTGCAATGCTCTCTCGGAGTCCACAGCAACCAGGTCCCATTTTATTTTTACCTTTCCTGGTATGTGTTTCTGTCTTTTGGTTTGGTTTTAAGAATCAGACAGGAAACTCTATCAGGGCAATTGCTATGCCTCCCCCATCCAGTAGCTCCCCGAAACAGGGGCTGATTCTCCCCATCATTCTGGGGGTTCCCCAGAGTGAGGACAGGAGGGGAGCTCTGGGTCTCATGGCAGTTTTTCCACCTGCCTATTCTTAATCTCCCCAATTCCCATCAGAGGCCCAGCCCTTCCTAGAGCCATCTGGTCTACCTCCTCAGGGGCACCACCTGCAGGATGATTCTCTCCAGCCACCTTAGAGAAATGAATACGGTAATACCCTTTCCTAAATTACTGTCGTAGTTGGCTGAATGTGAGAAACCTAGAGCTGGGGGCATTGGCAGCTCAAGTGCTAAGAGTTAATTCAATTAGCCAGAGCACAGAAAGCTTGAGCCTGCTGTCTGCCTGCAGCACACACCAGCAGGCTTCCGGTGGACTTTCCACACCTCTGAAATCTCAGCTCCCCTTCCACACCCCATGTGGCTTTCCCAGTCTTCCCTTATCCAAAACTAAGGCTTGGATTAGGACAAATACCTAATGCATGCAGGGCTTAAAACCTAGATGACAGGTTGATGATAGGTGAGCAAACCACCATGGCACATGTACACCTATGTAACAAACCTGCACATTCTGCACATGTGTCCGGAACTTAAAGTAAAATAAATAAAATAAGATAAAATAAAATAAAATAAAATAAAATAAAATAAAACAAAACAAAACTAAGGCTTGGAAGCATGAGCGAGTCCAACTCCAACAGGCTACCTGACGTAAAAGGGCGCTGACCCGAGGCCGCTCAGCACGTCGTGGCAGCCTCGGGCTTTGAACCCAGGACTTCTGGTTCAAAGTTCTGCTTTTGCATTTGCTGCTCCCCCTGCCTGGAATGCTCTCCCCCAGATCTTTGCCTGGCCCCCTCCTTCTCATCCTTCTCTAATCCTATCGGCTCAAGCCCAGGCACACTCTCTCCAGGGCAGCGTCCATCCCCCTCCCTGGCTCGCTTTCCAAGTGAGAGGGCCCTGTCTACCTGATCCCCACCTCCCGCCGCGGCGTTTAGGCTGCCAGCCCCGTGAAGCCAGCGCCACGGCCATCTGCCTCACATCAGTCTAGGTCACAGCTCAGCTGTGTTGCCAGCACCTGGCATGTGGTTGTCTTTAGTAAATCTTGTGGAATGAACAAATGGGGGTCCACGAAGACCCCACAGCCTGGAACTTGCTCCTCTTCTTCTGTGGCCATGGCAGAAGGGATGCCAGGGGGACCAGCACTGTGGGCCACACCCTTCCCACAGCCCAGCTGTGGCTGCAGCCGCCTCTGATTAGGCCCCGATTCCCAGAGAGGCCTTTTGGCCAACAGCTTCCATTAGTTGCATCTGTTGCCCAAGAAGGTGGTCTCCGGAGAGGCCTAGGCAGGAGTAAGCTTGGGAGAGACTCAGCATCTGGGGTCTCAGCAATGTGACAGTCCAAACTCTGCGGGAAGGCTGTGGCGGGGTGAGGGATGGGTGGTGGAAGCTAGGGGCAGCGGGGAGGGTTCCCTGAGTGGTGCCTCTGACATCCATCACGGGGCCAGGAGCTCACTCAGTCTCCCCCTTCTTTACCCTTATTCTGGATCTGCCACCATCATTCCATGTGACCTTGGGCTGGTCACTTGCCTTCCACAGGGCTCACTTCCATGACTGCAAAGGGAGGGAATCAAACATTTTGGGGGCTCCCCCAGTTTAGAGATTCCGAGGTTCCATCTGGCTATGATTCCCACATTCCTTGGATGCTCGAGGGTCTCCATGATCTCCCTGCCTCTTTCCCCCAATCACCCAGGCCCCCTGTGGCTGGAGTTATGTTTCTAGCACAAATCACCCCATGTCCTGTCCCTCAGTCTCTGTCTCTGCTTCCTCGTCTCTCGCCACTTGCCACCAAATTTAGCAGTTCCTTTAAAAACCAAACATACGCATACCACACAACACGGCAGTGGTGCTCCTGGGCATTTATCCCAGAGATAGGAAAGCTGATGTCTGCACAAAACCTGTGCACACACATTCGTAGCAGCTGTATTTATAATGGCCAAATGGTTAGGCACACCGTGGCTCATCCATCCCATGGAATAACACTCAGCAATGAAAAGGAATCCGCTCTTGATATATACAACACCTGGGTGAATCTCTAAAGAGTCATGCTGGGGCTGGGCATAATGGCTCACTCCTATAATGCCAGCACTTTGGGAGACCAAGGCCGGTGGATCCCTTGAGTTCAGGCGTCTGAAACCAGCCTGGGCAACATGGCAAAACCCCACCTGTACAAAAACAAAAACAAAAAAGAACCTACAAAAATTAGCCAGGCATGGTGGCATGTGCCTGTAGTCCCAGCTACACTGGAGGCTGAGGTAGAAGGATTGCTTGAGCCCGGGAGGGTGAGGCTACAGTGAGCCGAGATCGTCCACTGCACTCCAGCCTGGGTAACAGAGCAAGATCCTGTCTCAAAAAAAAAAAAAAAGCCAACTCAAAGTCACATTCTGTATGAGTTCAATTCTATAACGTTTTTGAAATGATGAAATGGTAGATCAACAGATTAGAGACTGCCAGAGGTTAGAGATGGTTGCAGGAGGAAGGGGAGCATGGTTATAAAGGGGTAGCAAAGGGGTCTTTGTGTTCTGTATCTGGGGTGTGGTCGTGGTTACACAAATCTACACATGTGATAAAATGGCAGGGAACTGCCCGGGCCCAGTGGCTCATGCCTGTAATCCCAGCACTTTGGGAGGCCAAGGCAGGCAGATCACTTGAGGTCAGGAGTTCGAGACCAGCCTGGCCAACATGACAAAATCCCGTCTCTACTAAAAATACAAAAATCAGCCAGGTGTTGTGGCACATGCCTGTAGTCCGAGCTACTTGGGAGCTGAGACAGGAGAATCACCTGAACCTGGGAGGCAGAAGTTGCCATGGGCCAAGATCACCTTACTGCACTCCAGCCTGAGCAACGGAACAAGACTCTGTCTCAAAAAAAAAAAAAAAAAAAGAAAAGAAAAAAGAGAAAAAGCAGGGAACTATACAACACATTGTCCCAATGTCAACTGCCTGGCTTTGATATCAAACTAAAGCTATGTAAGATGTTACTATTGGGGGAAACTGGATGAAGGGTACATGGAACTCCTCTGTACTCTTTGCGAATCCCTGCGAATCCATAGTGATTTCAAAATAAAGATTTTTTTTTTAAGCAGGATTCAAAAGTCTATACAGCATGGCTCTGATGGTGGGACGATGGCTGTGGGGAAGGTGGAGACCACTCTTCCACAATAACACCATGGGAGACTCACATGACCCATGAAAGGCTCTTGACAAGCATCAGTTCATCTTATTCAGACAATCCTCCCATGATGTTGAAAGGGATTCTTATTCCCATCTTACAAAAAAGGAAACTGAGTCTCAGGAAATTAGAGTCACTGTCCCAGGGGCAGAAGAGAACTGTAAGCCCAAAGTGTCCTGCTTTCAACACCCCCCCACCCCTAACCTGCCCCTCACCTCTGGTTTAGCCTCATTTGCCACTGGGTGGTGTGTTTATTTTCTTCTTTCTACTTCTCTGTATTTCCTCTAATAAGCATGCCTTACTGTAATAATCAGAAGAAAAACTAAGCAAACACTAGAAAGTGTTCCTTGGTGGGTTGCCTGTTTGTTCTGGAGCCTGTGGCACCACAGTCTACGATTTCTGTCTCCTCAGCACTTTCCTGGCTGCCCAGGACGGGAGCCGCCTCTAGGGCCTTCTGCCACACGCACCCCTACTTGCCCACTGTAGACGGTGGGATCTGCAGTCAAAGCCCCAGGGCTGCTCACACACACTAGGAGCCCTGGCATAAAACTCTTAACCTGGGAGCCTCAGATTCCTCATCTGCAAAATGGGAATAGTAATACTTCCCGCTTGTCAAGGTTGTTGTGAAGACCCAAAGGAATAAGATGGTAATAGTCCACTGATATTTGCTGTGTGCCTACTATGTGAGAGCATTTGATCATTTGCAAAACTGAACACTGCCCCAAGTCCCTCCTGGAGCACAGTGAAGTAGGAATTGCTAAGTAAACATCCCGGCTGTTATTGTTGTTGTTCTTGTCCCTGCCTAGCTGGCGGCAGCCTTGTACATCCAGATGGGCAGTGGTTCCTTGGGAACCTGGCAGAACCGGGTGGAACCGAGCCTCCCTGGGCATGGCAGCCCGAGAGGAAAGAGGGGAACATGCCACAGCCCACAAGACCCCGAAAGACCCTGCTAGACCCCGCTTTGCCTGCTGGTTTTCCACACCAAGAATCGATTTTCAAGGGTGTTTCCCAGAAGTGGTCTGGCCTCTCTGGTGTCATCGTTCATCCCACCCTGGCCGCCAGCCACTCCTCACCAAGCCCTCTCTGCCCTGACCGCCTCTTGCAATTGGGGCCTCCCATCACAAGTGAGATGGGGGAGCAGCTGGGACAGGAAGCCGCTTCTTGAAAATACCCCGACCTCATCCATGAGGGTCTGGATGCCAGCACCCCCTGCCCGCCATTTCCTGGCCTTCACCAGCTGAGGCCCTTGGCAAAGTTGGGCCAGGAATGCCACACTGGGGCCAGGGGAGCCTTTCCCAGGCTGGGGCTTAGAGAAGAAGGGTCTAGGCCAAGTGTTCAGAGCTGAGGGTGGGGTACTTCCTGTGTTCCAGTGGGAGACAAAGCCACTGCCAGCTTCCCATGCCCATCCCAGCTTGCAGATGTTCCAGAGAGTGTTCAGAGGAAGTGCAAGGATTAAGACAGGGAGTAGGGAACAGAACAGGAGAGGATTCACCCAGGGAAGGTGAGAGAAGAGCCCTGGAGAGGTCACAGGGATCAGTGGGTGGAGCCTGAGACAGAGGACACACAGGCTGCCTCTGCTGCTGACCTGCTGCATGACCCTGGGACCATCACATCCCACTTTGGACCTCAGTCCATCTACAATCCGCAGGGGCTGGAAAAGACAGTTTATTTCAATAATTCACTGAGCACCTCCTGTTGCAGGCCCTGGGCTGGCCCCTGGGAACAGAGCAGCAAAGGAGACAGGCCTCCTTCCTGCCCCCTGGAGCTGACTGTGGGTGGGAAGGCAGAGAACAAATGGTTTCAATACGGAATGTGAGACGGGAAGTGAAAGGGTGCCAGGGGCAGACCGGGGTGCCAGGGGATGGGAGGATGGTGCAGGGTCCTTCTGGGGGCTCAGGAGGGCTTCCCTGAGGAAGCAAAGGCCTGGATACATAGGAATCCACTGGATGTCCCAGACTCAGGGAAAAGCATGGCTGGGAGTGGGAAGCTGGTATATGGGGAGGACCAAAAGGCCCAGGGGGGCTGGGCCATGGTCCCTGCCAGCCACGGTAAGGATTTTGATCCTCTAACAAGAAGTCATGGAAGGGAAAGATGGAATAGAGGTGCTGCTATGCCTGGGGCTGGGGCCTTCAGTCCCCTTCTCATTTGCAGAGGTACCTCAGTGGAATCCCAAGGCCTCAAGGAACCCAGTTGGGAACCACTAGGGCAGCCAATTTCTAAGGACCCTGCTGGACTCCATGAGGATTCTAGGCCATCCCCAAGCTGCACTTGGGCCCATACTAGCACCCTCCAGCAAGGCTTTGACCAAGCTCCACCCCAACCCAACCCAAGGGGGCAGCTCACCAGGGCCTCGTGCCCAAGAGGCTCCTCACTGACCAGCACCCCCCACCAAGTCTCAGGAAGTAAGGAGGGGGAGAAGTGAGGTCAGCTGGCCCCAAACAAAGGCTGGTTTCTGCAGATGCACGGCCTTTCTTTCTTCCCTCCTCCCGCTTGGGTCTTTGTCATGTCCAGGTCAGGCGCCACCTATTGAGGAAAGCTTTCTGGACCCCTTAGGCAGAGTTGATCCCTCCCTCCCTTGGGCTCCACGCCACTGCAGCCACTGATGGTCTCACCAGTGTGTGAGCTCCCGGAGACAGGGGTGGCATGGCTGCATGCATGCATTCATTCATTCATTCATCCATTCAACAGGTGCTGGGAATGCTGTGATGAACAAGGTAGGCCAGCTCCCTGTGTTCAAGATGCTGGCAGTCACTTGTGGCCTAAAATAATGCCATATTTATCTTTGTACCTCAGAGGCCCTCTCAGGGCCTGGTACCAAGGGCCCCCAGTGAGTCTGCTGAATAAGTGGATCAGAGAACAACAAGGGTGGACAGAAAGAGAGTTGCAGGGAGGAGAGAGAGGGGAGCTGGAGGGAAGGAAAAGCCCCTGTGGGGAAGGCTCTGTGGGCCTCACCTTCCCCAAGTCTCACCCGCATCCTAGGTTTCCCCCAACCCAGGGTAATTTCTCACCCAACTCAAGGACCTCAGCTAGCAGCCTTACTGGACACCTGGATCCCCTCCCTAAACCCACTGAACAGTGACCATACCCTTTGCAGTCCATGCTGGATTTTTTAAAAGGAAAACAAGGAATGGCAAAGAAAGCCAGATGCCAAAGAAAGCACACAGGCATGGCCGCAGGTACAGATGCCTTTAGGCAAGTCTGGCTAGACAGCTGAAGGGATATTGGCCATGGCATTGTTTCAGCATGGCTGAGCGGGTACTACACGCAGAACACAACAGCATCCCTCAAACCACTACCAACAACAACATCAGTAACAATGTCAGCATCAATACCACCACCACTACCACCAAAACCAAAACCGGTAATAACATTAGTACAAACACCACCACCACCACCAACACCACCAGTAACAATGTCAACACCAAAACCACCACCACCACCACCAAAACCAGTAACAATGTTAGCACCACTGCCACCACCAAAACCAGTAATAACATTAGTACAAACACCGCCACCAGCAACAATGTTGGCACCAATACCAATACCACCACCATCAAAACTAGTAATAATGTTAGCACCAACACCATCACCAACACTGACACCACTAGTAACCATGTTAGCACCACCAGCACCACCACTATCAGCAGTAACATTAATACCAACACCAACACCACCAAAACCGATAATAATGTTAGCACCAACACCAACATTAACACTACCAGTAATCATGGTAGCACCACCACCACCACCAAAAGCAAAACCAGTAATAACATTAGTGCCAACACCACCACCAACACTAATACCACCAGTAATCATATTAGCACCACCAACACCAACACCAAAACTACTAACAACATTAGCACCAACACCATCACCAACACAAATACCACCTGTAGTCATGCTAACACCACCACCACCATCACTGAAACCAGTGATAATGTTAGCACCAACACCATCACCAACACTAACACCACCTGTAATCATGTTAGCACCACCACCAACATCACCATTAGCAATAACATTAATAGCAACACCACCACCATCAACCCCATATCATGGCCACCTCCAATAACAATAAAAAGAACACCCTCAACACCAACACCAATAACTTCAACGTTACCAGTAGTGACAATACACCCAACACGAATAACAACATAACACCTACATCACCAGTAAAACATTAACACTACTATCACCACCACCACCACCACTCCCAATAACAACAACCTCAACACCAACACCAATAACTTCAACATGATCAATATCAACAACACAATCCCTCTCTAACAACACTACCAACAGCGATATTAACAGCAACGTTGTCAGTGTCAACGCCACCATCAACAACCCCAACACCAATAGCAAAAACATGACCAATACTAACACTACTGCCAATTACATCAATACCCCAGCACCGTCGCCAATACCATATCACCGCCATCAACAACAGCAGCAACAATTATTCCAACAACAGCCGCTACTACTACCTTAACCCACCAGTAACACCTTCTACATTAGTAGCAAATCCAGTAATACCATGAATATCAACAACACAAACTCCCTTCCCGACACCCAACTGCCACCAGCACTCACTTCGTACCAAGAACTGTGCCATGGACTCTACACACAAGATTTCAATGAAGGCTCATCCCAACTCCATTCAGTGTTGTCTCTTATTATCTCCAGCTACGCAGGAGAATACAGAGGCTCGCAAAGGTTAGCCACTGTGTATTAGGACAAGAGTGCTGGACGATTCCTGACTCCCAGTCCAGTGCAGTGCTCTTCCCACTGTATCTGTGTCTGTCTCCATTGCCTGGACATCCTCCTCCAGCCTGCTCCTCTTGCTCTGTGAAGTTGGGTTGAAATTTTCTCCATGTCACTCACAAGCTGTGACACCTTGGATGAGTCTCTTCATATCTCAGGGTCTTTCTATCCCCTCCTGCAAAACAAGACAGTACATTATTCTATCCTGAGCGGCAGACAGACCCTGAGATTGCATATATAAGTCTTCAGGCAGAGTACCCAGGGCACAGAAGGCATGGAGTAAGGGACAGTTCTTATTGTTATCAAGGTTGGCAAGAAAAAAAAAAAGAGTACTCTCATTCTGCCGACTGGGGCTGAAAGCCTGCATTCATTCATTCAGTGTCGGTAGCAACAATCACGGCCGTAACAGCTTGTGTTTATTGAGGACTCACTGTGTTGCCAGGCAAGTCCAAAGTGCAGCACATGAGAAAATTGAGGTTCAGAAATGTTCATGAATTAACCAAGCCGGGAAGTGGCAGAGGTGGGATTTGAACCCAGGCAGCCAGTGCTCTTAATCATTTGTCTATATGTCCTCCAGTAATATAATTAGCCTCTACTGAGCACCTACTATATGCTGGTGCTTCTCAGATATTATCTCTAATCTTCGCAACAACCTTACAGAGCAGATAATACTGACCCTGAAATGAACTTGAACTTGGAGTCCGCCAGGCTCCAAAGTGGGACTGTTGCTGTGCCACGGGGCCCCCACCTCCCTGTCTCCTGGGCTATGGCACTCTGGATACCCAGGGGGAACCCCGGCATCCTGGGGGCAATGTCCTCAAGTCCCCTCCCAGGGCAAGTCTATGCTAAAGGCTATTCAGGCACCGAGAGTGGCTGCTTCCAGGCAGGGCCCTCCTGGCTCCCAGAGCTCTTTGGGATCCAAATGCCACCGCCCAACTATCACAGCCCCAGTGGAGCCCAGGGGCCAGGCCAGTTGGTTTTTGGCATCCCCATAAGCAGCTGCCCGGGCAGAAGGGTTTCGTCTTTCCAGGCTGGATGGGAGAATCCTGCCTCCCTCCCGAGTTCTTGTTCCCAGGGAAAGGCCTTGGCAAGATCCCTGATCCTTCCCTTCCCTGGGACGGATGGCTTCCAGCTGCCTGCCGCCCCCAGCCTGGGAAAATTCCTCCACGCTCTGTGGGTCCCTGGATCTCTGAAACCTGAGTGGCGCCTCCATGGCCCCACCCAGGGCTCCCTTGGCCGCCATTTTCCTTTAGCACCAAGCGCTCTTGTATTCCCAGCAAGACTCCAATTACAGGAATAACAGGAATGGGTGACTTTAACCTGGGATGGGCTAAAACAAAGAAATTCTCAGTCACTGCTCCTCTCTGTGTGCCAGGCCCTGTGCCAGGCACCTTACAAATGGCAAGTGGGTGCTCCCACATGCCTGTGAGTTTGGCATTTTACAAATAGGGAAACTGAGGGTGGGGCATGTCTCCATCACTGATTAACGGCAGAGCTGCGTAGTAACTCGGGTTGGTCAGAGGTCCACCACTCTATGTCCAACTCCCTCATTACAAAGGTGGGGAAACTGAGGCCCAGAGAAGGGAGGTACCTTCACAAGGGACACTGCCAGGAGTACCGGGCTGGGTGCAGCCCAAGAGGATTTGACTCTCAGGCTTGTTCTCAGTCTCCCCTCTGCCTTCTGTGGGAACGCATCCCTGACCTCACCTATTGTTCTCTGCCTTGTTGTTCACCTCAATCCCGCCTCCACTCTGAGAGCAGAGAGGTTTTTAGGTGTCCTGCTTCTGCTTGTGAACCCACAGCCACCTGAGATCACTGTCAAAATTAGTCCACAAGCATGCCCTGTCTCTAATCCAGCTCCCCGCGCCAACCTCACACCCTGTGAGTTTCCCAACATGCCCTGCCCTGCCGAGCCTCTGGGCTTTCACAGATGCTGTTCCTGCAGCCTAGCTTGCCCTTCCCCTCACTGCCCGTGCCACCTTTGCACTGTAACTGCCTGCTGACTCTGTCTTGCTTTTGGAGTTCAAGCCCTAGCAGGTCCAGGGCTGGCTCCTCTCCTCTCTGGGGCCCCCAGGACCTGCCACCTCTTCTGGAAGAGAAACCAGCATACTAGAGCAGTGGGAAAGCCCAGGCTTTTAGGGACCCCCACTGTTATCACAGCCCTGTCACCCTGACAATGTCAGCAATGCTCCGGGTCTGTGACTGTGACAGAGGTTCCCCAGTCCCCCTCACCACACCTATCACCCCCTCCACGAGGGACTGGCAGGATCCTCGGTGCTGAGCTTAGGGAGAGTGAGAGCGACAGGTGTCGCCCCTGCCAGCGAGGCCTTTCCCACATGCAGCCGCCAGCTGGGAAGATGGATGAGCCTTCCCGGGCCAGGGCCAAGGAAAGGGGAGCTCATGTCGCCAGAGCTTCACATCCCTGGCTGGAAAGAGCCATAAAACGTTCCGGGGCCAGACACAGGATTTGGGCCATTCTTCAAGTCATGGGGGACCCATTGTTTTGTTTTCTTTTTAAGGAAGAAAAAGGAGAGCGAGAAGGAGGAGGAGGAAAGACCATCTACAGTGCTACCCCCGACCCCGTATCCAGAGGCAAGGCCAGGAGACACCAGCAGCTCCCAGAACAGATCCTGGTTCCATCTTTGACCTGCCCTGCCTCTAGCAAGCTCAGTTGACCTTGGGCCAGGGAACTATCTGGGCCTTAGCCACTCATCTGCCACATCGATTGGACAATGCCCTCCTAGTTCTCTTTTCTACAAATCAGGATTTATCAGGAGCAGAGGCAGGATTCCAGTGGAGTTTCTGAAAAGTCTCATCCAAAGCAGAGAAATTAGGCAGAGTGGGGAAAGGGTGAAAACCACTGATAGGCTTCTTCCCTGACTCTGCAGACAACTTAGGCCCTTAACTAAATATTCAGGACTTCCCCTCTTGGGGCTCGATTTTTCCTGCTGGGATATGAGTATGAAGGTTCCTTTGATTATGGAGAGGAGACTGAGGGCTTACGATGTGCCAGGCACAGTGAGGCCCTGTGTTTAGCACAGCAGTGTCTGTGCTGAGTAGAGGTGCTGGCCTCCTTCCATACAGCAGGTGTGAAAGGGAGGCTAAGGCCTGCCCCAGCGTCATCCAGGAGAAAGCAGCAGGGATTTGCACCCAATATGCTACCCTGCCTCCTCTGGCTGCCTGGGGGTGGGATTCTCCAATCCAAAGAATGCAGAACCTAAGCAATGCTAAAGGCTCTGAGCCAAAGCCAGGAGCCCCCGGGACAGCTAATGAGGAGGGACTGTTAACCTGGGCCCAGCTTCCAGGGCTGGTCTTCCTGTGGCCACTGTGATGCCCACACTCCAGTGTGAAACCAGCGGCCGAGAGGCACAGACTCACCCCAGCCCCTCCCCAATCCCCTCCCCAATCAGTTCTTGCCCTTCACCCCACTCTGTGCTCCAGGCCATCTGTCCAACCCATGCCTGGCCTTTTGCTCATTGCTTCAGAATTCGAGTAATCTGGGAGCATGTCCACCAGCCCCATTAGACTGTTAGAGCTCCTTGAGACCAGGACTTACCTTACTGCTTCCTGGAGCCTCCAGAGTGCCCAGCAGAGGGTTCACCAATTATTCATTCAGCAATTATTTATTGAGAACCTACTATGTGCCGGAGGTAGGCCCTACTATGTGCCTATGTGTAGGCCCTGGAATACAACAGGGAGCAAGGAGCCATGCCTTCCCTCAGGGAGCTTACCTTCTAGAGGGAGAGGTAGGAAAAGATGAAGCCACTGGGGACAGTGCTGAGGGAAAGAAGTGGAGGAAGGAGGGAGGGTGGGTGGAGGAGAGGGGCAGGCTCTCTAAGGAGGTGATGCTTTTGTGGTTTTTTTAGAGACAGGGTCTCACTCTGTTGCCCAAGCTCAAGTGCAGTGACACGATCATAGCTCACTGCAGCCTTGAACTCCCAGGCTCCAGCGATCCTCCAGCCTCAGCCTCCCAAAGTGCTGGGATCACGGGCACCCACCACCATGCCCGACCAGGAGGTGATGTTTAAACTGAGACCTAAAGCATGAGCAGGAGCCAGCCTGGCTCACTGTTTCCTGGGAAATGAGAGAAATTTAGACCAACTTCTTCTACTTACACATGGGGAAACTGAGACCCAAAGGGGTCACACAGCCAGTTAGAAGCTTGACCCCTGTACCCGGACTTGGGTTCTTTTCCCCCGCAGGAGCACAGGAGGAGGGAAGGGGAGGGTCTCAGCCTGAGGCACAGCCAGGGGAAGAGGCAAGGGGCAGGGGAAGTGACAGGACTTCTAGTGCGGGGGAGGGGCCGCCTGCCACCTGCTGGACACAGAGCCCCTCCCCATCCTAGACCCAAGGTTCCCCAAGGCCTGCCTGCCTGCCCACCCCACTGACCGGGCTTCAGAAAATTGATTTCCTAACAACCATCCATCAACCCGGCACCTCCAGCTGTTGGTGTGACACCCGCGTCCCCAGAGCCTAATCCGCCCAAGGAAGCTGCTCCTGGAACACCCTCCCTCACCCCTAAAATGACCTCTGTGATTCCAGGAGCTGGTAACTGGAGACCCAAGGCAGCACCTCCCCCGTGATTGCTCCTCCCCACCCCCACCCCATCACTCTGAAAGGGGCTTTCAACCTCTTCCCCCAGAGGCCCTCTGCAGCCTCACAATATTGGGTCTACTTGAATACCCCTCAGCGACAGGGTGCTCAGCGCCCCCTGGGGCAGCCCTGATCATAACTCCGGTTCCATAGATCATGGAGCAACTGGGAGTGGGCATCACTGTAGTTAAGCCTCAAGATCGTTAGTCAGGTCGGTGTTATCCTTCTCATTTGAGAAATGACAACACTGAGGCTCCAAGGTCATCCATTCTGCCCAAGGACGGACTCACCCCAAAGGTATAGGTGTCACCCCTGCCTCCCCAGTCCTCCTTCCTGGAGGTAAACAAATTCCTTCACCCCTTGGTTTCTCCCACCAGCCTTGGGTCCCCTGAAGACCACGTGGCATCTTCCCTAGGATGCCCCTGGAAGGTCATGAGCTGGGAGCAGTGGCTTCAAGCCAACTCTGAACTTCTATTCCTCAGCCCGAGTCCCCCCAGCTCCACTCACAGGGGACACTGGACATCCATCTGATCACCTTAGCCCTGACAGCAACCCAAGAGCCTGGAATGGCCCACAGATCCCCTTCCAGTGGCAGGAGGGGGGAAAGGAGAAGGGAGGAGAGTGTTAGCCCTGGGATCAGCAGCTCCAGCCTAATTTGCAGCGATCTGCTGTATGATCTCGGGTAATGGAATCTTCTATCTGGGCCTCAGGTTCCAAAATGGAAACAGGGATTAAGAGTCTGTGGAGAAGCTCTTCCCGGAGGAAGGACTCTGGTGTGAAGACAGTGGAGCCTGAGGCCAGTTTCGCCCACATTGAAGACACTGGGACAACCACAGTGAGATCAGCAAGGGGGCTGCTGGGATGTGAAGAGCAAGCCCAGAGAGGGGAAGCAACTTGCCTGAGGTAACACAGCCATAAAGCAGAGAGACCTTGAGCCAGAACACAGATTTTCAGGTGGGGCCCAAACCATCCTCTAATCCATGGGCCTTCCTGCAGGTCCCTGGGAGCAGTCAAGACTTCAGAAGACCTTCTTGCCTCCGTGTAAGTGCCTCTGTCACCCCTGAGGGACCTAGCTTGGTAGGGTTGGAGGAGAGAAGTTGTGCCCACAGCTGGTAGGAACAGGACCACAAAGGGTTAAGGCTCTGCCCGGGTCTGCTTGATCCCCCTAAGCAGGCAGGACCCCAGGCGGAGTCGGGGCTTGGGTTTCATGCCACCCCCACTCTGGTCTGGCTATAAAATACAATCGTGTCTCGCTGCTGATTGATGGTCTGGGGGAAACCTTGGGGAGATGGGCTGGGGCGAGATCAGATTTTCAAGGGCTCAGCCACTGATATTCTATCTGGGGGCTTCCAGAACCTGCCACTGCCCCATCTCCATGGGCACTCTAAACCCTGGAGGAGGCAAGAGTAGAGAGGCAGGCAAGAGAGGCAGTCAGATCACCCTCCGAGGCCGCGCCACAAGGCAGAGGTGCCTGGACTCACTTCCAGCCCTGACAGTTGCCCACAGAGTCCCCTCCAGAAATCTCAGGAGACTTGCCTGGGTGGCTGTTCATTTATTCATTCATCCATTCATTCATTTCCAAAATACCTACTAGATTATTTCAGGCAAAGGGGTTCCAGAGGCGAGCCTCCGCCAGAGATAGTCCAGAGACAGCTCCTGGCCTCATGAAGTTTTCCATCTAGCAGGCCCAGAAAAGCGTGGTTCTGAGACTTCGTGCCCACCCATGGTGTCCAGGATTGAGGACCACACCAAGAGTGAAGTACCAACTGGGGCGCTTAGGCTCTGTCTCCAGGCTGATCTGAGTTTGAATCCCAACTCTGCCACTTAGGAACTACGTGACCTTAGGCATGTTGCTTAACCCTTCCACGCCTCATCTGTAAAATGGGCAGGTAATAGCATCTACCACTTGGCATTCTGGTGTGGAACAAATGAGGCAATGAATCCAGAGTGCTTAACATTGAGCCTGGCGTTGAGTAATTGAGTAATTATAGTTGCCCATTATGATTTTGGATTCTGGGAGACTGGCACTCTGTGTGAATGAATGAATGAATGAATGAAGCTGGTATGCCAGGCTGCATTTGGTGCTTCCTACAGAATATCTCATTTAACCCCCACCATGGTGGGGAAACTGAGGAGGCATTCTTGCAAGCATTCCCCTCCTCCTACAAGCCCTAGGCCCTCAGTTTTGGCCTCAACTGGAGACTGACCACTCTTATAATGGGGATCCCCATCTTTGTCCTCCCAGTCAATCATGAGTGTCCTGGGGACAGAGGTGGTGCCGATTTGTCTCTGAGACCTCTTCTTGTTCATTTAGCACCAAGCACACAGGTGGCATGAAGAAAAGGGAAGAAAGAAGAAGGCAGGAGGGAGATCAGAAAAGGAGAGAGGGGCAGGTGTCCCAGCCAGCCCAAGGGCCTTAGCTCCAGGTGCCTGAGCTCCAGGCACAGCTCAGAGAGAAGCCTCAAAAACCATTTCAGGTTCCTCTTTCTGCCCCCAGCAGCCGTGGACACCCATACCCAGCAGGTGAGTTTAATGTGCAGGCTTGAGGGTCCAGCTACCTGGATTCCAGTCCCACCATCCTCTAACAACGATGTGAGCTTGGGTGAGTCATCTCCCCTTCCTGGGGCTCAGTTTTTCTCCTCTGTTAAATGGGAGTAATAATAGTGAGATCCCACAGACTTTTCTTTTCCTATTCACCCTGGCCCAGCCTGCTCATCTGAGCACAGCCTCCTTGAAGGGTCTTTGCAGGAAGAGGAGCCCCAACCCAGCAGCTGGCCCCCAGCCCTGCCCCTTATCTCCCCGTCTTCTCAGTACCCCCAATCCCCAGGCCCCAGGGTCCTTAATCCACCCCAGAGTGACATGGAGCAAGTGCTCTATCCCAGCGCCCGCCTGCTGTGAGGGGCGGAGGATCTCACAGGCCGAGAGAAACCCAAGCTCCGCATGCAGCCTGGGGACCCAGCGGAATGTCAACAGCAGATTAGACCCCACACTGTTCCCAGGATCCAAGAAGGGTGAGGGGGGCTCTCTCTCTTGAGGCCCTCCCAACTTTCTGCTGGGGGTGAGAGACCCAGGCCCCTGTCCCCAGAGCTTGGAAAGGCAGAACTGTTGAAAGAATGTATTCACTCATGTCACAGAGGCTCAGAGATGGAGAGGCGCTGGCCCAAGGTCACAGAGCAGGCTTGTCCAGAGCCAAGGCCAGATCGCTGGCTTCCTTGCTTCCAGACCTTGCTGATTCCTGCATCCCAATCTAATGCCAGTGATTTGCTCTGACTGTGAACTTGACCAGGTCAACAGAGCTTTCCTTCCGCATTAACTTGTCAGCTAACAATGCACTGCCTCGAATACCCTGGACTGATCCATCTCCCCCTGCCGCAACCTCAGAAAGTCCCAAATCTCTTCAGCCAGGTGTTCTGTAGACAAGGTTCCACACTGGTGGGCTCTGGGCCCACGGCCATTTTATTTGAAGAGTGAGGGTTCTTGCACCATAGCTGTGGGAGATTTGAATTAAAATTCGCATTTCTAGCCTCTCTTCAAATAAATGTTCAGGCTGCAGAGTTCCCCATAGTCCCTGCCTGAGCAAACACCCTGTGTCGAACATTATTCTGGGTATGTCACATATATTAAGTCCTTTAGTCCTTATAACAATGGGAATTCCTATTCTATCAACAAAGAAACCAGACTCAGAAAGTGAGCTGGCACACAAAGATCATATTCACAGCCTGGAAATGGCAGAATTGAAACTCAAACCCAAGTCCAGTGACTCCAAAAACTCAGAGCTCCTACTGCTTCTTGTTCAAGGAAATGGGGTTGCCGCCTCACAGCCTTGCAAACTGAAGTCTCAAATTCTCTCCAATTCACATGATTTTCTAGTTGACCTCTCCTTTCCTCCACAAGCCTTGACAATTGGCATGGGGCTGAGCTTAGAGAGGCTTCCTCCCCCAGTCTCTCTCCCTCTGGACTGACTTCCTGGGAAACGTCCTAGGGCCCAGATTCAACCCCACGCTTTCCCTTCGTTGCTGACGCTGTCACCATGATGGTGAGACAAACGCCAAGGGTGTGGCTTTCTGGGCCCACCATGGTCTAACCCAGCCCACCTTCCTCCCTCATTTTTCTCTCTTCTCCTCCTGTCATCCCATGTCCACAGGAAAACTAAGCCAATCCCCGATCCCACAGCCAGCTGCTCTTTCCTATCCCTGTCCCCAGCTCACACCAGACCCCCTGTCAGAAATTCTCTCCCCACTACATTTCCCCTGGTCCTCAATTTTGTCCTCCCCCATCCCAATCACAGATGACCTCCTGCTTTCTCTTAGGCATAGATTTTGGAGCCAGACAGACCTGGATTTGAATCCAGCTCTGCCATGTGCCAGCTGGGTACCCTTAGGCAATGCACTATCCTTGCATTCCTCAACTTTCCCATCTGTAAAATGTTTTGCTTTTTTTTTTTTAATAATTCATCTCATCCTCTCTCCAACGGCTATTAATTCAATGAGGACTGGATGGGATGATGTTTGCAAAGCACCTACCACATAGTAGGTGCTGCCTGGCTTGCTTTAGACCATTGTCAATATCTCTTCTCTTATCCTCTGCATTTTAAGCACCCTAAAGGCAGAATCTTATTTTTTTTTTGCACCTTTTTTTCCCCTGGGCCTAGTGGGCCACCTGGCACATAGCAAGAAGTTCATGCTTTGAATATTGCAGGAAGAAACATGAGTCTCAGTGTTTCAGGAATTGGGCCCGAAGTGTCCTTGGCTCACTGACAACAGCAGGGGTGGGGTCCCAGCCTGGGAGTGTCAGACAGCCAGGCAGGTGGCTAGAGAGGAAATGTCACCTTTGAGCTCAAGGCTAACTTGATCAGTCAGTCAACCACTAGCTTATTGCGTACCTACAATGTGCTGATGTTGTACTAGGAACTGGGGTTACAGCAGTAAAGAGAACAGATGAAGTCTTTGCTCTCAGAATGTTTATATTTTAGGTCAGGGAGACGGATCATAAACTCAAAAGCAAAGAAGCAAGTGAGATGATTTCAGATGTCGCTAAGCACTATGGAGACAGTCCAGCCCAGGGATGTAATTGGAGATCAATGTCAGCAAAGGCCAGGCTGAATGGACAGGGAGACAGCCGTGCATAGATGTCAGGAAGAGGAATCCAAGCAGAAGAAAGAGCACGTGCAAAGGCCCTGGGGTGGGAGCAAGCTCGGCGGGTTCAAGAAAAAGGAAGGAGGACATTTGTGTCTGACACAACAAGAGGATGACAAGAATAATGATGAGAGCCGTGGGAGATGAGATCAGAGCAGAGGGAGGCAGGGCTGCGTATGGGCTGACTGAAAAGCCTACAATTTCTTCTAAAACTGGTGGAAGCCACCAGGAGGTGAGTGACACGATCTGATTCCCACTAGTGGAAGTGTCCCTGGCTGCTTTGTGAAGAATGAATGGCCTGGGGTGGGGTGGGAGCAAGGATGGAGGCAGAAACAGGCAAAGAGGTTGTAGGTATCCAAGCAAGAAAAGACTGCAGCCAGCCGGGCACGGTGGCTCACGCCTGTAATCCCGGCACTTTGGGAGGCTGAGGTGGGAGGATCCCTTGAGCCCAGGAGTTCAAGACCAGCCCGGGCAATATGGCGAAACCTTGTCTCTACAAAAAATGCAAAAATCAGCCAGTCATGGCGGCGCACGCCTGTGGTACCAGTTACTTAGGAAGCTGAGGTGGGAGGATTGCTTGAGCCCAGGAGGTCAAGGCTGCACTGAGCCGTGATAGCGCCACTGCACTCCAGCCTGGGTGACAGAAAGAGACCCTGTCTCAAAAACAAACAAACAAACAAGATGGCAGCCAGTTTCAACATGGCACCCGTGGAGATAGAGCCAAGATTTGGGAGACGTGCAGGAGAATGGGAGGAATTAAGGATGACTCCTGTATTGCTAGCAGGAGCCACTGGGTCGGTTAAGAGTTCACAATTCCGAGCCTGCGTTCAGAAAGTATCTAGGAAGATTTACTACTATTATTATTTGCTGTGTGACTAAGCGAATCACCTCAGTCCTCTGAGGCTCAGTGTCCACATCTGTACAATGGATTCACAACATACACAGAATGTGCGGTTAGGATCACGTGAGATCATGGATGTGAAGGGCTTGGTAATCTCTGAAATACTAAAAAATAGAAACCTACCAAAGCTATTAACTGTTTATAAAATCAGAAAGCTATGAAATGTTATTAGTATCCTCATTATTACCATTTCAAGGTTGGAGTTCCCGGCTGGTGAGTGGACATGTGGCACGCTGTGTAAGCTGAGCCAATGGAGTCTGTGTCCACCGTCCAATTAAACTCCTTCCCCGAGACCGGGGGAGAATGAGGAGCAGCTTGGGCAATAGAGGAGGTTCCAGCTTTGGGGCCAGAAACCTTGGGCCTGTTCCTAACTCAGCCACTGATTCATGGGTGACTCTGAGCCACTTGATGCCCATCCTTCTCTGGGCCTCAGTTTATCCTTCTATAAAGCAAGAGAGTGGGGCTAGAGGCTCCCAGTGGCCCCTGCAGCTGTGACCTGGTTAAAAGCCAGTTCTCTGGCCAGGAACAATGGCTCATGCCTAATCCCAGCACTTTGGGAGGCTGAGGCAGGCAGATCATCTGAGGTCAGGAGTTCAAGATCAGCCTGGTCAACATGGTGAAACCACGTCTCTACTAAAAATAGCAAAATTAGCCAGGTGTAGTGGCAGGCACCTGTAATCCCAGCTACTCAGGAGGCTGAGGCAAGAGGATTGCTTCAACCTGGGAGGCGGAGGTTGCAGTGAGCCGAGATCGATCACACCGTTGCACTCCAGCCTGGGGGACAGAGCAAGACTCCATCTTTAAAAAAGAAAAGCCTGTTTTTCTCCTCCCACTCTGTCATGCTCATAAGTTTAGTCTCTCAGCGCCTCCTAGGGAGGGCCAGCTGGCCACACCTGGAGATTGACTACCGAGGGCAGGCTCTTTCAGACCTCACCTACTCCCCTCCCCAACCCCATGTGGCCTCTGTTTGCCTTTCTCTTCTCGCTTCCCCACCTCCCAACTCCAGCCCTGCCAGGGTTAATTGACCCGCAGCTCCCACCCCTGCAGAAAAAGCAGAGAAGGGGGGCCCAGGCTCCCAGAGGCTCCCCCCACACCCGCCACAGCTGTCTCCCCACATCCAGGATAACCAGGTCCCAGGGGCCCGGGAGGAAGCAGACCACATTCTTGAGGGCCTTATGTCAGGCTGGCTACTTCCCACTCCCCTCCCCAGCCTGCCAGCCCCCCATCAGCCCTCCAGACCCCTCCCTCACTCTCCCCTGCCAAGGCGGCTCAGCGGGCACAAAGCCAGCCAGGCCTGGGCATGAATCCTGGCTGGACAAGCTTCCTACCTCCCTTCTCAATTTCTTCATCTGCAAAGCGGGGATAATTCCTACTTCAAGAGGCGACAGGATTCAACGAAGCAAATTTGCATATACAAAGTGCAGGGCACATAATAACAGCTAGGTTTTCCACGGGGCAGGTATGCCCTAGGGCCTACATACAAACTCACTTAATCCTCACAAGAAGCCGCGGAGTAGGAAGGTTCTATAATTATCATCTCCATTTTATAGCAGAGGAAACTGAGGCACAGAGAGGCTGAGTAGACTGCCTGAGGTCACACAGCACTAAGTGGTAGAGCTGGGATTCAAATCCAGGCCTTTCTGGCTCCAAAGTCCACAGGCTTAATGACACTGTGTCCACTAGATAAGGGTTAGTTTCCTTTGTCCCTATTCCCCCTGTCCTCCACTGCTCCCCACCCCTGTGGTCAACCCAGTGAAAGGAGAGCCCTGGACAACATGGGGGTCACACCATGGCTTTCACCTGTGTCCCTTGAGCTGCTGTTCTGCCTCCTCTGGCTGTGTGGCATCGGCAAGGTGCTGCCCTCTCTGGTCATGATCCACATCTGGGATGCCAACATCAGAAGGGGAGGCACTGGCATGGAATGTGCTTTTTTAGGCTTTGGTACATGCAGATAACTAAGCTCCCAGAGCTGCTGGCTGTAGGGGAAGGGAGGCTGGCAGCCAGAGATGCGTCTGCAGATACATTTTAAACATGCAAATGAGAGGAAAGGAGGGATGTTCAGACATGCCTGGGCGATTCCTCAGAAGTGGATCTCAACCCTGATGTGACACGTGCCAGCCTGATTACCTCCGAGGATGCCTTCTGCAAGGTCACCACCTGCTTGCTAAAATGAGGGTTCAAATGCACTCAGTGTGCCCATCTGTAAAATGGACGCTCAATCAAGAGGCTTGAAGCCATGGGGAAACCAGGGCCTATTTCTAGGGACAGAGAAAGCTCAGGGTCATAGAGAAGGTCAGGGATGGAGCTGGAACTAGAACCAGAGCTTAAGACTAAACACCAAGGTTCCTCTACCTCTCCCGCCGGTGCCCCATCCCCAGCCCTGACTCCCACCTCTCACTCTTCCCTGAGCTTGCAAGAAGCACCATCCCTGCGCTCACCCCTTTCCTGCCTCCTGGAACACCCAGCCTCAGAACCACCTCCCCCTGGTGCCTTTTCCCTTCTACTCTGATGGAAAGCGTCCACTTGACATCCAATCACGTGCCACCTTGTTTTATTCCTCCCGTATGTGTGTGAATTTTCTGTTTTATTTATGACTCCTGAAAATCAAGGGTCATATTTATTTTCCCCCAAATTTGCTGACACAAAACACATGCTGCTTGCTTAAGCGACAATTGAATTAATCAGTCTTAAGCTTCTCTGTCACCATCACCATCATCAACATCATCAGCATCACTTCACCCCGTCAACTACCTCTGCATCAGGAAAAGCACCCACATTGCCTCTTCATCCTCTTCCTCCCAAATGTCACCACCATCATCCCCAGCAATGGTAGCTGCCCTGGGGATCACCAAGCCCTCATCCTAATGATGCCATTCTGCACAAGGTCACTCAAAACCTCACATGGGCCAAGCACTGCGATAAGAGCTTTCCAGGCATCTTCTCGTTTAATCCCCACAACTGACCTAGTCCCAGCCATGCCCCAATGGAGTAGGTACTCTTATTGTACCCACTTTACAGATGGGGAAACTGAGACACTGAAGGGTTTCTTGGATGCCTAAAGTGATAGGGGCAGGAGAGGAATCCAGGTTTGCCTAACTCCAAAGTCCATTTTCTCAAACATGCTTTGTACCATCACCCCAGAGCCACGGCAAAATTGCCATTGTTTCCACTGCCAAATAAGCAACCAGCATCAGCATGAATATTATCATTACCGCCATCATCAACACAGTCACCACCACTGCCAAGAGCTGTCACCGTTAACCTCGCCACCATCAGCTCCACCCACCCCACCAGCCACATGAGCATTCTTTACATTCTGCTCAGCCGAGGGTCCCCACGCACCACCACATATCAGAGACAGAAGAGACACAGAGGAGCAGTCCTGGCCCTGGCCTAGGAGAGCCTATTTCTCTTCCCCTCATCACCACCATTCCTTCCTCTCCCAACCTCACTACCCTCATTATACAAAGGAAGGCCTGGGGCAGACCCATTCTCTTCCTCATGATTGTGGGGAGGGACATTGTCATGGTCAAAAGGTCAGGCCTTTGAGTGGCTGTACTCAGCAAACCTTCATCCAATAAGCCATTCAATTCGCTAAGCATTTATTGGGCATCACTGTGTGAGCCCAACGACTACAGAAGTAAGGCAAACAGAGAGGGCCTAGTCAAATGGAATTAGGAGGACAGATGTCAAATAAATCACTACAGGAGGGACAGGGTGCCAAAGAGATGAGTTGATTGTAAAAAGGGGTGAAGTGGAACAACCTAGGAAATCCAGGAGGACTTCCTGGAGGAAGCACCAGCTAAGCTGAGACCCCAGTGCTAAGTGGAAGTGAGCTAGGCAAAGAGGAGAATATGCTGGGCTACTAGGAAGGTGTTCTGGTGGCAGACAGCATGTACAAAAGCCCTGAGCTGGGAAAGACTTCTGCTCTTAGAGGAACCAGAGGGAACCTAATGTGGCTGACGCCAGGTGACACGGAATGAGGAGGTGACCAGAAACTGAGGCAGCCCTGCCAGTCTCATGGGGAGTGCAACAGGGATGGCAGCAGGGGGCAGGGGGCAGCTCTCTCGGGGATTTTGAAAAACAGCACCCAGCCCCGGCATGGGCAACCCAGCGTGTGGCCCAGAGGAAGGAGCCCAGAGGGCCAATGGGGGCTGATGAAATATTATGGAAGGTGCTGAGCGATTATGCAGAGAGAATCGATTGCTCGGGCTGGTGCCTGCCTGGCACAGAGACACACGCACTGAAATGTCCGGCCTGTGATCTGAGAGTACCACCCCACAGCCGCTGAGCTAGACAGCTGCCACAGGTGCAGACAAAGATGGCGGTGTGCAAAAAGAAATCCCAATGCCCCCAAAATGGAATCGTTGTCCTGTCAGGGCTGAGGCAGCAGGGATAGGAACGGGGCGTTTCAGAAGGTTCTGGCAAGAAGGGGCCGGGTGGACATGCTTTTCTGGGTTCTTGTGCATGCAGATAGCTCAGCTCCCAGAGACGCAGGCAGGGAGGGAGGGAGGGAGAAAGGCTGAACCCGGTGCTAGAGAGATGCATCTGCAGATACATTCTAAACATGCAAATCAGAGAAGGGAAGGGGCGCTGGGAGACTTCCAAATGCCCACTCCCTGGGGCACAGTGTAGGGTGGAGGGAGGGCTAGAGGGAGGGCAGGTGGAGGGGGAGCTGAGGGAGGTGGAGGAGGAGACCACAGGACCTCAGGTGAGCCTGACCCCCTCTTGACCATACCCCTGCCCCCAAGCCACCTCTGCAGAATGGACTGGTTCCTGCCTGCCAGCCAAAGAAGGCTGGGTAGGCTGGAGCAACTCCCCAGCACAAGTATCCTGAGTGCCTACTATGCGTCACAGGCTTTCCCAGGTCTCAGGGATTCTACAGGGAGAAAACTGCCATTAAGAGACTTAAGTGACTTGGGCCAGGACATATGGCTCACTTAGTGATCAACAAGATCACAACAGCTCTGACGATGCGCCAGGCACTGCACGGAGCCCTCGCATGCTCCATCCCATTTCATCCTCACCGCTACCATCGGGTGCTCTAAGAAGCATCATTACCCTCATTTTACAGATGGGGAAACTGAGGCTCTCAGAGAAGCAACTTGACTGAAGTCATCCTGCCAATAAGAGACCAGCTAGAATTCTAGCCCCGAGCTGGGATAAAGGGTCTACACCTGGAGACCTCATTCCCAAGCTTCACAGTGGTAAAAAATAAAAAATAAAAATAAAAATAAATCACCCCAGGCATAAGAAAATAAGCCAGGGAAAGAGCCTGGTTTGGGGTGGGGCCAAGGGGAAGGGAGAAACCAGGGAGAGGGCTTGCTCAAAGGTACAGAGTTCAAATCACAGCTTCCCAGGCCCCCTGTGCCCTAAACGCACTGACTCAGAGTGGCTTTTTTATAGAATCCCTGCCACATGCTGGTCGCCTTCTGCAGAATCATTGATCCTCATAAAGCATTCTCCATATTGCATCTGGTGATCTTTCAAGCATGAACCAGATCGGGTCCTCTCCTGCTTCAATTCTCTGGGTGACGTCCTGTTGCCCTGAGAATGAAATCCTGAGAGTCCCAGCCCCATCCAGCTCCTGCCCCCTCCCCATCCCTCTGTCTGGAAGATGCTCTCCCCAGACCCTGCTGCTGCAGCCCCTCCCCCACAGCCTCCCTCCCTGGCCACAAGTGGCCCCAGCCCCTGTCTGTCCAGTCCCCCGGGTCATTCTTTACAGCACTTACCTCACTTACTTCAGTCTTGGCCACTTCCCCGCTTCCCTTTGTTGTGGGAGTTTGGGCTTAATGAGGGTGGAGAGCTGGCATGTCCTGTTCCCCAGGGCACTCCCCTGTGTCACATAGTAGATGCCCAATAAACATTTGTTTAATGGGGAAGGGGCAGTGCCCAAAAAGGTCTCTTGCATGCCCTAGAGGGCATAGCACGCCTGGGCTGAGCCCCTTGCCTGGCAGAGAGGGAAGCTGAGGCTCTGAGGGACTGACCTCACAGCTAAGGGCAGAGGCCAATGCTCTGTGGGAGCACTTGTCTCCCAGGCCAGGATTTTCCCACTGCCCCAGGAGTCACGGGCTCCCTTTCCTCCTCTCATTCTTGCCCCTCTCCCCTGCTTCTCCCAACCCTTGCTCACCAGCACCACCTCCCTCCCTCCTGCCAGGCTGGCTTGAGGCAAAGGTGATTTGGTGACAGGGCTTGGGGCTGGACTTCGGTTCAAGACTCAACTCCGTCACCTCCTCGCTGACTGACCACAGGCAAGTTCCTCTACCTCCCCCAGCCTCAGTTTCCTCCTCTGTACAGTGGAGACGTCAAGGGGTGTTAGATGAGAGTGTGTGTGAATGGAAAGGGTCCAGCACGTGCCTGGTGCCGAGGATACTCACTTAACCCGTGATGAGAGTGGCAGTGCCATCTCCCCCCAGCTTGTGAGGACTGGCATGCCCCTCCCTGATCTGGGCCAGAGTCTCTGGGCACCGGGTCCACCTGCTTCAGCCCTCACCCTCCTAACAAAGAGTTTGGTTGATCTTTCCAGCCTGTCTACTCACACCCTCCTTACTACTTAAACCATCCATCATTTCTCCTGCTTCCTGTCCCATCAGACCAGCCAAGAGGTTGTGATTACCACACAAGCACACGCATGTACCAAACACACGTGTACACGCAAGCACAGGTGCCTGTATGCACAGCCACAGACGCACACATCTCCCCACACACAGTTGAGTAGTCGCCCAGAGGGACACAGCATTGGGGTACTTACATGCCCCCCCTCACACACCCGCATGCACACACGGGTCTCCATGGGCACTGCGTACACACGGACCACAGACACTGGCACCTGTGTGCCTGTGCTCACCCACTCAAACGGCCCTGCTTTCGGCCCTTGCCTCTCTCCCACACCTGCAGCCTGGCAGACCACCGTGGAGGTGACACAGAAGCACACACGGGGTGAGTTAACCGTCGGGTCTGGCATTTGGCACCACACTCTGGATAGATGGGAACAGCCTGCACGTGTGCGCCTCTGTGTCTCCAGGTTGTGTGTGTGTGTGTGTGTGTGTGTGTGTGTGTGTGTGTGTGTGTGTGTCTACCTAAGCGTCCAACCTTGGGCCTGGAAGACAGGGGACCTCAAGCCCTGCCCAGCACTTCCAAGCAGGGGGACCCTGGCAGCGGCTCAGCCTCCCTTTGCACAGGAATGGGGCCAACAGCACCATCTGCTGTCAGCTTCTGGAAGTGCCCTGCAGAGAGCGCACACCTGGCTCTCAGACCAGCTTTCCAGAAGGACCTGGGCTGTGGCCACTATCCTGACAACAAGCTGGGCCACAGGGACATCCCGAGTCCCGTGATCTAGAATGAGGCTAGTCATCAGAACCATCGGGAAGATTTGTGTCCAAGTTAAGAACCACTCTCCTTGCACAGATGGGGCAACAGGCCCAGAGGCAGGGAGTGATGGGGTCTATTGGGTGACCCAGGGAAGAGGACCATAGCGACTTCATAAACAGAGTTCTTGTTCTCCAATTCCTCATCTTGGTTCATATCTTGGCTGTGTTCCATGTTTTGACAGGCAGGGCACCGATCTAGGGGAGCTGCCCGGGAGGCAGGCAGGCTGGGGCGACGTGGTGGGAGACGCAGGTCCCCTGCCCACACCAGGCCTTGCCCTGGACGGGAGGGCCCACTGCAGGAATCCTTTTCTCAGCCACACCGAGGTAGACATACCTGACTCCCTGTGAGAAGGGCTGTGGATGGAGATAGGGAGGCCCACCCAAGCAAGTAATGGCAAACGGGATGAGGGATGAGGAAGGCCAGGCCACAGGTGGATGGGGCGGTGCTGAGGTCCTGCTGTGCTGGACTGAATGCAGGTGGCAAGCAGCCTTAGCTTAGAGATGACCTGGCCCAGATGGAGAAACTGAGGCCCAGGGAGGAGGGGTGATGGGCCCAAGGTCCCAGGAGCCAACAGCCTGGCTAAGAATTGATCCAGGTCTTCTGGTTCCCAATCCAGAGCTCTTGCCCTCCCGCGTGGCTGGCTCCTTCCTTCCCTTGGGTTAAGAATTACTCTTTCCAGGGGGGAAGGGGCCCTCTTTTCACATCCCTGGCAGAAGTGGCTGAGATAGGCCCTTAAAGAGTCTGAGAAGCCCCCCTCTTAGATCAAGAGGATCTAGGGAGTCTGGAGGCAGAGGAGACCTGAGGACTCTACCAGTTTCCTAAGTTCAACCCTAGGTCAACCCCTATTCCTGCCTCCCGTTTGTTAATGCGTAGATATCATGGACTGTGGGGTTAAGAATTCACAATAGTAGTAGTCATGATGCTATGGACTGAATGTTTATGTACCCCCAAAATGCATCTGTTGAAATACTAATCCCTAATGTGATGGTATTGAGAGGCAGGGCCTTTGGGGGGTGATAAGGTCATAAGAAGGGAGCCCTCACAAATGGGATTAATGCTCTCCCTTTTGGTGTGTGTGTGACGGAGTCTCTCTCTGTCGCCCAGTCTGGAGTGCAGTGGTGCGATCTTGGCTCACTGCAAGCTCTGCCTCCCAGGTTCATACCATTCTCCTGCCTCAGCCTCCCTAATTAGCTGGGACTACAGGTGCCCGCCACCACACCCAGCTAATTTTTTGTATATTTAGTAGAGATGGGGTTTCTCCGTGTTAGCCATAACGGTCTCCATCTTCTGACCTTGTGTTCTGCCCACCTCGGCCTCCCGAAGTACTGGGATTACAGGCGTGAGCCTCTGTGCCTGGCTTTTTTTTTTTGAGACAGAGTTTTGCTCTCGTTGCCCAGGCTGGAGTGCAATGGCACAATCTCGGCGGCTCACCGCAACTTCCACCTCCCGGGTTCAAGCAATTCTTCTTCAGCCTCTCGAGTAGCTGGGATTACAGACATGTGCTACCACACCCGGATAATTTTGTATTTTTAGTAGAGACGGGGTTTCTCCATGTTGGTCAGGCTGGTCTCAGACTTCCGACCTCAGGTGATCTGCCTGCCTCGGCCTCCCAAAGCACTGGGATTACAGGTGTGAGCCACCATACCCGGCTGGAATTTGTGCCCTTCTAAAAGGGACCCCACAGTGTTCTCTCACCCTCTTTCCACCATGTTAGGATACAGTAAGTCAGCAATCTGCAACCAGAGGAGGGCCCTCACCAGGACCCAACTATGCTGGCACCCTGAACTCAGACTTCCAGCCTCCAGAACTGTGAGAAATAAAAGTCTGTTGTTTAGAACCCGCTCGGTTTATATTTTGTTATAGCATCTGGAGCTAAGACACATGATCATAGTAGCTACTGTGTATTAAGTAGCCCGGAGACATCTCCCTACAGGGATGGATTATTCTTATCTCATTTACAACTAGGATAAGCCCAGGGAGGGGCAGTAGCTTACCTAACACCACAGCACCCCAAGTGGCTGCAGCAGGATACATCTTGGGACACCAGCTTCAAGTCCAAGGCCCTCTCCACTGCTCCTCACCACTAAATACAGGACAGGAAGAGTTTGTGTCCTTGAATTTGTTCAGCAGTATCAGTACCCGACTGCAACAGGGGTACAAAAACACACAGAAGTTCATTCAACAAGTATTTATTGAGCACCTACAAAATGCCAAGCTCTGTCCCAAATCCCCAGGGTACAGCAGAGAATAAAACAGACAAAACTGCCCTCTATTGGCAGGGCACAGGGGACAGATAAACACAATGAGTTAGCAATGAGTTAGCAAGCATGTATCCTGCCAGATGGGCTGCGGATTAGGGATTGGGGTGACAACATGCAGAGGGAGCCTCAGGAAGGTGTCACTGAGAAGGAATGGCTGAGACGAGGCCTGAAGGAGGTGGAGGAACCAGCCATGTGAGTGCGCTTCTAGCAGAGGAAATGGCCTGTGCAAAGGCCCTGAGGCAGGCCCATGGTTCATGTGTCTGAGAAACAGCAAGAAGGCCAGTGCCACTGGAACAGAGGGAAAAGTAGGTGACATCAAAGAGGTTACAGGGAGATCAGGTAGGGCCTGTGATGACTCTGGTTTTTACTCAGATGAGATAAGGAGCCATTTTGAGCAGAGATGTAACAAAATCAGACTTGGGTTTTAAACGGCACTTTGAATGTTGTGTGGTCGTATTCATCCGTTTAATACTTTTGCTTTGCAGATTAAGGTTTGTATTAGTTTTTTCTCACACCGCTATAAAGAAATGCCTAAGACTGGCTAATTTACAAAGAAAAGAGATTTAATTGGCTTACAGTTCTGCAGGCTGCATAGGAAGTATAGCGGCTTCTGCTCAGCTTCTGGGGAGGCCTCAGGAAACTCACAATCATGACGGAAGGCGGAAGGCGAAGGGGAAACAGGCTTGTCTTACATGGCTGGAGTAGGAGCAAAAGAGAGAGATGGGGGAGGTGCTACACACTTTTAAACAACCACATCTTGTGAGAACTCACTCACTATGCAGTACCAAGGGGAGATGGTGCTAAATCACTCACGAGAACTCCACTCCCGTGACCAAACCATCTCCCACCAGGCCCTTCCTCCAACACTGCGGATAACAATTCAACATAAGATTTGGGTGGGGACACAGATCCAAAGCATATCAGTGGTTAATAGACTTTAGAGGGTCAAGGACAGAAGCAGGGGGCTACTGAGGAGCTGCCCAGCACCCAGGGGTGATGAGCTGGAGACTCAGGCTAAGGCTGTCAGGGTGGAAGAGGTGCAAAGTGCTTGTGCTACTGTGAGAAACAGCTTAAATCCTCAGCCCTTGTCCAGCCTCTTCATTATGCAAATGGGGAAATTGAGACACCAAGAAGCAAAGGGATTTGTCACTCAGGGAGTCAGAACACAGGCACAGTCTCCTGACTCCCTGTCCAGTGCTCTCTCTCTTGTACCACAAGCCCAAACTTGCCCCTCAAGACTGGGTGACAAGGACACAGGGGGTCGGTCAGGTCTGCCTAATCTTTTCTAGAGAAGGGGTGATGGTGAGGGGCCTTGGTCTCCAGGCTTCAACCCCACTTCACTCTATCCCACAGGCTGCTATGCCCCAGCCAGAATGTGGGTGAATCCCCTAATGACCCAGATCTGACAAGGAGCTGAGTCCGTATGTTGCCAGCATAAGAAAGGACAAAAGAAGAGGCCTTAGCTTTTGGCCCCTAACTGGAGGTTTAATGAAGGCATCCAGCGGGAAAGGAAAGGGTCAGCATTAATATATTTATCAACATCACCACCACCACCATCACCATCACCATTACCAACATCACCACTACCACCATCATTATCACCACCACCATCACCAACACCATAACTACTACCACTATCACCACCCCAACACAAACAACACCACCATCATCACTACCAACACCAATACCAACACTCTACCACCACCACCACCACCATTACCAACATCACCGCTACCACCATCATTATCATCACCATCACCAACACCACTGCTACCACTACCATCAACAATACCACTATGATAATCACACCACCATCACCATCACCGACATGATAACCACCACCACTATCACCACCCCAACACAAACACCAGCAACACCATCTTCACTACAAACACCAATACCAACACTCTCCCACCACCACCACCACCATCACCATCACCATTACTAACATCATCACTACCACCATCATTATCATCACCATCACCAACACCACTGCTACCACTATCATCAATACCACCATGATTATCACACCACTATCACCATCACCAACATGATAACCACCACCACTATCACCACCCCAACACAAACAACAGCAACACCATCTTCACTACAAACACCAATACCAACACTCTACCACCACCACCATCACCAACATCACCACTACCAGCATCATCATCACAATCATCAACACCACTGCTACCACTACCATCAACACTATCACCATCATTATCACACCACCATCACCATCACCAACATGATAACCACCACCACTATCACCACCCCAACACAAACAGCAACACTGTCATCAATACCAACACCAATGCCAACACTCTACCACATCACCATTACCACCAATATCATCACCATCTCTAACACCATCACCATCAACATCACCACCAACACCACCACTACCATCAGCACCTCTTCACCCTCATCACCATCATCACTGAGCCAGATCTAGTTTGGGTTGCACTGGAGAGCAAAGAGGACCCCCTGTAGCTAACACTGAAGCCAGAAATCTTCCCAGAGAGACTGTGTAGGCTGGGCGTCTGCCTCTGGGAGAGCCAAATGGCTGTCGGTTGTCAGGGACTTGGAGCTGGAAGGGCAGGAGATGGGGTTGAGTCAGGACTGGGGAGTAGAGGCAGCAGGCAAGAGTCTATCCAGGGCAGCCACCAGGCTGGCTAGGAGAAGGAGGGACTAGGGAATCTAAGGAGTGAGAAGGCAGCTGGCAGCTGTCTGGATGGAATGTCAAAGAGGGAAAGAGAACAGCCCCTACAGGAGCCCACTCATGAGGTGAAGAGCAGGCCAGGATTGGGTGGGATCCAGCAGGCAGTTAAGCCTAGCCCAGGTGAACAAACATCACCATTACACCGCCACAGCATCCCACTCTCTAGCACATCCGTGGCCACCATCACCATGATAACAGCCTCAACACCACCTTCCCCACAGCTATGGACTCTCTCACATTCCCCAATGACCACCACCACAACTAAAGCAGAGACTGCTGTTGCCCATCAGCAGGCACTGTCCCCTGCTGCCTTCAGTGGCAGAGCTCCCAAGGTTATCTGGGCGTAGGGATGCTGTTGAGGGTTGGCTTCCCCTGCAAGCAGACCCTGAGATGGAGATCAGCAGACAGATGGGCCGGGAGTGCCCTTGGGGTCAACACATGTGTAGGGGCAGGAAAAGAAATGGAATTGGGCAAAGGGAGATGCGGGCATCATACTATCTCAGATAAGGCCTTGGCTGACCCCACAAGGACCTGTGAAGACCGGGTGGCCCTTCAGAACTGTGCAGGTTGTGACACTCCCATGCCATCCAGCCACTGTGTGCAGGCTACCCCCAGGTAGGGAGCATAATCTTGGGTGGCGCAGCTCTCTCCAGCCAAGAGCCATTTCTGGAGAGGGTTGAGGACTGTCAGCCAGCAGCCCTCCCAGTAGCTGAAAAAAGATGTCCTTCAGTTCTGAAGGATATTGGAGTGGAGCATCACAGTGTCCACCCCCGATGCCCACTAACTACTACATTCCCATCTTCCCTTGTAGCAGGATGTGGCCAAATGGCTAAATTCTGACCAATGACATATGACAGCAAATTATGTCTGCCACTTCCAAGTCATGCCTGAAAAGAAATAGACATGTACCCCTCTTCCAGCACTCCCTCCCACTAGTTGGGATGCAGATGTGATGACGGGAGCTGGAACAGACATCTTGGATCCAGAGATGGATGCTAAGTATAGAGGGTGGCAGTTGCTCACCAGTTCTCAACTGCACACCTGCCACCTCCAGACTGTTACATAGCAGAGAAATAACTTATGCTGTGCTTACACATTGGGGAAATCTCTATTTTAGCCAGCTCTCTTTTACCCCAGTTGGACAGCTGTGACCTCCATCGGGGTCCCCAGTCCCCAGTATTGGTCTGTAGCCTGTTAGAAACCAGGCTGTACAGCAGGAGGTGAGAGGCAAGTGAGCCATCGACGGAGGTTTCATTTGTATTTACAGTCACTCTCCATCACTCTCATTACCATCTGAGCTCTGCCTCCTGTCAGATCAGCAGCAGCATTAGATTCTCATAGGGGCATGAATCCTATTAAGAACTGCGCATGTGAGGCATTTAGGCTGTGTGCTCATTATGAAAATCTAATGCCTGATGATCTGTCACTGTCTCCCATCACCCCCAGATGGGACTGTCTAGTTGCAGGAAAACAAGCTCAAGACTCCCACTGATTCTACATTATGGTGAGTTGTATAATTATTTCACTACATGTTACAATGTAATAATAACAGAAATAAAGTGCACAATAAATCTAATGCACTTGAATCATCCCAAAACTATCCCACCACTCTGGTCCATGGAAAAATTGTCTTCCATGAAAGCGGTCCCTGGTGCCAAAAAGGTTGGGAACTGCTGACCTACATCACTATCCTGCCAACCATGTGACCACTTGCCCACTGTCACCAACACCAAGTGACCACTCCAGGTTCCAATCCTGGCTGTACCACCTATGTACTCTATGATCTTGGACAAGGCATTGTACATTTTTGGGCTTCAATTTCCTCTTCAGAAAATATAACGCTTCATAATAATGTAATTTTGTATACCTTGGAAGGTTGTCATAAGGATTAAACACAAGATCTACATATGACAGGAAGGAAGTGTGTTAATATACAAGCTTTGCCCTCCTCCACACCGCCCCACCCAGTTGTCTGGACTCAGAGCTGTCTCAATGGTGGCTGTTGTCATTGGTACTGCTGTTATATTACATGTTATCATAGCATTGTTACAAAGGCCACTGTGCTATCTCCACCTTAACCACTAGAAGAACCACTTCCATTTTCACTTTAGAGTCAGACAGACTTGAGTCCCAGTCTCAACTCCATCCATGACTGAATGAATGACCCAGGACAACTTACTTAACTCCCCTGCACTTCAGTTTTCTCGTCTATAAAACGGGGATGATAGCAATACCCAAGTGGGTGGCTATGAAGATTAAATGGGATGATGTGTGCAAAATGCTAAACACTGCACCTGTTTCATAGGAAGCGCCCAGTAAATGGCACCCACTGCCATTGCAGTGGTTGTTCTTTATCTTTGTAAAACACCTTCAGTTTGCCATCATAAGAAAGCCATGCGCAAGGTCCTCCCTGGGCTTTGAGATGTTCTGGGCAAGGTGGGAGGCACACCCACTCTCGGGAGCTTTGTGACTTGTGTTCAAAGTACTTGCTGGCACCACAACCAGTCAGCAACCCCGAGGGCTAGGAGAAGGGACTGATGGTGGCACAGCCCAGAATCCAGAGTTCAGCAAACCTGTCCCCTCCCTGGGAGCCTGTGTGTCCAGGTCACTAGGAGAGGAGCTATAGGCACACAAGTCCACTTGAGGAACCCCCCAAAAGGCAGGTCTTGAGGCAACTCCTGAATGTCTGCTTGGGCAGGCCGGCTCATGACTCAGAGCACAGTTGAAGGGTGAGCCTCTGCTGATGGCTCAGCTCTGGGTCAAGGGTCTGGGGTAAGCAATCCAGGCAGCCCCCCTCACAGATACTGGGAAGGCCTCCTTGGCAAAATTCTCTTCCTTCCAGGCTGGTGCCTGAATCCCACTGTTGCTGGTGTGTCAAGCGTGGTGTCCAGGTTTCCTCTTGAGGGCTCCTAACTCACTTTTTGTGAATTATTCTGTGTGGACCTTTCCTTACAGCAGCAGGGATCAGACAGGCTCAGTGAGGGCCCTGAGCTCCTGGGAAACCAGAGCCTGAAGTGAGAAAGAGCATAAACAAGTGTGGAGACATTAATGACAATGTTTGAGAAACTCATCATTGTGCCACAATCCAAATCAAACTCTTGACTAAACATTCAAATAATAACCCTCCCATCTCCAGGCCCCTGTGTTCATTGGAACCCTCCATACATCGGGGGGGCCCTCCCTGCGAGAGGACTTAACTCCCTCACCCATTAACACCAGGCTCAAGATCAAGTAACTTGCTTTGGCCAATGAAATGCGAGCATGAGTACATGTGCCACCCCCTGCAGAAGCTTTAAGTGTCATGGTGAGCTTTTGTTGTGGCTCTCTTCCCTCTGCTGTGACTGTAGCACTTTTCTGACAGGCCTGCTCCTTCAGCCCAGACCCAGGAAAGAAGACACAAGGAAGAGAGCCACAGCCAGCCCATAGCGGCCATGTAACACAAGAGAGAAATCCATCTTTGTTCCTGCAAACTGTTGAGATTCAGGGGATGTTTGTCATGACAGCACAACCCATCAAACACTGACTAATACAACAGCTAATACCTATCTGTTTATGGGCCAGGTATGGTGCTTGGCCATATGTTGGGCCAGGTATGGTTCTGAGGACTTGATATGTATTATCTCACTTAATGCTTATGACAACCCAAGTATTAACCCTGTTTTACAGATAAGGTTAGTAACAGATGAATTCCTTAACTGACAGGTTAAGTATTCTGTCCTAGCCTGGGCAATGTGGCAAAATCCCATCTCTACCAAAAAAAAAAAAAAATTAGTCAGACAAAGTGTCATGCACCTATAGTCCCAGCTACTTGGGAGGCTGAGGTGGGAGGATTGCTTGAACCAGGAGGTAGAGACTGTAGTGAGCTATGATCATACCACTGCACTCCAGCATGCTTAACAGAACCAGACCCTGTCTCAAAAAAAAAAAAAAAAAAATGTCCAAGACAGTAAGTAGCAAATCAGGGATCTAAACCAAATCTCTCCACCTTAAGTGAGGCAGGATTATGTTCCCCCATTTCACAGATGGGAAAGCTGAGGCGCTAAGAGGCGAAGTCACTTGCCCAAAGCCATGTAGCATCAGTTATTTCATGCCACGTGACCCGCAGCAGGTCGTATAGGAAGTAAGAACCAAGGTCTTTCCACTTTGAGCTCAATACTTCTCCACCGCTTCTCTTTGCCATGGCTCAACCTGAGGGCTGCTGGGTGTCCCCACCCACCGCTGGTGTCAGGAGGCCACCCTCCGAGGGCTCTTCCCTCCTCCTCAATGTTCAAGATTAAGTTTCAGGAGCCCCCGCGCCCCTCCTCGGCGGCGCAGGGGGAAGAAGGCAGGGCCGCATCTGCCCAGGCGCTTCAAAGCTTCTTGACACTTGTGAATATCCTCCCGCTTCTGTGCACGAGGGTCTGGTTTGCATTAGCACCCCAGGTCCCGCAGTGATAGGATGCAGGGCTTGGGCTCCATCCAAAAAGTGTCAGACTCCACTGGGGCTGCTCTAACTACTTATCTAACATGGAACATCAAATGGTTTGATCTGCCAATTAGGCTCACCCAGAGCTGCTAACTGGAAGCAGATGGGCCTGTCCATTATTGTATGGAAAACTCACATTTCCCACTTCCCTGTAGAAGGGGAAGGCAGTGCCCTGGCCTCCCCCTCTCCCCCAGCCCGCACACCCCACAGACGGCAGCGGGTCTGAGGGTCCCCTAGGGAAGCCCAAGGTGGGAGATTTGAAGCCCAGGAAAAATAGACCTTATCTCCTGCCCCAGAGGATGAGGAGGAGTGGTTGCTTCTGGTTATGGAGTGGGCCTGGATGGGCATCTGTCCAGGTGGCCCCAGATTCTCAGAGTGTCTACAAGCTTCTGCCAGTTTTTTCCATCCAGTGTTCCTGGGCCTCCCCGGGGAGACGGATATGGTTTGGATCTGTGTCCCTGCCCAAATCTCATGTTGAATTGTAATCCTCAGTGTTGGAAGTGGGGCCTGGTGGGAGGTAACTGGATCATGGGGGTGGATTTCTCATGAATGATTTAGTGCCAACCCCTTGGTGCTGTCCTTGTGATAGTGAATGAGTTCTCGTGAGATCTGATCGTTTAAAAGTGTATGGCACCTCCCCGCGCTCTGTCTCTTGTCCCTCTCCCACCCTATGAGACACCTCACTCCCCCTTTGCCTTCTGCCATGATTGGAAGCTTTCTGAGGGCTCCCCAGAAGCAGAAGCTGCCATGCTTCCGGTTCAGCCTGCAGAACTGTGAACCAATTAAACCTCTTTTCTTTATAAATTACCCAGTCTCAGGTATGTCCTTATAGCCACATGAAAACAGACTAATGCACTCTCCTTCCCTTTTCTCTCCTTTGTCCTCCTTCCCTTCTTCCCTCTCACCTCTCTCCTCCTCTCTCTCTCCCCCTCTCCCCTCTCTTTTTTTCCTCTTCTCTCCCTCTTGCCTTCTATACCCTTCTCTCCCTTGTCTGCCTCCACCTCCAACTCCCTTCCTCCCTCTCTCCTGCCTCCTCACTCTCTTTCCCTCTATTTGCCCCTGCCCGCCTCTCCCTGTCTCCCTGTCTTCCTCTCCCCCAGCTCACCCACTTTCTCTCCAGCTCCAGCTCCACTAGCCCCTACTCTTTTTCTGACCTTCCCAGTTTCCCTGCTCTGGGTCCTTGGCCAGGCCGCTCCTCTGTCTGGTGCACCCCTGGTGACATCTCCCTTGCTTGGCTCACAGTGATTCATTCTTCAGGTCTCTACTTGATGCCTGAATGCTTAGGGAGCCTTCCTCCAACTCCCAAGGCAAGAAGCTTTTCTGGGTGTCTCTGTGGCACCATGAGCCACCCCATCACAGACGACCGCATGGTGTTGTGAGCATCTGCCTGGTGTCCTGAGTCCCCCACTAGAATGTGAGCTGCTTGGGAGCGGGGACTATGCTCTTGGGTGCATACCCTCGGTGCCACACAGGGCCTGACCCTTAGTACTGCTCAATAGCCATGTGCTAAGTGAATGAATAAGTGAATGAGTGAGTGAGTGAATGAATGAATGAGTGAATGAGGTGTTGGCCTCCAACACCCTCTCCTTGCTCACAGACTCACTCTGTCCATTACCTTCCCCACTTCCTGGCCTGCTGCAAGTTCTCCTGGCTTCTGACCTCACGATCCATTAAAGTTCTGTTTCACTCATTCATTCACTCTTTCTTTCTTTCTTTCTTTCTTTCTTTCTTTCTTTCTTTCTTTCTTTCTTTCTTTTCTTTCTTTCTTTCTTTCTTTCTAACAGTACCTACTGAGCACCATTCTGTACCAAGTGCTTTTCTAGGCTCTTGAGACACATCTGTAAACAAAATGCACAAAATTCGCTGCCTTCATGGAGTTTGCAGTATATTGGGAGAGATAAAGACAAAGAAGTGAACCATATAATGCGTTAGACAGTGGTAAGTGTCAAGGAAAAGAGTTAAGCAGGAGATGAGGCTGGGAAGATGAGCAGAATTCAGATTTTGTGAGGCTTTCCACACACATAGGAGGTTAGGCATGACTGTCCAGGAAGTCCTCACCTAATGCTGTCGTGGGTAGGTTTTTCAAAACTGCAACTTTAAGCGAAAGGACTTACAGCAGGTCCTCAGATAACGTTGTTTCATTATAATATGGATGGGAACAAAATATTGGTTCACTATATGCCTTGTCTTTTTGTCGAAAGTCACAGTTTCCAATAATGTACCAAAAACGTTAATGAGGACTTACTGTCCAGGCGCTGGGGAGCCACAGGAGGTTCCTGAGGCAGGAGGGCTCCTGACTGTGACTGGTTTAGGGGACATGACTCAGGTGGCCAGAGACTGTGGATCTGGGAAGGATGACAGGGATCAAAGAGAGGAAAGCTCGAAAAGTGGTCGAAGAGAGAAGCTTGCAAATCAGAGTGTGTCTAAAGGAGAGGACCAGGATGATGGCCTAAATCAGGTCCTAAGAGCACCTGGGGACCTTCAGACCAAAGAAGAGATGAAGTGAGGAAAACCCAATTGTTGTAACCCCTCCCAAATCCCCCCTTGAGCCCAAATCCTAGTTCGCTCACTTAAGAGCTGGGTGACCCTGGGCAAGTTAATCAGCATCTCTGAGCTTCAGTTTCCTTTACAATAGTACAGGGATGCTTTGGGTTGCAGAGGACAGAAAATCCAACTCAAGCTAACTTAAGCAATAAGGAATATTAACTGACTCATGAAATGGAAGGCTTCAGAGGCAGGGCTGCCGTCAGGTGAGATCCAATAGCTCACAAAGAGTTTCAAGGGCTGAGTTTTTCTATCCTTCCTCTTTGCCTTCTGTAAGGTTCAGCTTTCCCCTGAGGCTGACTCGCCTCGTGATCCCACAAGAACTGCCCCCAGCTCTTCGGTCTGGAGCCTTGCAAGTTCCTTTACAAAGAAGCTTGGTTCTAGCAAAAGTTCTGAGAGTCTCTCTGATTGGACCAACCAAGGTCATGTGCCCACCTCTGAGCCAATCACTGCAGACTGGGAAGAACAGTGCTGATTGGCTTGGCCTAGGTCACCGGCTGCACCCCTTGGAGCCAAGAGATGGCCTCATCTTCCCTGGAACCATATGGGGCTGCCAGGTAGGGCGGAGGGAAGGGGTGTGGGAGGCATCAGCCTGTGTCCCCCAACGTCACTGGTACCCATGGATCATGGTCGTTGTGGGAACTGGAGATAATGTGTGAAAAGTACCGGCCGGGCGCGGTGGCTCAAGCCTGTAATCCCAGCACTTTGGGAGGCCGAGACGGGCGGATCACGAGGTCAGGAGATCGAGACCATCCTGGCTAACACGGTGAAACCCCGTCTCTACTAAAAAATACAAAAAAACTAGCCGGGCGAGGTGGCGGATGCCTGTGGTCCCAGCTACTCGGGAGGCTGAGGCAGGGGAATGGCGTAAACCCGAGGCGGAGCTTGCAGTGAGCTGAGATCTGGCCACTGCACTCCAGCCCCGGCGACAGAGCAAGACTCCGTCTCAAAAAAAAAAAAAAAAAAGAAGAAAAGAAAAGTACCTGGCACACAGCAGGTGCTCCTTGAAAGGCAATTCTTTTTGTTATTGTGTGTAAAATGCATCGCAAGAAAGAGGAATTCGATTTTGTTGGGGGGGAAGGGAGAGACAAGATCTTGCTCTGTCTCCCAGGCTGCAACGCAGTGGCACAATCACTGCTCACTGTAGCCTTGAACTCGTGCACTCAAGAGATCCTCCTACCTCAGCTTCTTGAGTAGCTGGGACTACAGGTATCCACCACCATGCCCAGCTAATTTTTACTTTTGTAGAGAAGGGTTCTTGCTACATTGCCCAGGTTGATCTCCAACTCCTGGCCTCAAGCAATCTTCCCACGTTGGCCTCCCAAAGTGCTGAGATTACAGGCGTGAGCTACCATGCTTAGGCTAGGAATTAGATTTAATGCATGGTCCCAAAGGATAAAACTAGTGTCCATAAACTGGAATCCCAGGGAGTAGGGTTTTGATTCAATCTAAGAATAATTTTTTGATAACTACAGTTGTCCTGGTGAGGCTCCCATCACTGGATGGGGAACATTAAAGGCTCAAGATCCCAGCCTCTGGGCTGCTTTAGGAGGTATGGAGCAGAGGCCCTCTGAGGTCAGTGGGATTCCAGCATTCTCTTCTGTCATGGTGGTCCGCGAGGCAGAACCAAGAAATTCGGTGATTATCTCTTAAAAAAAAAAAAATTAAACCAAGGCATCAGAAGCATGCAAGAAAAGAGAATTAACAGCTTAAAACTCCCTGAGCCTCTGACAATCTGGTCCCCAGGGCAAGGGGGACGGAACACAGCCGCACCCAGGGATGGATCATACAGAGTGGCTCCCCGAAACCCAGGCTCTGGGCTCCCCTGGGAAGTGAGTGAATGGGACAGAGAAGGGACATTTTGGAAAGACCCTGACCGTCTATCCTTGGGGTCTGCGCCCAACAGTCTCCAGCCCACTAGGCCAAGCCAGGCCAGCCCTGGGGACTGTGGGAAGAGGACCCAGCCGCAGAGGAGGCTGGTCACAGTGGCCAGAAAGGGCCAAGATGGCATCCCAGGTGATCCAGGAGAGGGGTAAACCAGCATGTGCACAGGATTCTGACAGTAGCCACCCAGAGAAGACAAGGTCCAGACACCGGGGGCCGGGCACCCCACATCTGGCCCTAGCTGTCCTTCGAAGCTGGGTTCTCACAGCCCGGCCACTCTCAGCCACATGCTCCTCTTGGAACTGCCTGGGCTTCCTTCCATCCCACCTTTCCTCCTGCTGTCCCCACCTGCCCCTCCCCCACACACCCAAACATTCTGCCTTCCAACACTTCTCTGTCCTTCAAGGCTCTTTCCAAATGCCAGCTTCTCTCAAAGGCTTTTCTGGTCACTGCACCCACCAGCCACCTGCTTAAAATCTGAAGCCCCTGCCATAGCACAGTTTCTTGTCTGGGAAGCCTGAGCCTTCCCCCTGTGCACTGTGGTGGGGAGAGCCTCCCAGGCAGGGCTGCCTGGATGTTACTCTGTAGAGGACAGTGGCTCCAGGAATGGGCTCTGGGGAGGGGAAGGGGGTGCTCAGACAAGCTTTATGACTCTGGGTAAGCTCCATAACCTCTTTGAGTTCTTCCTCCCCCTGCCCTCACCCCACCATCTGTAAAATAAGGAGCATAATTGCACACAACCAATAGAGTTTTGTGAGGAATACATGGGTAAAGTAGTAAAGTTCTTAACCAGGGACTTGGCAATAAATGTTAACTGTTGTCCCCTCATAGTCAACACAATGGCCCAAAGTCACACAGTTTGGAAGTGGCACTACTGGGATTGAGACTGAGGTCTCCTGATTCCACATGTTCTTTCTCAGGGGACGTCAGAAAACAGGAAGGAAGTGCATTCATTTCACCCAAGTGAGGTTTATTTTTATTCACAAGCATTTGGGAAGCACGCTATGCCTGGCCATCCCTTAGAGATAACCCAGGGACCTGGGCCCAAGCGCTGCGGGAATAAGGAAAGGAAACGGACATGTGAGACAGCTACTAAATGGAGCCATGGCTGTGCTATCCGAGCCCGCGTGCTGACCGGCAGGCCCCACCTGCCCACACCAACCCTGGCCCAGCCCGGCCCACCCAGCCCAGTGCACCCAGCCCAGGGCACCCAGCCCAGCGCACCCAAGGCCTCCCTTTGCCTTGAACATGAGTGAGGGAATGAGCTGCAACCCGCAGGTGCCCACTGCGACCGCCAGATGGCAGCTGTAGGCTGCTAAATCAGACTTTGTCCTTGGAGACCAATAGGTCACCTTGGATGGTTTTTTTCCTAGAAGATGGCAGTGCCTGGCATGTAAAATAGGTCAAGGGAAATCAGTGAAGTGTGGATGTTTTAAGACACCCATCACTAAGTGGGTAAAAATGGCCCAGATGCAAAGGATCTCCAGGGAATGCTAAATTATTAACCAGGGCAAGGTGGGAATAGTCGGGGATGGCTTCCCTGCTTCCATCTGGAGTTGAGCCAGCCAGGGAAGACCTCTGGCTTCCGCCTCCCAACGCCGTGGCCCTCCCTCCCTCCCAGACGCCACCAGGTGGCACTAGTCCCTCCTCATGGTGTAGCCCTGGATCATGCTGTTGAAGTAGGCGGGCGTGTTGCGCTCCGGGTAGAAGAGGATCATGTAGCACTTGGGGCCGAAGTAGCCCAGGCTGATGGCCAGGAGGTTGAGCACAGTGACCAAGAGGTCCATGATGGTGACCAACACCCCGTTGTAGGCAGACATGAAGGTGCAGAGGGAGACGGATGAGGTGAAATAGAAGGTCATGCTGAGGGTGATGAACTTGGCCTCGTTGTAGTTGGTGGGCAGTTCCTTGCCCATGTAGGCGAAGCTGAAACCCAGCACCGAGAGCAGCAGGTCCAGGCTGGTGTTGAAGAGCAGGCTGTTGCGGTAGTTGGGGTTGCAGGAGATGATCATGATCTTGGGGTCATCGGGGTCAATACGGGTGGTGGGATTGAGGCCTGTGGCCAGTATGCCAATCACCACAGTGACCATTTTGAGTACCATGATAAACGCCATAGAGACGTAGGGCCCCTGGTAGCGGACCCAGTAGCTGTAGGCGCGCGGGAAGCGGCTGGCCATCTTGAAGACACAGACGATCTGGAAAGAGCGTACGGTGATGCAAGAGATGCAGATGGTGAAGCAGAGGGGAAAGAGGACCTGGCGGCAGAGGCAGGTGGAGACCTTGGGCGGCCCCACGTACACCGGGACCACCACGTATGCCACCAGCAGCAGCGTCAGCATCAGGAAGCACATGGGGCCCCCAGCTGAGCGAACCATGGGCGTCTGGAAGTGCCTCCAGAATATCACCAGGATGGCCAGGGTGCTGAGGAAGCCCAGGGCGGCCAGCAGGGCCACAACGATAGTGGGTGCCTCATGCCATTCCAGGAAGGCCAGCCGCCGCTTGAAGCAGGAGGCCTCTCTCTGGTGGGACCACTCGTTACTCGGGCAGGCCTGGCATTCGTATTCATCTGCAAAAGCCCACAGCGACTCCCATTAGCCAAGCCCGTCTCCCAAGCACCTGCATCCTCCCAGCCCTGCACAGGGCCAGGCCCCGGGGATGGAGAGAGAGCACCAAGGGCCACCTTTGCGTTCACAGCCAATACTCCTCAAGTCTCTCATGTGCATTCGCTCATCAAATCCTCACAGCAACTGCAGGTTGCTGTGCCAGGTTAAGTAACTTGCCCAAAGTCAGCAAGTTAGAGAGGCAGGGATTTGAACCCACGTCTCCTTGACCCAGAGCCTACCAACTATAGTTCCTCCCTTCCAAGACCTCACCCTCTGGTGTGAGAGGCATTCAACTACTTACTCAAAGAATGCATTCAATACATGTGTTTTTGAGCAGCATCCATTGTGATAGGGACCTGGGGTGGAAGGCCACAGAGAGATGGATAAAACCCAGCCCTCACCTCCCTACTTTTGACTGACTGTGGGAGGAAGGCCAATGAAATCATTCCACAAACTCGTTCACCACCTCTTCTGTGTCCTGTGGTCTGCTAGGCACATATTAAATACTTATATTGGTAAATGTCTTCATCCATTTAATTCACATGAAGTCATGAAAAAGAATTGAGCTCCAACTGTGAACTGTGCTAAACATTAATGTGGACAGAGGTGACGTTGTCTGCACGTTCCCAGATTTTATGTTCTATGGGGAGAAATGATCATTCTTCTCATCAAGGAAGTCATTCAACAAGTACCCACTAAGCAACCAGGCTATGCTTTGAGCTATGCTAGGCACTTGGGAAGCCAGAGGGATAAATGAGATCGTGTCTTCCCTGTCTTCCAGAAACTTTCCTCCTATTGCAAACACCATTCATTCATTCATTCATTCATCCAGTGGGTGTTCCCCAGCCTGACTCCCTGGGCCCCGGGCTATGTGTGTGTGGAGTGGGATCAGCTGCAGTCTGGCTTGGGGGAGTGTTGGCCCTTCCCTTCTCCCTCTCTCTCTGAAGCAGCCTGTATGGAGGATTTTGCTCTACACTAGGTATTGGGAGGATACAAGAGGAATCAGATCTGGTCCCTGGCGTTTGGACACTCACACCCCCTGTGGGAGACTCCAAGACCCTGCCAAAGGAGACAAGCCCTGGAGACTCCACGGGTGGGGCAGGGGCAGGGCAGGAGTGCTAGGCCTGCGAATCATACCTTCAGTCTGGTTGAGGAAGGTGCCGGGAAGGCAGTCAATGCACTCGAAGCAGCAGATGTGGATGCCCACGGGCTTCTTCTTTTGCCCCAACTGGCACCTCTTGGAACACATGGACACAGGGATCTGGAAGAGGGAGGGCAAGAGACCCTGAGTCCTCTTTTCCCACATTCTGGGGGCCTCCTCCCCTCTCCCACCAGCAGGATGTTCAGGGGAGGAAGTCTAGGAGCCCCCTATGTTTTTGGGGTAGAAACTGTAGGGAAAAAAAACCCCTCATGCTTCCAGCAGGGGATAAGGAAAGGAGCCACTTTGAAATATGCTCAGAGCATTCTGTTCTGCTTAACAAATGCCTTTCCTCAAGGGAAACTATTTTACCAGAACCCAACTGATGTGAATTTTACCAGAACTTAACTGACATGGGAAAAAAGAAAATCCCAACTCCAGCCCTCTCTAGCCTTCTTGTCTTACCTAAAGGGGTGGGGTGAGAAGCACTTATGAAGTTCACAGTTCTGGGGCACAGGCTTACTGGAAGATGGAGACCCAATCACAGGATTACAGAACACTTCCCCTCTATCTCACCACCACGTCAATCAAGGGATACAGCTGAAATAACTGCAAGGCTGAGACAGTGATTAAGAAGGAATATCGGCCAGGCGCGGTGGCTCAAGCCTGTAATCCCAGCACTTTGGGAGGCCGAGACGAGCAGATCACGAGGTCAGGAGATCGAGACCATCCTGGCTAACACGG
>NW_012114253.1:3582069-3590631 GCF_000951035.1 Colobus angolensis palliatus | reverse complement strand
CCACCCGCCAGGCGCCGTCCCAGGTCTGCCCACCCACCAGGCCCCCTGGCTGACCGTGTTGTTGATGGTGTGCCAGGAGATGTTTTGGATTTTCTTCAGCTGTCGCTGCAGGGGGTAGTAGGAGGCGACGCTCTGGAAGGGATTCTGGCTCTGGTCCCATTGCCACTGGACAATCTCCAAGTGCAGAGCCATGTCCCCTTGCGGGTCGAAGAAGAGTTGGTGGTCCAGGAGAGTGAAGTTGACCTTCCAGATCTTCTCAAGCAGCTGGCAGGGTCAGAGGGAAGGGAAGTGGAGCTAGCATCAGAACCGAGCCAGAATTTTTCCTGGACCTGGGAAAGATTCTACCATTCCACTAGCCTTGATTTCCAACTCTGTAATATGGAGGCAATAAATCTCCAAAAAGGTGGCAGTTTAGGAGTCAGTGGCTGAGAGCTCTGCTCTGGAATCAGATACATCTGGGTTCAGGCCTCAGCTCTGCCTCTTGCTGTGAGTCCTTGGGCCTGTTGCTTAACCTCTCTGAACCCGTTTCCTCTTCTGCAAAGTAGGAGGAATAAAAACTCTATCTTCTGGGCTTGGAAGCAAAAAATAATTTCATCTGTGTTAGGGACTTAGAGCAGAGCCTGAGACAGGAATCACTCCTACCAAGATGCTATAGAATTCCTTTTCCCTGGGAGTCACCTCAGTCATCCCTCTGGAACCCAATACCTGAGATGAGGTACAGAGTCCACTGTCTCTGTCACCTGCAAAGGTCAGTTGGGATCTCCGCTGATTCCTGGGTCCTTCCTGCCTCCCCAGACCTTAGCGTCAGCTCTCATTCCAGTCTCTCCCCACCCCCGCCCCCAGCGCCCCATCACTCTCAGTAGGCAGCAGCTGGAACAAACTAGAGCACGCTTTGAAGTGGGCATCCTCCAACCTAAAGTCCAGTCTCAGCTCTGTCCGCAATTTGCTGTGTGACTCTCAGCAAGTTTCTGAACCTTGCTGGGCTAACCCTGAAAGGACTTCCAGCTCAAATATCCCATGGACCTGGCTCCTAGATGTTCCCTCCATAAATGGGAGTGTCCATTGGGCTACACCTTTAGGGCTCACCTGCCTCAAGGGCTGACAGACACACAGACAGACAGGTAGCCAAGGGAGTCTGGTCCTGGCCTTCTCCCTTCCCTGCCCAGCAGGTGAGGTCCTGACTCAGAAAGACTCTTTGGAATGTGCACAGGTTGCTAGGCCCAAGGGCAATGGTCCTTCACGCCAAGAAGAAGGAGGCTCCAAGCAGGTGGTCGGCCTGAGGATGAGGATCAGGATGGTGGAGGCTCCTGGGAGTCAGGTCCTGGGTGCCCATGTTGCACCTCTGTAGTGACCTGCCCAAGCAGCGTTGAGCACCTGGGACTGGAGGGATCCAAGATATCACCCCCAAGGGGTCAGAAAGCACTGGCCTTGTAATTGTCCTGAGTGGGTGGGAGCCTAGACTATTATTGGCAGGGACTTGGGCACCTTGGGGTTCCCTCATCAGGCTGAACCCTGTTTCCCCTTCCCCATATAGCCCCACCCCTACCCCAGCATAAGCTGTACATTTAAGGCAGACTCAAGTCCAACTCTCCAGCCCTGCACTCTCTCCTGAGGCCAGCACTTGGTGTCAGAGAAGAAGAAGAGTACATTCAGCCTCTTAGCTGCCCCAGGTAATTTGCATTATGATTGCAAATCCCCTCAATAACTCAACAGGGTACATATGATTCCTTCCACTTAACAGATGAGAAAACCAAGGCTCAGAGATATTAAATTTGCACAGGTTTGCACAGCTAGTAGTGGCAGCACTGGGATTCCATTCCAGGTCTGATTGCTAAGCTCTGCCCAGCTCACTGCCACCTGCTTCACAACGTACGAACAGGTGGGCCATATCCGAGATGCCCGAGGGGTGGAGAGGGGTGGAGAGAGGTGTGTGGGGAAGAGCCAGACCACCGCCAAGAGCCCCATTTGTGAAATAAAAGGATTGGACCAGAACCTGAGAAGACCTCGCAACCCTGACCCTCTATGATTCAATGACTGGCTGAATTTTTTTTTTTTTTAAGACGGAGTCTCACTCTCTCGCCCAGGCTGGACTGCAGAGGTGCGATCTCAGCTCACTACAATGTCCGTCTCCTGGGTTCAAGCAATTCTCCTGCCTCAGCCTCCTGAGCAGTTGGAATTACAGGTGCCCTCCACTATGCCCAGCTAATTTTTTGTATTTTTAATAGAGACAGGGTTTCACCAAGTTGGCCAGATTGGTCTCGAACTCCTGACCTCGTGATCCGCCCGTCTCGGCCTCCCAAAGTGCTGGGATTACAGGCTTGAGCCACCGCGCCCGGCCGCAAGCACTTTTATATCCAAGTAAGACCTATGAATGCCGGAGGGCTGGAGATAAACCTTACAAGGATTCAAAACTTGGGGTTGGGGGTGCTGTCACATTGGTGATGTTTTTAGGAGGCCAATGGTACAGAGAATGCCAGGACATCCATTCTAAGATAATAGACAAGTCATCGACCCTACACCTGCTACCGTGAAAGTATGGCACTTTGTGAACCTCTTTAGATTTGGGGGACAACATAAATTGCTCCTGGAAATACTGCTCCAACCCATTTATCAGGTGATTCAGAAGGCTTTCAGTTTCAAGGCAGAAGGTAACAGGTCCAGAGAATGACTCTGAAGAAGGCCCTGGCTTCTGTGTAAGCGATCCTGCCACTGGGGCCACATGATCGAGGAGATGTGATGACGTTTGAGTTATCTATGCTTATAAGAATTGGCAAGCCCTAAGAGAGAGATGCAACAATGCCATGCCTTCTACACAACATGCTACTCACTACTTGAAAATCAACTCTTGGAGTCCTGCTGGGCCATTATGGAAATTGAGTATCTGACCCCAGGACATCAAGCGACTATCAGATTCACAGAGTCTTATAGAGAGGCAGGAATGAAAACAAGTCTTCATATAAGGGAAATGGTATCCAAGAAGCACCAGTGGGTCCAAGTAAATTTCTTAAATCAATTATTGTGACTCCTATATCTATTTATCTTATAACAAATGCCTCTCCCTCAAATCACACGTAAGACCTCATGGAGAGATTCTTTATGACAAATAAATAGAGAAGAACATTCAGGAATGATTCACAAGTAGGTTGGTTTGATATGTTAATGTGAGCTGACAGTGGACTGCTGCCATACTAAGCTTTTTTCAGGGATACAAAGCTTTTTTCAGGGTGAATCCTGAAGGACAGTAATGATGGGAGATACTGCTTGTATGTAGAGATGTGCAAGCAGAACACTTGGTTGTTTGCTTTGTGTGGATGGAGAGATGTCCGGAAGGATGGATATTCCTGAGATCCTGGACATATGGAATGGCTTGGCTGGTTTTTCAGGGGCCTGGAAGGAGCAAGAGTGGAAGAATGGAGACAAGGTTGCTTGGGGAAAGGTATATGAATGGATCCATGAGAGTGAGCACAAAGTATGAAGATCTCTGTGTCTCATGTTAATGCAAACCAGAGAGCAAACACAGAGTAATAGAAACCAGATTGAAAGGTTGACTTGTCCCAGCCAGGCACTGTGGCTCATGTTTGTAATCTCAGCAATTTGGGAGGCCGAGGTCGGAAGATCAATTGAGGTCAGGAGTTCCAGACCAACCTGGCCAACATGGCGAAACTGTGTCTCAACTAAAAACACAAAAATTAGTCAGGTATGGTAGTGCACTTCTATAATCCCAGCTACTTGGGAGACTGAGGCAGGAGAATCACTTGATCCCTGGGGGCGGAAGTTGCAGTGAGCCAAGATTGCGCCATTGCACTCTAGCCTGGGCAACAGAACGAGACTGTCTCAGAAAAAAAAAAGAAGAAGAAGAAGAAAGAGGAGGAGGAAGAGGAGGAGGAGGAAGGGGAGAGGGAGAAGGAGAAGGAGGAGGAGGAAGAGGAGGACTTGTCCAATGGAGGTCAGCTGGCTTCTGTCCTCAGCCACCCCAAGGCCTGCACAGAGTAGCCATGATGTCAGGGATGGAGGCTACAGGTATGAACCCAATAGCTTGAGCTTCCTCTCACTTGAGCTTCCTCTCATCATGGCTGACCTAGTTACTGCCATTGCAGAACACCTAACATTCCAGCATCAGAGACCCACGTTGAGCCCTTGACTTGGCACAATTCTTCAAAGAGACCAGCCAACCAACTGCTGAAAGATCTATTACATCAGATCCTTTTCTTTCTGGAAGAAGCAGTGTTTCAACCTCATAAGAATTTTCCTTCCTTGATTTCAGTGCAGCATCGCCTTCTGAGGACTTCCAGAGCAAATGAATTACTGATGCAGGGTATCATATCACCTCAGATCAGGAGTCAACTGATGCAGGGTACCATATCACCTCAGATCAGGTAAAGGGGTGTGACATGGGCACGTGATCACAGGCTCCACTGATCCTAACATATACCACATTACCCAGAAGTATCCTATCTAACCAGGAGATGAGATGGCATACTAAAAGTTCAGCTAAGGTACCGTCTTCAGGATGCCCTGCAAGGTGGGGACACTGCCCTTTAAGATGAAGTTTTGAATGAATGGCTTGTGTATAATGTTGTGGCCCCAACAGCTAGAATATGTGTATCCAGCAACCAGAAAGATTGGCTACATGCACCATTATTCTCATGGGCCCATTGCAGCATTGGTGTTTCTCCTCTCTACAATCTTAGACTTTGCTGGAATAGAGATTCTGGTTCCCAAAGGGGGAATACTTCCACCAGCAGACACTATAGGGATCTATGATTACCATGTGGTCATTTTGGGGTCCTCATGCCAGTGAATGAGAAGGCCAAGAAAGGAAGAGGTAACTGACCTGGATTTGTGGGTGGAGCTGAGGTGGTTGCTACACGAGTGGAGTAGGAAGGAGTAGGTCCGGCACCCAAGGAGTAGGTCTGGCAACCCTGGGTGCTTCAATCCCAGTGCACCTGCTGGTGGGGATCTGCAGCAGGCACAGCCCAGAAAGGCAAGGCAACTAAAGGCCCAGACACCTTGGGGAGGTAGGTCTGGATCACCACCCAGGCAAGTGACTGAGAGCAGCCAAATGCTGGCTGGGAGTGAAGAAATCCAGAATGGTCGGTGGAAGAGAGAGATGAATATCGGTGACAACCTTGGGCTGTGGCTGAGTCCACCAAACAGCTCTCTGTTAGAGGCTGAACTGGCTGCTGCTCTAAAAAGTCTAAAAAGTCTGTGACTCCCCAGGCTCAAGGAAAGCCACTGAGTGGAACAAGAAATGGACCTGTCTGTGGCCTGCCTCATATTTTCTCTACCCACTGTTTACTCCAGCCATTGCTGCAGTCACCAATTTCAAGGAAATGCCATTTGTCAGCACCTGGCCTCGGCTACACAGCTCTGTCTTGTGTTCTGCCCTAAGGCTGCCGTATGAAATGCCCATGGGAGACCTCTGGAGCTAACACCCCACAGAGCAACCCCTGACCACCAGGCGATGGGAGCTAGTGGACGACTGCCACCCTCCTCTGGGAGACAATGCTAAGGTGGCTCTTTGGGAGGTCCCAGTAAGATTGACCTCCAGTTGCTCAGAGTAGTGTCTGGCTTGAGGTTGTTCTCTTGCACCAACTTTCCCTCTTCCCTGTGGAACTCTCCCCAGTCTCCCACTCCTGTTCCTGTCCATGTATCATGTCCTGGAATAAATCTTCTGCACATAAACCCTTATCTCAGGCTCCGCTTTCTGGGAGAAACCCAAGTTAAGACAGTGTTATGGGCTGAACTATATCCTGCTTGAAGACCTAGTCCCCAGGACTCCAGAATGTGACCTTATTCAGAAATAGGGTCATTGCAGGAACATAGTCACATAATTAGTTAAGATGAAGTCATCCTGGAGGAGGGTTGGTCCCTAATCTCATATGAGTGGTGTTCTCATAAAAGGGACGAATTTGGAGACAGACACATGGAGAACACCACCTGAAGGTGAAAGCGGAGACGGGGTGGTGATATGGTTTGGATCTGCGTCCCCACCCAAATCTCATGTCCAGTTGTAATCCCCAATGTTGGAGGTGAGTCCTGGTGGGAGGTGATTGGGAGGTGATGGGATCATGGGAATAGAGTTCTCAAGAATGGTTTAGTACTAACCTCTTGGCACTCTCCTCCTGACTGTGAGTGAGTTCTTGTGAGATGTGGTCGTTTAAATGTGTGTGATACCTCGTCCTTCACTCTCTCTTGCTGCTCCAGCCATGTGAAAAGCTGGCTCCCCCTTTGCCTCCCACCATGACTGTAAGTTTCCTAAGGCCTCCCCACAAGCTGAGCAGATGCCAGCATCATGCTTCCTGTACAGCCTGCAGAACCGTATGCCCATTCAACCTCTTTTCTAATTACCCAGTCTCTAGCATTTCTTTGTAACAATTCAAGAGCGGACTAACACAGGTGGTGCATCTACAGTCAAGGAATATCAACGAGTGCCAGCAAACCACCAGGAGCTGGGGGAGAGGCCTGGAACATATTCTACCACACAGCTCTCAGAAGGAGCCAACCCTGCTGACACCTTGATCTTAGACTTCCAGCATCCAGAACTGTGAGACAATAAATTTCATCTGTTTAAGCTCCCTACCCACCATACTTTGTTATGGCAGCCCCAGGAAACTAACACAGACACCACCCTAATATACTCCACAAAAATCCTCAAGGCACTCAGAAACGCACAGCATCAGGTACCTCTGCAACTGCGGATAGAGTGTGCTGTTGGAGATTGGGGGGAAGAGGGTGCAGGGTATTAGCAAAGGAGAGTGATGAAGGCTCTTCCAGAAGCTTTTCAATCCCTAGATCCCCTCCCCAGCTCCACAAGGTAGGACTCTATCCCTTCCTACTCCAGCAGAATTCTGATGGTCTATTCTCTAAAGAGGGTAAAAATAATGGATCTTTAGATTGACAGATGTCAGACTCAGTTGAAGGCATAGCTACCATACTAAAACAAGAGTATCCAATGACAGGCTGTATTAGTGCACTTTCAAGCTGCTGATAAGGACATACCCAAGACTGGAAAATTTACAAAAGAAAGAGGTTTAATGGACTTACAGTTCCATGGGGCTGGGGAGGCCTCACAATCATGACGGAAGGCAAGGAGAAGCAAGTCATGTCTTACATGGATGGCAGCAGTCAGAGAAAGCTTGTGCAGGGAAACTCCCATTTTTAAAACCATCGATCTTGTGAGGCTTATCTGCTATCAGGAGAACAGCACAGGCAATACCCACCTCCATGATTCAATTATCTCCCACTGGGTCCCTCTCACAACATGTGGGGATTATGGGAGCTACAAGATGAGATTTGGGTGGGGACACAGAGCCAAGCCATATCACAGGCTTTAGCCTGAATGCTGTATATAGAGAACCTCCACCATAGACTAGCTGTATGCTGTATATAGAGAACCTCCACCACGGACTAACTGTGTGGTCTCAGACAGGCCACACAACCTCTCGATGCCTTCAGTTTCCTAACCTATAAAATGGAGAGAATGGTGGTATTTATCCCCTAGGGTTGATATGAGAATTGAAGCCCTTAGCACCAGGCCTGGCACACACATGTCCAGTGAGTGCTTAATTTGCAGAGGTCTCTGAACCCCTCTTCCTGGGGAGCTGGAAAGCCCTGAACATGCATAGTTCCCAATCAATGGGGGAGGGACAGGATCCCAGACCATATACCCACGAATAGAGATCCTAGCAGTTATTAATAAAGCAGAGGTCCCTAATCCTCGGGACACAGGCCAGTACCAGTCTGTGGCCTGTTAGGAACCTGGCCACGAAGCAAGAGGTGAGCAGTAGGTGAGCGAGAGCAGAGCTTCATCTATATTTACAACTGCTCCCCATCGCTTGCATTACCGCCTGAGCTCCACCTCCTGTCAGATCAACCTCTGCATTAGATTCTCACAGGAGCACAAACCCTATTGTGAACTGTGCATGTGAGGGATCCAGGTTGTGTGCTCCTTATGAGAATCTAATGCCTGATGATCTGTCACTGTCTCCCATCACCCCCAGATGGGATCTTCTAGTTGCAGGAAAACAAGCTTAGGGCTCCCATTAATACTACATTATGGTGAGTTGTACAATTATTTCATTATATATTACAATTATATATTACAATAATAATAGAGATAAAGCACACAGCGTAATGCACTTGAATCATCCAGAAACTATCCTCCTCCCCGTCTGTGGAAAAATTGTCTCCACAAAACCAGTCCCTGATGCCAAAAAGGTTGGAGACCACTGCCCCAGGGTTGATGTGAGAACTGAAATCCTTAGCACCAGGCCAGGCACACACATGTTCAGTGAATGTTTAATTTGCAGAGGCCCCTGAGCCCCTCTTCCTGGGAAATTAGAAAGCCCTGAACAGACACAGTTCCCAATGAATGGGGGAATGAAAGGACCCCAGACTATACACCCACAAATAGACATCCCCCCACCAATTGATAAAGAATCTCCCAGCAATTGATAAAGAATCTCCAAGCTCTGTCCATAATGAAAACAGCCCTAGCAACTCCATCATGAGCCCCAGGCCCCGCCCCAGGTCTGCCCAGCCACCAGGCCCCGCCCCCGG
>NW_012114253.1:3533432-3582019 GCF_000951035.1 Colobus angolensis palliatus | reverse complement strand
CCACCCGCCAGGCGCCGTCCCAGGTCTGCCCACCCACCAGGCCCCCTGGCTGACCGTGTTGTTGATGGTGTGCCAGGAGATGTTTTGGATTTTCTTCAGCTGTCGCTGCAGGGGGTAGTAGGAGGCGACGCTCTGGAAGGGATTCTGGCTCTGGTCCCATTGCCACTGGACAATCTCCAAGTGCAGAGCCATGTCCCCTTGCGGGTCGAAGAAGAGTTGGTGGTCCAGGAGAGTGAAGTTGACCTTCCAGATCTTCTCAAGCAGCTGGCAGGGTCAGAGGGAAGGGAAGTGGAGCTAGCATCAGAACCGAGCCAGAATTTTTCCTGGACCTGGGAAAGATTCTACCATTCCACTAGCCTTGATTTCCAACTCTGTAATATGGAGGCAATAAATCTCCAAAAAGGTGGCAGTTTAGGAGTCAGTGGCTGAGAGCTCTGCTCTGGAATCAGATACATCTGGGTTCAGGCCTCAGCTCTGCCTCTTGCTGTGAGTCCTTGGGCCTGTTGCTTAACCTCTCTGAACCCGTTTCCTCTTCTGCAAAGTAGGAGGAATAAAAACTCTATCTTCTGGGCTTGGAAGCAAAAAATAATTTCATCTGTGTTAGGGACTTAGAGCAGAGCCTGAGACAGGAATCACTCCTACCAAGATGCTATAGAATTCCTTTTCCCTGGGAGTCACCTCAGTCATCCCTCTGGAACCCAATACCTGAGATGAGGTACAGAGTCCACTGTCTCTGTCACCTGCAAAGGTCAGTTGGGATCTCCGCTGATTCCTGGGTCCTTCCTGCCTCCCCAGACCTTAGCGTCAGCTCTCATTCCAGTCTCTCCCCACCCCCGCCCCCAGCGCCCCATCACTCTCAGTAGGCAGCAGCTGGAACAAACTAGAGCACGCTTTGAAGTGGGCATCCTCCAACCTAAAGTCCAGTCTCAGCTCTGTCCGCAATTTGCTGTGTGACTCTCAGCAAGTTTCTGAACCTTGCTGGGCTAACCCTGAAAGGACTTCCAGCTCAAATATCCCATGGACCTGGCTCCTAGATGTTCCCTCCATAAATGGGAGTGTCCATTGGGCTACACCTTTAGGGCTCACCTGCCTCAAGGGCTGACAGACACACAGACAGACAGGTAGCCAAGGGAGTCTGGTCCTGGCCTTCTCCCTTCCCTGCCCAGCAGGTGAGGTCCTGACTCAGAAAGACTCTTTGGAATGTGCACAGGTTGCTAGGCCCAAGGGCAATGGTCCTTCACGCCAAGAAGAAGGAGGCTCCAAGCAGGTGGTCGGCCTGAGGATGAGGATCAGGATGGTGGAGGCTCCTGGGAGTCAGGTCCTGGGTGCCCATGTTGCACCTCTGTAGTGACCTGCCCAAGCAGCGTTGAGCACCTGGGACTGGAGGGATCCAAGATATCACCCCCAAGGGGTCAGAAAGCACTGGCCTTGTAATTGTCCTGAGTGGGTGGGAGCCTAGACTATTATTGGCAGGGACTTGGGCACCTTGGGGTTCCCTCATCAGGCTGAACCCTGTTTCCCCTTCCCCATATAGCCCCACCCCTACCCCAGCATAAGCTGTACATTTAAGGCAGACTCAAGTCCAACTCTCCAGCCCTGCACTCTCTCCTGAGGCCAGCACTTGGTGTCAGAGAAGAAGAAGAGTACATTCAGCCTCTTAGCTGCCCCAGGTAATTTGCATTATGATTGCAAATCCCCTCAATAACTCAACAGGGTACATATGATTCCTTCCACTTAACAGATGAGAAAACCAAGGCTCAGAGATATTAAATTTGCACAGGTTTGCACAGCTAGTAGTGGCAGCACTGGGATTCCATTCCAGGTCTGATTGCTAAGCTCTGCCCAGCTCACTGCCACCTGCTTCACAACGTACGAACAGGTGGGCCATATCCGAGATGCCCGAGGGGTGGAGAGGGGTGGAGAGAGGTGTGTGGGGAAGAGCCAGACCACCGCCAAGAGCCCCATTTGTGAAATAAAAGGATTGGACCAGAACCTGAGAAGACCTCGCAACCCTGACCCTCTATGATTCAATGACTGGCTGAATTTTTTTTTTTTTTAAGACGGAGTCTCACTCTCTCGCCCAGGCTGGACTGCAGAGGTGCGATCTCAGCTCACTACAATGTCCGTCTCCTGGGTTCAAGCAATTCTCCTGCCTCAGCCTCCTGAGCAGTTGGAATTACAGGTGCCCTCCACTATGCCCAGCTAATTTTTTGTATTTTTAATAGAGACAGGGTTTCACCAAGTTGGCCAGATTGGTCTCGAACTCCTGACCTCTTGATTCATCTGCCTTGGCCTCCCAAAGTGCTGGGATTACAGGTGTGAGCCACCACACCCTGCTAATCTACTGAGCATTTTTGCTGGGATGGCCACAAATTTGCCAGCCTGGATTTACCCAAACTCCCACTGATCTGATCCCACCACCACCATCACCACGGGCAGCACATCCACCCAGTGTCATCTCCAACTCTTCTCATCACCCCTGAGGCCTCTCTCTTTCTGCCTCGCCTCTCATAGCGGTGCCCATCCCCACTACTCCAGCACTATTTTATCACCACCCCTGGCCACTCCCTAGCTGGGTGCCTGTCACCTCTTTAAACCTCAGTTTCACCTGTGTACAGGAGAGCACCCACGTAGTAACAGTATCTGCTCAACAGTGTCTGTCTGGGCATGACTGAGAATTCATGTAAAGAGGTGAACACAGTGTCTGGCACATAAGTACCCATTCATTCATTCATTCATTCAATATTCACTGAGAAGCAACGCCAAGCCAGACCAGTGCCAGCAACTTGGGATACCGCATTGGAAGGGATTGACAGGGTCCCTGCTCTCACTGGCCTCTGTTTGGGAGGTGTGGGGAATAGCCAATAAACAAACAAAGGATATCAACACAATCACAACTTAGGATACCTGTTACGACAAAAATAAACAGAGTGTCATGGTGTGACCTGGCAAGGAGGGTGGGAAGTAGTAAGGACACCACATACCATTTTGCAGGTTGTGCCCTGCAAGAATGGGTCCAGTTAGGACAACTGGGAGGAACAGTTGGAGTCCAGCCGACTCAGGTCACCAAGCCATGCGCTTGCTACAGGTCTGCGTCCATCCGAAGCCAAAGAGCATCTTGGTCTAACTTGTCTGCACAAAAGGGCATCATTTTCTAATTCACACAAGACTCTGTTTATGCCAGCGGAGACCCTGGGTGAAGCCTACATAGTGTGGGCTGGGCTCCCTGCTACTTGACTGCATCATCCCCCACCCCAGCTCTAAATTGGCTTGTAGGGCTGTCTCAAGAACGTCATCTCCGTGCTTGGAATGCTCTATGAACTCCTGTTGCCTCTAGACAAAGCCCCCTCTCCTTCACCTGGCACTGGATGTCCTCCAATATCACCTGCAGTTCGGGTCACCTCTCAGTCTTTGCCACTCGAGCCTGACCACGTGGCCAGGCCACCACTCTCCCACTCTGCTCCTGGAAGGTCCAGTGTCTGTTCACTCCCTACTTCAGTCCTGCCTTCCCTGACCCTCTCCCACCATGATGATGCCCCTGCCCCGTGCACAGCTGCAATTTTGACTTCCTGCTGCACTTGGCAGACAGATCTTCTTAACTGTCCTCATCTCCTCCTGGGTTGGTGGTCCCCCAGGCCTGGCACATAGTAGGTGCTCAACAAAAGGGATGGAACATCCTGGTTGCTGTGATTGGTGCCCTTTGGTCTCTGCTGTCAACTGTCTTTCATCATAGCTCCTTCCAGTTGCAGCTGGGAGGATGCCTGGAAGGTGAAGCGGGAAAACCGCAGCAGAATAGGTCAGACCTGGGTTCGAAACCAGGGTCCACCACTTACCACTGAGCAATCACGGGCTAGTCACTTTGACTTCTTGTCCCTCAGTTTTTCTACCTGTAGATTATCCTCACAGGAGAGTCATGAGTTAGATGCGATGTATACTAGCCATTCAGTGCCTGGTAGGCACTCAAAGAACAGTAAAGCACCCATGATAATTATGTATATTATTAATGTAACAAGACATATAACAATAGGCAGTATTTTTACCAACTGGCACCAGAATTCCTTTTAAAGAATAACTGCAATCTTTTAAAAGAAAAGTGTTTATGGTTGCAAGGTTAGGATCTGAGATTATGGGATAGAGAGGTACAATTAAATAGAATGAGAAAGAGAATTTCTTCAGAGCAAACTAATTTGTTCTGTTAAAGAAGTGAACAGTTATTTGAAGATAGGAGAGGGATCTAGCAAGTGGGCGAAAGGGGAGAACGAAGAGGGGAGATGGGCAGGGTTTAGGGAAGTGGCTAAGCAACAGGGTGGGAGGCTGGCCCCAGACTGTGAAAAAACCAAGGAACCGTTTAAGAACAGAGATCTCTAATAGCGAAGTATAAAGTGCGCATCTCTAACGTAAATCCCCTCTGCTCCTCTGATCCTTAGTAAAACCTTCTATATCCCAGAAGGCTTCGTGGTGGGGGGTTTCTGTGTGTGCCTGTGGATGTGGATGTGGATGTGTGTGTTGAGCCAGAAGAACAGATTTAAAGTCTATGTCTGAACCAGGGTGATAGAGAACGAGGGTAATGAGAAGATCCATAAGAGCAATGCAAGGCCTTAGAGGGTCCACAGGAAAACACAAGCCTGTCCCAGGCTCTCAACCCTGGAGAGACTGGGTCGGGGGGGAGGTGGGGGGCGGGGCCGTGGTTCCCACTGCCTGTGGGGTTTCCTTCTGGTGAATTCCACCTGAATCTCCAAGAACAGACTACTATCTTGAATGGTGAGCATTAAATTAATTTAAAAAGCAATTTTGTTTTGGCACCAGGAAGGACTAGTGCTATGTGTCTGGAAGAACGGGATACCCGTGCCCTTTCACACCCATTTGCCCAGAACCCCAAGAGAGGAGGATGGAGGTGCCCTGCAGTCTCTATGGCAGCCACCCCCTCACCTGCCAGGGGTAGACCTCCCTCTTGGTGCAGGTGCCGTGGTCACAGCCGAGGAGGCTGTGCAGGGCGTGGGCCACGGCGTAGACCGCAGAGTACACGCTGTAGACGACACGCTCCCCAGAGAGCCTGAGAACGGTGTTGAAGGACAAGGTGCCATTCAGGCAGTTGTCACACTCCTGGTTGCAGGTAGACCTCTGGCTGGTCCTGCTGAGGGGTGACGGCCCAGCCTGTGGGCCTCGCACACGGAACTCACTGAAGCCCGGGATGGGCACGCTCTGGATGGTGATGCCCAGGAAGGTGCCCGTGTGGCGCAGCTCTGTGAGGTTGTGCAGGACCGGGTCGATGGCCCAGGACTCGGAAGCGATCCACACGGCACCCGTGAAGTTCTGGCGCAGCACCTCACTGAAGAAGTTGTACAGGGTCAGGTCGGGTGAGAACACGACCACGACGCGCGCCGTGCTCTGCTGCAGCTTGTCCACGATGGTCACCAGGCGCTGGCGCTCCTCTGATGTCATGTTCTGGTTGGGCTGCACTGTGGGCAGCGTCTCCTGGAAGGCGATGCAGATGTCGCCCCGGGCCAGGCGACTGCCAAGCAGCTGGCCATTGTCGCGGCCATAGGTGTCGCTGCTCACCAGCACGATGATCCAGTTCCAGCGGAAGTGCAGCATCAGCTGCACCATGGCTTCGATGTGGTGGTCAGCACTGGGTGTGGTGCGCAGCAAGGCCGGGAAGCGCACCTTGTTTCGCAGCTCATCGCTGTTGGCACTATAGGTGATCTGCGAGGGGAGGGGCCGTGGCATGAGCGAGTGCCCCACTGGGTGCTCTGCCCCCACCCCAGGGCTGTATCCAACATCATCATTTGGGAAGTACCTAGTGCAAGTCACCCCAGGGGTAGGTGGTTTACACCATCGTCAATAATCATGGTCCCCAGGTAGCCCCATGCAATAAGAACCCACTGTGTGCCAGGCCCTAGGCCAGGTGCCTTACCTCAGCCTCATCATGATTATTGAGCACCTACTGTGTACCACGGCCTGGGCCAAGCCACATATGCCATCATCCTCATAGTCATCAGCACACTGGCTTTTAGTGAGAACCACATCCTGGGCTAGGTAAATGACATAGCCATCATCCCTATCATCTAGAAACTCTTACTGGGCACAGCGCTTTCCTCCTCCCCCTCATCACCATCAGGCTCAGCAACCAGCCGCATTTCTTCCTTCTGCCTCCAGGGCTCCATGGTTTTCTTCCCAACTCATTGGGTGTTCCATCTCCTTTCCTGGTTCCTTCTCTTCTCTATGACTTCTTAACCTTGAAGGACCCTGGGCTCAGGCTTCAGTCCCTGCCTCTTCTCCAGCTGCTCTCCCCCTCCCTTGGTGGTCCTATCCAGCCTCATGGCTTTATATCCCATTTCCACGCCAACAACTCCCAGTGGATAGCCCTGGCCTGGACTTCTCTCTTGAACTTCAGATGCATACCACAACTGCCTGTCTGACGTCTCAAACTTCACAAATCCTAACTGAACCTTTGTTCTCCTCCGAGCCCATTCCATCCACATCCTCCCCCATCTTGGTTGATGAATCCATCGTTCCAGTGACTCAGGCCAAAAACTCTGGAGTTGTCCTTGACTCTTCTTTCGCACACAGTCACACTGGATCCATCAGTAAATCCTCTAGGCTCTACCTTTAAAATATATCCACCCAGTGCCTACCAGCTCCCCGCTCCCTCCTGTCCAGCCACCATCATCCCGGGCCTGCACTGCAACATTACCCACCCACCTTTCCCCTGCAGTCTAAGCTTAACATGGCAGCCCAGTGAACCTGCTCACACACACGTCAGGTCACTTTACTCCTCTTCTCAGAACTCCTCAATAGCTCCTAACGTCACCCAGGAAAAGCCAGAGTCCTTGAATAGCCCCTAAGCGCTCAATCATTTATCTGCACAGCTCTCGTCTGTCTGATTTCATCTCCTTCTTCTCTCCCTCTGGCTCCATTCGTGCTCATCTAGTTCCACCTCCTGGCCTTGGCACTTGCTAACCCCTCTTCCTGGAATGTTCTTCTCCTAGGTCCCTCACGGCTCCCTCACTCCTTCACCTCCCTCAAGTCTTTGCCCAATTGCCAGTGAGACCCACCTGACCACCCTGTTGAAAATTGCAATCTCCTTCTACCAACCCCTCCTTTCCACTGACGTGCCAGAGCCCCCACATTTTTATTTTATTCATTGCACTTCTCGCCTCTAACATCCTGCATCATCTATTGTTTACACTTATTTTCTGTCTGTCCCCACTAGAATAGAAGCTCCATGAAGGCAATGATTTCTATGTTGTTGCCAGCTGTACCCCAGCACCTACAACAGTACCTGGCACATAGTAGGTGCTCAGTAAATATCTGTTACATGAATGAAAGAATGAATTCAGTCCGCAGCTAGATGCTTCATGTAAAAGTACTAACATTAAACAGTAGCAATCACAATATTCGTGACTATCTAACTGTGTGCCAAGTTTTTTGCTAGCTGATCTTTAATGAACATGTAGCCTGTACCGGTACTGCACTTGCCACTTTCAATCATGATTATAATAATAGTTATAATAATAGTCGTAATACAAATCACTCTTTCGTGAGGACCTACTGTGAGGCAGACCTTGTGCTAGGCAGCTGTACCGAATAATACTAAGCACTTCAAGTTTTTATTCCTGTGTAAGATGCTTTATAAAACAACATTATTTACTACCTACTGTGTGCTAGAAATTTACACAGGTTGAAACACTAATCTTCAGATAGTCCTGGGATGGAACGCTTATCATCCCACTTTACAGGTGAGGAAATTGAGGCCTAGAAGAGTTAAGAGATTTGCCAAAGGCTTCGCTGTGGCCAAGACTCGGTGCCAAGTTGCACAACCAGATCTGCCCACTTCCAAAGCCTGAGCCCTTACTCCATAAGCTGGGCTGTCTTCTCAAGATTTGGGCTGATGCCCTGACCCTGCTTCTGGTCCTATCATCACCTCCCATGATTGTTGGAAGAAGTGGCCTCTGAGGCCTATAGACAGCCACTCCTCTGCCCCACTCCCCAGGGCCCAGGAGCCTCACCTGTGGAAGGAGAAAGAGGGAGAGGAAGTTGGCCACAGTCATGACAGCGTTGGAGTTGTCAGGGCCAATGACAGCCACCACACGGGGCATGTAGTTACTGTAGTCCTCTTGGATGGGAAGGAGGTTGTTATCCTGTGCCAGGAAGTAGAGCACTGGCTGGACGTTGTTGGAGATGTAGCACACATCCACCATCTCGTAGCCTAGCAGCACATCAGGCAGCAGACTGCTGTCATTGTTGATCTCCTCCACCGCAAAGCGCATGGCCTGCATGAGGTTGTAGCCCATCACCTTCGTTTCATACCTGGAGGGGCCACAGCAGTATGAGATGGAAGCAGATCCAGAGTGAGGAAGGGAGGGATAAGAGAACCAGTCTGCTCCTCCTCCCTGCCACAGGAAAGCCAAGGCATTGACTGAGAAGGAACCACTCCAGAAGACTCCGGCATTTTCACCATGTCGTTGTCACCACAGCACATCTCTAGGGTCACCATTGCCCATATGGCCACCACTGACACTATTATCCATGCGGCCATAATCAATACCATCCCTATAATCTCCATCGCCACTCTACTGACGTCCACTAATGTGACCACCATTATCCACCAAAACTTCCATCATCACCATCACCATTATCACCATCATCACCCACTACCCGTATTACCAATATCACCACCAGGGCCATCACTGTCACCACAATCTTGCGACCATCACCACCACCATCATCACCATCACCACAACCACCATCACTATCAGCACCATCACTATCACTACCATCATCATCATCACCACCATCACCACCACCATTTCCACCATCACCATCACCATCACCACTACCATCACCAGCGCCATCAGTAACACCCTCACCACCATCACCATCACAGCACCATCATTATCAGCATCACCATCACCACCACCCCCATCACCATCACCACTACTATCACCAACACCATCACTAACACCATCACCACCATCAGCACCATCATCAGCATCACTATGATCACCACCATCACCGTCATCAACCAATGCCATCACTAACACCGTCACCAGCATCACTATCATCGCCATCATCACCAGCACCATCACTAACACCATCACCACTATCACCATCATCACCCACTATCCGTATTACCAATATCACCACCAGGGCCATCACTGTCACCACAATCTTGTGACAATCATCACCACCATCAACACCACCACCATCACTATCAGCACCACCACCGTCACCACCACCATCACCACTGTCATTAACATCATCATCACCATCACCACCACCATTTCCACCATCACCACCACCATCACTACCACCACCAACACCATCAGTAACACCATCAACACCATCAGCAGCAGCAGCACCATCATTATCGGCATCACCATCATCACCACCCCATTACCATCATCACTACCATCACCAACACCATCACTAACACCATCACCACCATCAGCACCATCATCAGCATCACTACAATCACCACCATCACCATCATCACTACCATCACCATCATCACCAATACCATCACTAACACCATCACCAGCATCACTACCATCACCATCAACACCAACACCATCACTAACACCATCAGCACCATCATCAGCAACACTATCATCAACACCACCATCATCACTACCACTGCCATAATCACCAGCACCATCACTAACACCATCACCACCATCAGCACCATCATCAGCATCACTATTATCAACACCACCAACGCCATCATCACTACCATCACCATCATCACCAACACTATCATTAAAACCATCATCATCATCACCACAACCATCACCATTATCACTACCAGTACCATCATTACCAACACTATTACCACCACTGCCATCATCATCACTACTGCCACCATCATCACCACCATTACCACCATCATCATCTCCATCACCATCATCACCATCATACTCTTTCTCATTGTCATCATCACCAGTATTACTGTTATCAACATTATCAGCATCATCACCATTACTTTCATCACCACCATCACCATCATTATACTCCCCACCATGGTCACAAGCATTAGAAAACCCAGCATTGTGCCTAGTGCCATCACCTTCACCATTCTCAAGCCAGCATATAATCTTCCCCAATGTCATAAATAATGCATTTCTTATAGTCAACCCTTAATCATCTTTTGCACTGTCCTACCTTTCTCCTTGTCTCCCACAATTCCTTCACCCTTTCTGCAAGAGCTCACTGTTTTATAGTCCCAGGCTGGCTCCATGTCCCAGCCTTCGTGCTTGCATGCAGATGCACCCAGATGCCACAATCTCCAAGTGATGCTGTCATCCCAAGAGGTTCATGGAAGAGGTGGGGGAAAAGGAACTCCCCTCTAGGCCCGAAAGCACCCCTACCCACCCAACCACAGCCCTTGGAAAATGCAGTCTGAGAACCTGACAGAGAAAAATCACATTCTGCCTCCCAAAGGATTTTGAATGGGCTTTTACATGGACCCATTGGGAGTCCCCCAGTTGCCAAAGTGGGTGGGAGCAGTCTTGATCGCCTCTAAAAGCCCTCTAGGCTCGAACATTCTGTAACTCTATTAAAAAAAATAAATGACACTGAGATGACCCAAGTCTCAGTGTTTCAGAGCACAATCGCCAAAGATTTTGGTAACCCGTGTTGTATGAGGCCTCCCTGAGGGCTAGGAGCATGGATCTAGAATAAGGGGCTTGGCAATGAAAGGGGAGGAGTGTTCTAAGCCCTTGGTCCTGGTCTAGCTCCCAAGGACCCACAGGACCAGACCTGGCCTCCCACCCCATCCCCATTGCCACTTCCAGCCCCACACTGGAGACTCACTCCTTGCACATGGGCACCTGCAGGAAGTCAAGGTGAACAATGCCCTTCACGTTGGCATGGAGGGTGAAGAGGCCACCCAGGAGGTAATCCCCAGGCAGGTAGAAGTCCGAGTTTTTAGCCGGCTCAGCTAGGACCCGTAGCAGGAAGAACAGGGAGCAGACGGTCGTTGCCCTGGGCCGCATGGCTGGGAAGTGATGGTCTCAGGAGGTAGTCCTGCCTCACTGGAGAATTGGTGACTTGGCACCAGGGTATTTGCACAGACATTTACATAGCGATGGTCCTGCCATGGCTGTGGGGCACCTGGAGCAGGTGGAGAGGTTTGGGGACCCAAGGGGAGGAGAAGAGGCTGGAATTACGATGATTCTTTCTTAGAGCATAGTGGGGGTTAGCTGGCCTAGGGGAACTCTATTTGGAAGGAGAGAGAGCATCCTGATAACTTGGCCATGCCCTGGCCTTCTGCTGCTTGTCCAAGGACAAGTCTCATCTTCCTGATATTTCAAATATTGGACATAGTGCTCTCAGAAGACAGAGTACTGTGGCCAAAAGAGCCCAAGCTCTAGAGCCCAGCCAGGTCAGGCCAGGCATGTAGTGTTGTATCGGTGTTCAGCAAGTGGTAGCCATTGTCAGTAAGAACCAGGCATCATGCCGGTGTTTGCGGTTCATCATCTCATATAATGGTTGCATCTCATATAAGGGGGCTATTACCAACCCCATTTCAAAGATGAAGAAATGGAGGCACTGAGAAATTAAGAAATCCAGCCCGGGCTACCTGACTAGCAGAGCTGAGATTCAAACCACATGGCCTGACTCCGGAGCTGGTCCTTCATCGCCACACCACATGACATCACATAGTTAGTGCTTTTGATAGAAAAAAAAACAGTAATGGTGGCCAGGTGCAGTGGCTCACATCTGTAATCCCAGCACTTTGGGAGGCTGAGGCAGGCGGATCACGAGGTCAGGAGACCAAGACCATCCTGACTAATACGGTGAAACCCTGTCTCTACTAAAAATACAAACAAAATTAGCCGGGAGTGGTGACAGGTGCCTGTAGTCCCAGTTACTCGGGAGGCTGAGGCGGGAGAATGGCATGTACCCAGGAGGATGAGCTTGCAATGAGCCGAGATTGCTCCACTGCACTCCAGCCTGGGCAATGGAGCAAGACATTATCTGAAAAAAAAAAAAAAGAAAAAAAAAAACATAACAGTGGCGAAGAGGTTCGGGGAAGGAGTGAGGGAGGGGTGGTCTCACTCCCTCTGAAGGCTGCCATCAGTCAGCCTAGCAACACCCGCTCTGGGTCCCCCACCCCTTGGGCCCCACACCAAAGGGCAGGGTTGTGGGCAGAACAGAAAGTTGAAAATTCCTAAATTCATAAGTGAATACTCTCAAGGAGTCAGAGGCGGGGAGGTGGCTCCAGTGAATTAGGGACCCACTGGAATCAGAGACTCTTGTCCAGTTAGTGCTGTTTTGTTCCTTTCCAGTCCTAACAACATGTGGCCGAGCCTTAGGGAACCTGCCACACACCATGCGGCTGGAATGGGTCTGTCAAAGGCACATACCCGGCTGCTGGGCTCCGGGGTTCTGATGGGCAGAGGCTTCAAGGTACAAAAAGGTGATTGAAAACCCTGTGCTCGGCTGGGCACGGTGTGTTACGCCTGTAATCCCAGCACTTTGGGAGGCCGAAACAGGCAGATCGCCTGAGCTCAAGAGTTCGAGACCACCCTGGGCAACGTGGTGAAATCCTGTCTCTACTAAAAATACAAAAAATTAGCTGGGTGTGGTGGCAAACGCGCCTGTAATCCCAGCTACTTGAGAGGCTGAGGCATGAGAATCGCTTGAGCCTAGGAAGCAGAGGTTGCAGTGAGCCGAGATCGTGCCACTGCACTCCAGCTTGGGCTACAGAGTGAGACTCCATCTCAAAAAATAAAAATAAAAATAAAAACATGCTCTTCTCTGCCCCACCCCAGCCAAGCCCTGCTCCTCCTTCAGGACCCAGTCTGAGCTTCTCCTCCTCCTAGGAACCATTCGTGCCCGTCAGTTCAAGGGAACCTCCCCCGCTCTGAGCAGCAACAAGCCTCCTGTCTGCATCGTCACTGGGTCACTGGGCACTGGCTACCAGCCTTACATTGTTGACCGGATCCTGCTGCGTGTGTCCACTCTACTTGGGGAACCTTGAAACCACGTGACTTGGACCCACCTGGATTTGACATCAGCGGTTTGCTGGATGAGCACGTGCAGGTTCCTTAACCTCTCTGAGGCGCTGTTTCTTCTCCACTGAAACAAGGATAACAATTCCAGCCTCACGGATTTGGTGTAGGAATTAAGTTAAATAAAACTGGGGGGTGCGGAGCAGGCTTGGAGAAAGGGGAGTTTGCCAAAGTGTGAGGTTGTTTCTTTTTACAACGAAATCAGCTGCCGCAGGGGGCACCGTGGGCTCCGTGACCAGCTGAAAGTGCCCCTTTGTGTCCCAAAGCCTCTCGAAGTTACCCTGAAGGATGCTGGATGTCTTTAACCACTGCAGAGCTGAAGTGGCACCCACTCCCCTGCCCCTGACCTCTCTTTTTTTTTTTGAGACGGAGTCGCACTCTGTCGCCCAGGCTGGAGTGCTGTGGCCGGATCTCAGCTCACTGCAAGCTCCGCCTCCCGGGTTCACGCCATTCTCCTGCCTCAGCCTCCCGAGTAGCTGGGACTACAGGCGCCTGCCACCTCGCCCGGCTAGTTTTTTTTTGTATTTTTTAGTAGAGACGGGGTTTCACCATGTTAGCCAGGATGGTCTCGATCTCCTGACCTCGTGATCCGCCCGTCTCGGCCTCCCAAAGTGCTGGGATTACAGGCTTGAGCCACCGCGCCCGGCCATCCTGACCTCTCCTGGGGCGGGCTTATCCCATGGGCCTATAAGCGGACAGGGGGAGGTCTCCTGGTGCTGCAGGAAGAGGCAGAATTGGCTGTGTGATTGGGGCCTGTCCCTGCCCCTCTCTGGGCCTGTGTAAACCAGGATGGGAGGTGGAAACTCATACAATAAAAGGAAGCGCTCTGCAAGGGGTGTTTGGAGGTTTGGGTTCTGGGCCTGACTCTCCTCTCTCTGGGTCTCAGTTTCCTCATCTGTACAGTGGGGAGCCCTTCTTTGCACTGCCCATGTCTGCCTCCATGTCTGCTGGCCCAAAACCCCAGCGCTGACCCGCCGCTGTCTCGTGGGTTCTCTCCACACCCTCCCACTTTCCACACCACACCCCCCGCAGACCCTCATCACCCCCTTTCTGCACCTCTCCATCTGCCCCACACTGACTGTTTAAAACCCCATACCACAACTCTCAGTTCATCACTCCTTTGCTCTAATGCACCCCGGGGCTCCCCGTCACCAGCTGGATCAAGTCTGAGCTCCTTGTCCTGGCATTTGAGGCCTCCCCAGCCCGGTCCCAGCTCACTCATCCTCCCTTTCCCGGTCTTTCCAGCCTGGTCTCTCCTGCACCACGTGCCACAAACCACAGCCACACTGGCCTCCTTGGGTCTGGGTCCCTGGAGGATCTTCCTGGGATAGCATTCTAGGGGCCTCCAAGGCCACAGATGCCTGCCCTGCCAAATACCTAGGGGTTTACGAGTGGGTCATAACAACAAATAGCGCCTTTCCCAGAGTGTGATTTATTGTTTCTGTTTTTTAGAGATAGGGTCTCTGCCACCCAGGCTGGAGTGCAGTGGCATGATCAAAACTCACTGCAGCCTCGACCTTCTGGGCTCAACTGATCCTCCCACCTCCGCCTCCTGAGTAGCTAGGACTACAGGCACGTGCTGCCACACCCAGCTAAGTTTTTTAATTTTTTGTAGAGATGGAGGTCTCTTTATGTTGCCCAGAATGGTCGTGAACTCCTGGCCTCAAACGGTCCTCCCTCCTCTGCCTGCTAAAGTGCTGGGATGACAAGTGTAAATCACCATGCCAAGCATGTGTTAAATCCACCCAGAGTCTACTAAATGCCAGGCATTGTGTGAAGCACTTTATGTACATTATCATTTAATTCTTACAACTCCCCTTCAAGGTAGTCATTTTTACTACCATTTTGAAGATGAGGAAACTGAGGCTCAGACAGGCTAAGGAAATTTCCAGAAGACACAGAGCTACTAGGTAGTAAAGCCAGAATGTACATCCAGGCTGCCCAAGCTCTTAGCCCCAGTGCTAAGTGTGTTCTGCCTACAGAAGCTGTCACTGCGCCTCCTGCCATGGGGGTTCCGGGATGGCCCTGCCTTCCTTCAACGCAGGTCCCATCCCAGGTGTTGGGGAAGGATTCGTTCCTGGTACAGCCTCAAGAAGGCACATATGACTGCACATGTCATTTCTGAATTGGGGAATAAAGAGGCCAGGAGGCCCTGGGATGTTCTGGAGACTTCTAGAAAAGCCACATTATTTGGCAAAGCTTAGGGGTGAGGGTATGCCAGAGAGAGAGCGAGAGAGTATCTTAGTTAACTGGGAACCACAGGATGTAGCCCTGATCTCAGGGCACCCCCTCCCCTGCCCCGACCACTCCTGGGGCAGGGTCATCCTGTGGGCCTTTAAGTCAACAGGGGGAGGCCTCCTGGTGCTGCAGGAAGAGGTAGAATTGGCTGTGTGGTCGGGGCCTGTCCCTGTCCCTCTTTGGGTAAACCATGGATGGGAGGTGGGGACTCAAAAAACAAAAGGAAGCGCCCTGCGTGGGGTGTTGGGACGTGTGGGCTCTGACCCTGACTCTCCCCTCTCTGGGTCTCAGTTTCCGCATCTATAGAGTGGGGAGGCTCTCTTTGCCCTCTTTGCACTATCTTTATCTGCCTCCACGTCAGTCGGCCCAAAGCCCCAGTCTCAGGGTTTGGGACGGGGAGGGTGGTAGAGAACAAGAACGGCTAAGCCAGCTGTTAATCCAGTGGGCACCGGCTGAGCCGACTGTGTGGCATCCGGAGACAGAAACCAGGGCCCTGGTGAGGCCAGAGCACACTGGAAGACATCGGGGAACCGGGCCCATCCGCAGTGTGATGTCTTGTGTCAGAGCTGAGAGAGCCTACAGAGACCCACAAACTTACCCGGTATACAGATAGGGAACTGAGGCCTGGAGAGGGCCAGTCGCCCCAGTCCAGTAAGGCACATTGACTTTCAGGACCAAGTTCTTTCTGGACCAAGTCCAGAAAGGCAGATTTCTTTCAGGAACAAGGGGCGAAGGCTGGGATTTGAGCCCTCTGCTCTAATAAAGTCAATCAGAAGTGCATCAGGGGCCGGGCGCGGTGGCTCAAGCCTGTAATCCCAGCACTTTGGGAGGCCGAGGCGGGCGGATCACGAGGTCAGGAGATCGAGACTATCCTGGCTAACATGGCAAAACCCCGTCTCTACTAAAAAAATACAAAAAACTAACCGGGCGAGGTGGCGGACGCCTGTAGTCCCAGCTACTCGGGAGGCTGAGGCAGGAGAATGGCGTAAATCCGGGAGGCGGAGCTTGCAGTGAGCCGAGATCCGGCCACTGCACTCCAGCCTGGGCGACAGACCGAGACTCCGTCTCAAAAAAAAAAAAAAAAGTGCATCAGGACAGTGTGTGATGCCACCGGGATAGAGTAAAGAGGAAAGAAGGCACCGACCAGCCAAGAGCTCCTTGGGGGAGGCAGGGTCTGTGCCATGAAACATGGGACAATGATGGTGATAGTGAGCACGAGCGATTTCTGTTGTTAATGTGATTTGAATGCTCATGATCCGCCGGGTGCTGCACTGACCCTCGCCATGCTGCGCCATTCTGTTTTATTCTATCTTTCTTTCTTTTTTTTTTTTTCTGAGATGGAGTCTTGCTCTGTCACCCAGGCTGGAGTGTAATGGCACGATCTCGGCTCACTGTAACCTCCGCCTCCTGGTTTTTAAGCGATTTTCGTGCCTCAACCTCCTGAGTAGCTGGGATTACAGGCATGTGCCACCACACCTGGCTGATTTTTGTATTTTTAGTAGGGATGGAGTTTCACCATATTGGTGAGGCTGGTCTCAAACTCCTGACCTCAGGTGATCCACACGCCTTGGCCTCCAAAAGTGCTGGGAATACAGGCGTGAGCCACTGTGCCTGGCCTATTCTACCTTTTAAGGTGCTACTATCTCCTCATTTTGCAGAAGAGGAGATTGAGGTTCAGAGAGGACCAGTAACTTATTCAAAAGCACTTAGCAAGTATGTGGATTGGAACACCCCAACACCCTAATGGGGGCTAATGGGAGTGGTGGAGACTCAGGGGCTCCGACGAGGAAGAAATAATGGGGGTTCCATTGACAGGAAGAGTTTTTTAGTGTGGGCTGCCAGTATGGATAGATGATGTCTCTGAAGACGGAAATCTGAAGGTGCACTGGACAGAGAGTTAAAATCCTGGTCCAGCTCTGCCCCAACTTGCGATGCTGCCCTTGAGCAAGTCACTTCCATTCTCTGGGCCTCATCCTCCCAGCTGTAAAATGGACTCAGTGCTTCTTAATGGTTTGGGGATGAGCATCCTTTTGAGATTCTGATGAAAGCCCTGCATGCCAACACACCCCCAACAAATGCAGCCATGCACCCACATCCAGGGCATTGCCAGACCTTGAGGCTCATCTGAGAACTGAGATGACCGGCAAGGTCCCCTCAGGCCATGATGTTATCTAGCAGGGGCAAACGGATGCTGTCCAGAGCAGTGGCTTCCCTGAGGATAGATGCCTGGGAATGCCTGGGAATGTCACTGGGATTATCCTTCAGTGCTGCACACACAGCACGTGCCCCCACATGGCTGGACACAGCGCAGGCCAGTCCCAGCCATCACCCTCACCGTCTGGTCCAGGGCCTGCCGTCCCCATGCTCATACCTGTGTGGCTGCCAAGGTGACCAACAGTCATGACAGACTTATGCAAAGTCCACGGGGGAGGGAGAGAGGGGTGAGCCATGGAAACAGCGAGCCAGGAGCTGCCCATTTGCCTTGGCATCTGCTTCCCCTGAGGTGCACAGAAAGGAAATGGGCATGTCAGCTGGAAGGGGCTGCCCTGAACATCCTTCCTCCCCCTGCCCTGTGGTTGGATGGGGGCTGGGGCACAGGGGGAGCCCCCAAGAGGGCCCTGACTCTAGGGACTGGGGGATACATCAGCTGCTGCCCCTGCCCCACCCCCTGATCTGTCTCTGTCTCTCTGCTTGCATATCTCTCCATTTGCTCCTGTCTCCTCCTTCCCCACCCACCATTCTCTCTCTCTGTTTCTCACCAGCACTCCATACTCCAGGACAAACCTGGGCTGCTAGAAACCCACCTCCAGTCTGGCTTATGATGGGGAGAGGGTGAGCATGCAGGGCCACTCCAGGAAAGGTCTGGGGGATGAGCAGTCCCTAAGCCAATCCACTTGGTTCAGAAGCACCTCGGAGGAGGGTTTCTGGGAAGGCCACAAAGTCAGTTCTCAGAGGGCCCACCTCATCGGCACTCCTCACCCGACTCCTCTGAGACAAGAAGTCCAAGGAGTGGAGTGGTGTGGGCTCCTAAGACCTGAGGAAGGGACTCTGCTGTGGTTGGGGTACTCTTTTGCACTCAGGGATCCACTCAAGCCTCCTCACCAAACTTTGCTGAGTGATGGTGAGCAGGTTGCCTCTCAACCAGAAAAAGAGCTGGAGGTCTCAAATGACCACAAGCTCAATAAGAACCAACAGGGTAATAGTAACTAAAGTCTAAAGGAAAGGAAGCAGCTTTTATGGAGCCTCTGCAATGCTTTCAAACATCACCCATCTACTCTCCAGAATTCTGTGAAGGATTTTTTATTCCCATTGTACAGATGAAGAAACCAAAATTCAGGGAGTTACGTGGCTTGTCCAAAGTCACTGGGAAATGACTTTTTTTTTTTTTTTTTAAGAGAAAGGATCTTGCTCTCTTGCTCTGTTGCCCAACCTGGAGTGCAGTGGCATGATCATGGCTCATTTAGCTTCAACTTCCTGGGCTCAAGAGATCTCTTGCCTCAGCCTCTCAAGTAGCTGGGAGCACAGTCACACACCAGCATGCCTGGCTAATTTTTAAACATTTGTTTTTGTAGAAGTGGGGTCTCGCTACATTACCCAGGCTAGTCTGAAATTCCTGCCCTCAAGTGATCTCCCTCCTCAGCCTCCCAATGCGCTGGGATTACAGACAAGAACCACCGCGCCCGGCCTGAATTCACTTTCGTGGCACTCCAGAGCTCTTAATCTTTCCATTGCATTAGTGTAAGCCAAGTGAAATTTAAGATTATAGCCAAAAGAGCAGATTGTCCAGAATAAGAGAGGTGATCATCCTGCCATGTGATGTGGTGATCAGACCTCACGTGAGTGCCTGACCATAACAGTACTGGCTCATGTTGACTGACCTGTTCCTGGCCACCAGGCCCAGCAATAAATCTGTTTTCATGTTTCAGATCATTCAATCCTCCTGACAACTGTAGGGGATGAGTACTATCAACATTACGTCCCCATTTGGCAGCAGGGTAGACTGAGGCCCAGAGAGGGGATGTGATTCAGCCAAGGCCATACAGCCTGGATCCCAGTTCAGGATGATTCCAGAACGTACTCCTTGGCATCACCAGAGCAGGTCACTAGGTAGACGAAGCTCCAGAAACTACATCCCACAGAGAGTAGCTGAAGGAATAAAAGATGTTCAGCCTGGGAAGGAAGAGGCTCAGGGAGATCTTGATGGAAAGTAAAGGGTTGGGATGAGGACGAGGGAGTGGTCCTATTCTGCGGTGCTCCTGAGGCCCCAGCCTGGCCCAAAGGACAGGGGACAACAAGGAGGCTTTGACTCCTCGAAGCTTCCCCACCTGTAAAATGGCCACAGGCACCCTCAAATGGTGATTAAATGAGATAATATATCAAGCACCTGCTCAGTAAATGCTCACCAATAAATGGTGCACTCCAGTGCTGATGGCTTCATGCCTGGCATGGTACTGGCAAGGGATCCTCAATTTTTTTTTAATTTTTATTTTTGAGATGGAGTCTCACTCTGTCACCCAGGCTGGAGTGCAATGGCACGATCTCAGCTCACTGCAACCTCCGTCTCTCAGATTCAAGCGATTCTCCTGCCTCAGCCTCCTCTGTAGCTGGGATTACAGGTGCCCACCACCACACCTGGTTAATTTTTGTATTTTTAGTAGACACAGGGTTTCACCGTGTTGGCCAGGCTGGTCTCGAACTCTCAACCTCAAGTGATCCTCCCACCTCAGCTTCCCAAAGTGCTGGGGTTACAGGCGTGCCCTCAATTTCAGCCCTAGTGAAAGGCTAGGGTCTATGACTCTCTGTGACTGTCAACTAAGACTCTAATCTGACTCACTGGGTTCCAGTTCTGGCTCTGCCACTTGCTGCGTGGCCTCTTCTGGGCATTCCCCTTGCTGAGCCTCACTCTCCCTCCAGCGATGCCTGCCCCCATGCACATACTGGAGCAGGTGCCCAACAGAACGTCAGCTGCCTCCAACCTCTATGGAACAGATGCTCAGGGAAAGAGGGCAGCTGCCTGGGCACATAGGGCTGAGGGAAAGCATGGCAGAGGCCTGGAACAGCTTTTTGCTCTGCCTTGGGTGCCTGAGGTAGCATGTGGTACCTGCTCCATCATCCAGGGGGGCTGGCAGTCCCCCGGACACAGAAGGACAAGGCTGGCTGGTTGTGTTCAGAGCCATGACAGCAGCAATGCCTCCTCCCACCCATGCACAGACCACCCAGAAGGATGGATTCCTGTGAGGGATGAGGACAAGGGGTTGATGGTGTGGTCATCAGAAACAACTTCTGTTCTTCTCCGTCCCTTACTAAGCGGGTCTCTCTTCACCTCTGTCAGCCTCAGTCCTCACCTGTGAAATGGGGCTAAAATACTATCTCACAGGCCGGTGTGGTCCAAGGGAATTCGTAGGAACAATTGGCCTATTAATAGGTGCTCATTTAAATCTGGCTTCTCCTCTTTCCTGGAAACACACATATCTAGGATGAAGAAGTGTTGAGGTTGAAAATTAAAAGTTCACATTGATTGGGCACCTCACCCCAGCAGGCCATGGGATGCAGTGTTTTGTTTTTAAGTGTTTCATTTGGTCCTCAGCTCCTGGAGGAGTCTGAAGCTGGGAGGTCAAGGCACAGGAACAAGGGGCTAAGGGTGGGATTTGAGCCCAGCGCCTGTCCAGCTCCAGGGCACCGTGCGGTGGTGGCTATGGCCGGGGCTTAGGAGTCAGAGGTGTGGGACTGAAACCCAGTTTGCTCATTTCCTACAGGCATGTTGGTTACTTAACCCATCGGTGCCAGTTTCCTCCTCTATAAAATAGAAGTAACAGCACCTACTTTATGAGATTGCCGTGAGGATCCGAGGCCATGATGTCCGAAGCATTTAGCCCAATGCCTGGCACACAGCCTGTGTTCAAACAATGGTGGCTTTTATTATTCACTAATCTGGCCCCTAAACAGAACACCCAGGAAATAAGACGATGAATTCGGGGAGATGAACTAGTGAAAATGAAAACTCTCTGCAGAGGGTGGGTCTGCCTCCTGCCGCTTCTGTAGACGCTCCCGGGAGCTCCGGGTCAGCCTGGTGGCCTGCAGCCAGCACAGGTGGCCCCTCATTTCCTTAGAGGGCATGCTCCACTGGCGGCCCATGGGACAGCGGTGGCAGGGACATCCGGCCTCAGTCAAATGGTTCATGCCCCAGGCCCTGGCCCTGGCCACAGCAGGGAAATGAAGGGGCTTCTTGGGCCACCGCAGACACAGGGACTTACTGTGGTGACCATGCAAAGAGGCCTCAGTTCCCCGAGCAGTCACTGGGCCCTCAAGAGCCACCAGCCCCAAGTGTAGGGGACGAGGGAGAGGAGCGAGAACAGGGTAAGCAACAGCTTTGAGTCACCCCTAGTTCAAAAGGAGGCAAAGGCGGCAGGTTGGGGAGGGTTGGATAAAATAACAGTGGGAGAGGAGGAGCTTGGAAGTCAGGGGCCCAGTGGAGCAGGTGGCAAGGAGCATGGGCTATGGGCACCCACAGACCCCAGTGCAAGCCCCAGCCTTCATCCTAACCAGCTGCATGAGCTTGCGCTAATTATCCCGCCTCCGACCTCCATGGGTCCTGCCACAGTTACCTGGTAAGGTCACTGCCAAGGCTCTAAGCAACCAGGTAGGTAAAGCATTTAGTAACTAGCCAAGTCTGTCTCAGGGTGATCTTGAGCAAGTCACACCAACGGTTCAAACCCATTCACAGCCTGCCAGCCCCATGACTATAAATGCAGTTGCCGCCCTTCCCTTCTGTACTCCAGCCTAGGGCACTCTGGGATCGCCTATTGTCCCTGGAGGTGTCACTGTGGTTTACAAAACAGCCCCTTTTACATCATGGGCAGGTGGGGACAGGCCAGGTCACACGTTTCCACCCCTCCACAAGTCACCTGGCCTGCATGGTGGCCCACAGACCTGGGCTCAAGCTAACCGGCCACAGTGGCTCCTCTCAGTCATCATTTGGCCAGCTCAGAGTATCTTTCCAAGACAGCTCAGCACTAGCCGTGGACATCTGGGTGAAGGCGAGAGAACAGACTTTGGAATCAGACAGACCAGGGTTTACGTCTCAGCACTACCATACCCCCAGGAAGTCCCCTGACCTCTGTACCTAAATTTCCTTCTCTCCAAAATGGGAATGTGGCAGAATTTCCTTCCAAAGGCTGTTGTAAGGAAACATACCCCGGGACTTCAGCACACATATTCATCAGGGTCCTCCAGAGACACAGAACAGGAGCAAGAGAGAGGTTTTAAGAATTGGCTCATGTGATTATGGAGGCTCACTAAGTCCAAAATCTGCATAGCAGCCCAGCAGGCTGGAGGCCCAGGGAAGAGCTGCAGCAATTCAGTGCGAGGGTAATCTGCTGGCAGGATTCCTTCCCGCGTGGAGAGCTCATTCTTCACTCTATTAAGACCTTCAGCTGATTAGACCTCGCCCACCCACAGGATGAAGGGTCATCTGCCTTGCTTTTTACTTTTAAAACTCCACTGATTTAAATGTTAATCTCATCCAAATACACCTTCACAGAAACACCCAGAATGTTTGACCGAATACCTGGGCACCATGCCCAGCCAAATTGACACATAAAATTAACCATCACAACACAGGATAGTGGTTCTTACAATGAAAATGGGTAATGGGTAACTTTTTTTTTGAGGCAGAGTCTTGCTTTGTCACCCAGGCTGGAGTGCAGTGGCGTGATCTCAGCTCACCACAACCTCTGCTTCCCAGGTTCAAGTGATTCTCCTGCCTCAGTCTCCCCAAGTAGCTGGGATTACAGGTGCATGCCGCCATGCCTGTTATTTTTTTTTTTGTTTTTAGTAGAGATGGGGTTTCACCATGTTGGCCAGGCTGGTCTCAAACTCCAGGCCTCAAGTGATCCGCCCATCTCAGCCTCCCAAAGTGCTGGGATTACAGGCGTGAGCCACCGCACCCAGGCTTATGGGTAATATTTTTGACTCACTATGTGTCTGGCACTATTCTAAGCATGTGTATGTATTAACTCATTCGATTCTCATGATGACCCATGGAGGGCGGGGGCGGTTACCCCATCTTATGGATGAAGGGATGGAAGGTCAGAGAGGTTGCATAACTTTTTGGCAATCATCTGGCTGGGAGGCAGTGAGCCAGGATGTGAACCCAGCCCCACTGCCTCCAACAGACAATTTCAAACATCACCACCTACTGTTCCTCCTGTCACACTGAGAGTACTGTGCCTGTGACCGGGTGACACACTGGCAATGCCACCAGACTCAAAAGATGTTGGCTGCCACCACCATCCCCTCCAGAAAGACCATCAACCTCTTTGATTAAGTAACAGGCATTTTATTGGGTGGCATCAGGGCAAATCCCATTGCCACCTCACAGTGTAGAACCAGTAGAATGGAGAACACTCCAGCCTGTGCCCCCCCCAGCCACCTGCCCTGGCCCCTCATGGGAAATGACACAGATCCTGGAAGGACACAGAACCCACACCCAGTCCAGGTGGCACCGGCACCCACCCCCATCCATGAGCCGGTGGCAGCTGGGGAACGGACACACCAGCTCCAGGGGGGGTCCCATGCGGGCATCCTGGAGGAAGTCCCAACACTTTCACAGTGCCCTAGAAACCATCCTTGAAAGTCATGCTTTATGGATCCCTGACCACTCAGAATCCAAGCAGGAGGCATCTGTAGAAGGAATCGTGGTCACAGATTGGCTGTGTCAAAAAAAGAATGGGCCAGTGAGGGACTGGTCCACACAGAGCCACTCCCACGCAGAGGAGGAACATTCTACAGGCAACATCCTCAGCCCAGGCTGATGAACCCAAGGCCAGGCCTCTGGGGGCTGGGAGAATGGAGGGGCAATGTCTGCCTCAGCCTGTGTCACCATGGCATGGTGATGGCTGAGCTCCTGCAGGGAAATCCCAGACCCTGAGACCGGCTCTAGGAGTGGAGGTCTCTAGAGGTAGAGCCTGAGGATCCAAGGGAAGGCTGACATAGGACCATCCAAGGTTTTCCAGAATCACGCCCCATCCCACGCCTTGGCAGGTGGCCTCCAGCGGGCCCCCAGCCCCGCCATGTGGTGCAGACCAGGAATCACATGGGCCTCGGTCGAACACAGGCACCTGGAGAAAGGCATGCCGGCATCTAAGGTATATGGCTGGGTACAGGGGCCTACTGGCCCAGGTGGATCTGGGCGAAGATACAGTGAGGAAGGTAGACAGCGAGACCAGAGAGGCTAAGGCCAGCTGGTGCCCCCTGTGCCCCACAGGTCAACCTGAGTTACACTTTACCCTGGACACCTGGAGGGGCAGGGATCAAGGCCAGGAGCCTCTGTGAGTGGTGAGGTTTGCCAAGGGGCCCAGAATGGCCTCCATTTCCCCAAAGGATCCCAAGAGCCGCTCCATCTCCTTTCCCCAGGTCCCTGAGCCACTGGTCCAGTGGAGGGGAGAGGGAGAACCTGCCGGGCACCACGGTCATACCTCCCACATGGCCAATGAGATAAGCGGTAGTGGCCCTGTTCCTCCCCAGCACAGTCTCAAACCACAGCCTGAGGCGTGGGAGAGGCCAGAATACAGTGGTAGGAAGGAGGTCAAGCCTGGATTCTAGAAAGGCAGCTGTGCGTGAAGAAGGGGTGGAGGGGCTGGAGTGGGGTCTGTGCAGTGAGGTCGGCTGCCTGGACGGACAGACAGCAGGACGGTGGAGTCCGAGCAGGGCTCACTGCATGTACGCGTAGCTCCAGCCCCCCAGGGGCTTATGTGTCTCCTTGATGACCTGGGGCGACGTCCAGCGGAGGATGTAGTGTGGGCCCCCTGGCTTGTCATTGGTTCCTGCAGAAAAGACACTTCTGTTTTTCTCTGAAAAGACACAACAGCCTGGGCAGAAGGGGAAGGGAGGAGATGATGGAATCAACGGGCCAGCGGCGCGGGCGGATAGCAGCGGGCCTGCTGCCAAGCTTGGGGCATGCAGAAGAGCCAGAGGGATGGACAGGAGCCCCTGTCTCCAGCCTCCAGTCTGCTGGGAAGCCTCCATTGTTCTCTCCACATCGCACCCAGCCTCGCATCCTTGCTGGGATGCTAGGATGTCTGAGAGGCAGGGTGCGGCATGGAGAGGGCACTGGACTGAGAGGCAGGGACCTGGCACGGTCCTGGGGTGCCATAAGAAGTACATGTCTAGCCTTCGTCCCTGGTTCCTAGCCAGAGCTCCTAAAGCTCTTGGAATTTCCTGAGTGATGGGGGTTATTCATAACAAGCCCCTTCTAATCACACATGAGTTTATGCTAATAAGGGCTCTTGCAGGATGGCGCTGATTGGCAAAGGAACCAACCCTCTGATTAGAGGCTTGGAACCTTCAGCCCAGGGAGGGCAGAGGGGTTGGAGGTTGAGTGGACCCCAATGGCCAACGATGGAATCAATCATGCCTGTGTAATGAAGCCTCCATAAAAACGTAAAGGGACAGGGTCAGGAGAGCTTCCAGATTGGTGAACACGTGCACATGCCAAGGTGGGGGCACAGCCCGAACTCCAGAGTAACGGAGGTACCCATGCTGGGGACCCTTCCAGTCTTTGCCCTGTGTGTCTGCGCGTCTGGCTGTTCATCTGTATCCTTTAAAATCCCCTCTGCAATACATGGGTAATAGTAAGTATGCTTCCCGTGGGTTCTGTGAGCCGTTCTAACAAAGCATGGAAACTGAAGTGGGAACTTCTGATGTGTCGCCAAGTCAGACAAGGTGTGGCTAACCTGGGGTCCCAGTACTTGTGATTGGCATCTGAAGCTGGGGGGTCAGTCTTATGGGACTGAGTTCTTAACCTGTGGGGTCTGCACTCACCCCAGGCAGTTAGCATCCCGTTAAACTGCAGGACACCCCGCCAGCGTCCACCAAGAACTGGAGAACTGGTTGGTGTGGGAAACCCCAGCACGCCCGGGTTCAGCCCTGGCTCTGCCACTCAGGAGCAGTGACCTTTGGCAAGCCGTTGCTCCTTCTGAGCCTCAGTTTCCCACTGTGAAGTAGAGCTGGTTGGACTTAAGGGACACTGGCTATGGTGCAGGAAACACGGTTGCTGAAGCCAAAGTTACAACCCCACCAGGGCCATGTGGCCTTGAGCCTCAGTTTCCTCCTCTGTAAAATGGGAAGAACAGTCCCTTTGCTCACAGGTGCCCTGAAAGGACCCTGAGCTAGCGCACTTGCTTGGCCCACAATAAGCGCTCAGTAAATGGTATCCTTCCTGTTACTGTGAAGCCCCTCGAGACGCAGCATTGAGGGTCTCCCACCAGGAACTCAGCTCCCCTGTGGGAAGGGGGACCCACTCACCAGAGGCTCGGGCCCCCCCGAAGGGCTGCTGACCCACCACCGAGCCGGTGGACTTGTCGTTGATGTAGAAGTTGCCGGCAGCATTCCTCAGCACCTTTGTGGCCTCCTGCACGACGTCCCTACAAAGCAGGGCAGTGGTGACAGAGCAACCAGCTCATCTCCCCTCCAGCCCCAGCTCCAGCCTCAACACCCCGCTCCAGCCCACACTGGCTTTCCAGGTTCAGCACGAGGCCGAGTCAGGGATGAGGGATGCTGGCCAGCTGTTGGCTGTGGGCCTTCGGTCAGGTTACCCAGGTCTCTGAGCCCAGCTTCCTCCTCTGGGGAGGGGCTTGGCATGCCTTGTTGCAGGGCTACCGCAAAGTTCAAGGGAGTGGCCTGATCTGGTCCAATGTTCCTGTCCCTCAGGAGCAGGGGGATCTCCAGCTCCCAGGCCCCCACCCTTCCTCCCTCTCCAAGTTCACCTCCACTCGCTCACAGAGGCAGACATGGGGGCAACCAGTGCCATGGAGGAAAGAAGAGGCGAAGCCTCAAGTTTAGCCTTATGGGACCCAGGTTCGAATCCTGCCTCTGCAGCCCCTAGCCTGCCCTGCTCTGCAGCATGGGACAATCGCCTCGCTCAGTGTGGCCCCACCAGATCCTGCAGAGCTGGTCAAAGGCACCAATTCCTGGCCCTGCCCCTAAAGGTTCAGATTCACTGATCCCCAGTGGCACCCTGGCACTGGCACCACCAGTACTGGCAACAAAGAGCCTGCTGCTGGGGGCCCATGTGGGGAGCCCTGGCTGCCTGTCTGGGCTGAGGGGAGGGGAGAGAGAGAAGGTAGTGGCGACATTATTACTGGGAGCCACGTCCAGGAGGTGGGGATGGGGCGAGGGCCGACAGGGACAGGACACCCAGAGCACAGCACCAGGGCTGCGGCCTGGCCACTCACTTATCCTGGGAGAACACTGCCCCCGTGAGGCCATAACTGGTGGTGCTGTCAACCAGCTGCAGTGTCTCCTTGTACTTGTCATCTGGGTAGACGTACACAGTAAGTACAGGCCCGAAGATCTCCTAGGAAAGAAGCGCCAGGGTCAGGCCCTCCACGGGGCCAGGGCTCTGAGCCCTCCCAGTGCCCCTGCTCTGAATCCCCTCTCCCCAGTCTCTGGGCCTCAGTCTACACTTCAGTGTCTGCAAGAAGGGTCAGGCGCCACCTCCTCCTGGGTTCCCTCCAGGACAGCAACGTGCCCAGCTCCCTGCCCTGTCCATCCCACCGCAAGCCGGCAAAAGATGCAAACATTTCCTGGCTCTCCCTGCCAAACCCACACCCGGAGAACAAAGGGTCCAGGTCCCAGAGGCTTCCAGCAGCAGGCATGAGAGTTGCCCAGAGATACCATTCCCTCCAGAAGGGTTCATGGTTCCCTCTGCCACCAAGGGGCTGGGAGAAGATCTTCTCAGGCAGACTCCAGCCCTGCACTGCCAACTTGGGCAAGTGCCCTGACCTCAGTTTCTCATCTGTAAAATGGGAACAGTTAACACCCACCTCATCTCAGCCAAGTGCTCAGCCACGGCTGGCCCCACAGTAAGTCTATCAGTGTCAGCCATTATGACTGCGGTGGCCGTGATTGCTGTGGGCTGTGGCAGTGCTCAGACCCCGCTAGGGCCAAGGACACCACCCTGGATTTGGAGTCAGGCAGCCTGAGCTCAAAACCTGGTTCCACCCTCTCCTGGTAGGAGGCATTCCCTTTTAGGGTCTCCCTTTAGGGCCTCGTGTGTGAAACAGGAGAATGTCTCCAGGAGAACTGTGTGTGCTGTGCTCCGCTGGGACTGTCCTCCTCTGGACCCCAGGCTGCCCGCCCCAGTCACCTCCTTCATGATGGGCTCCTGAGGGTCCTTGCTTTCCACGATGCAGGGCTCCACAAAGTAGCCCACGGAGTCATCACACTTGCCCCCGGCCAGGATGGTGAGGCTGGGCGAGGAGCGCGCGTGCTCCAGCCACTTCTTGATACGGGCAAAGGACTGGGGTGGGCAGGGAGGGAGGTCAAAGAGGCCGGGAAGGCATCCCTGCGGCAGCCCCCACAGCACACTCACCCCGAAAAACCTGCACCTGAAGGGCCCAACTCCTGAAATAGGGGCAGGGGTGGGGGACACCACGGGCAAAAGCCAGGGTCTGGCTGAGCCACAGCAGAGACAAGGACAGACACGCACACTGTGTGTGTGTATACACGCGTGTGTACATGTGTTAGTACTACAGGGGCACTCCCGTATAAACAGACACACCTCAATCAATGCATATATAGGCATATGCATGGTCACATGTCTCTTGAAGCATAGAGGGATCTGTACGCCTTCTACATGTACATGCGTGTGGCTGGGCTTACTGACATATGCATGTGTGTGCTTATGTGCAAATGGATGTGTTTATCTGGAAAGACCTACATGTGTAGCCACACAGAGCCCTATATGAACACATTCATGAGCACATGTGTACATGCACACATGCAAATGCTATTAGGAGCTCGCTGAGCCTGGTTCCAGGGTGGCCACGACATGAGCTCTCCTTGGCTACGGCTAATTCTACCCTTTCTGAAACTGGAGGTGTATGTGCAGCTGCTGAGCTGCCTTGATCAAAGCAGTGGGGCTGGGTCATGTCCCAGGTCAGGGTCCCCCATATCTCTTCCTCCCTCTCCCACCCACTCCAGGGCTTGCCCCCCGCCCCAGAAATGCCCACTTCCCACCCCGTACCTTGGCATCAATCACTGCAGAGAAGAAGGTCCCAAAATCCTCTGCAGGCTGGAGGCATGGGAGGCACCAGAAGAGATGAGCCGCTGCAGGCCGAGACAAAGGGAGCCCCCTCCCCACACACCCCAGCCCTGGCTGCAGAGGAGCCTCCCGGGGACCCAATCCCATCAGCCCCCCGCTGGGCCGCGGCGGGGGTGACGGTGCCACTCACGTCGCCCACTTTGATCCGACCGTGCTCCTCCAGCAGTCGCCCTTTGATCTGCGGCCACAGCGAGTGTGGCACGTAGAGACGCGAGCAGGCGGAACACTTCTGGCCGCCGTACTCGAAGGCTGAACGCAGGGTTCCGCTCACCACACTGTCCACGTCGGCCGAGCAGTGCACGAAGTGGAAGTTCTTTCCACCGCACTCTATAGGGGCCGGAGATGGGGAAATGACCGGGGGAGCCGGCTCCCCCAGCGCCTATGGACCCAAAGCAGCACCGATGCCATCCATGGCCCGGGACCAACACGAGCACAGAGCAGACCAGAGCAGGAGCAGGCTCAGAGTGAGCGCTGGCCAACATCCCAGAGACCCACGGGCCAGGCCTATTCTCCCACTCCACAGACGAGGAAACTGAGGCCCAGGGAGGGGTGAAGGGCATCAGAGGTGATCCGTTCCAACACCCCCATTACACCAATGGGAAGCCTGAAACTACCCAACACAACGGCAGACAACGGATGAGAACCCAAGGCCCCCGAAAGCCAGTTCATTCCCAGAAGTGGGCACAGCTTTTTGTGAGGTTCTCCTGAGCCCTTGTCCACGAGGGACAGGGGAGCCTACCCTATGTCGGCTGCCAGGGCTGGGCCCCTCCTCCTCACCCATGCTGGAAACCACTCCCCCGTTTCCCCAGTGGGAGGGAGCTTCAGGCAGGTCACCTCACCCTCCTGGCCTCAGTTTCCTCCCCACGTGGGAAGCAGCAGCTAAGAGCAGCTGGAAGCACTTAACAGCTGCCTAACTCTGGACGAAGTACTCTGTGCTTTATCCGACTGAAGCCTCACAACAACCTCCCAATTTCAAGCCAAGAAAACTGAGGCACAGAGAGACGAAGTCACCTGCTCCAAGTTGGAAAGTGGTAACCAGCCGCCTCTCTCCCTCAGGGAGGCAGGGAAGGAGGCTCTGAGTACAGAAAGCCACACAGCCGACCCTGAGGAGCGTTCACCTTCCCTGTCACCCCCATCTGAGCTCCCACCAGTCCAGGAACAGGGTCCAGACTCCCCGGTGGGCCCTACTTCACCCCACAGAGAAACATGCTGGACCACCAGTCCCAGCTCTGCTGGTCATGTGCTAGCTGCAGCTCTCCCTCCATGTCTCAGCACATTCCCAAAATATGCTCCACAAAACACTTGGTCCATGGGGTCTTTGCAGAAATGGGGTTGCATGGCCCAGTGAGTGTGGGACACACTGCATGGCAGACCTTGCCCTTGAAGATGTGCCATGCATATTAGAGCAATTAAGGCTCTGAGAAGTTCTGCACAGGAGGAGTCCATTTTCCTTTAATACCACACATGCCAAATTTCCTTGACCATGAAACGGTTTCTTTGTGGGAAAATTTTAATATGCCAACAGGGTCCAGCCATGACTACCTCTCAGCCCGTATTCTCCTACCAGCCTTCCTCCCTCCCTACTCATGGGCCTTGCTTTGTTTCTTCAAATACAAGTTCATTCCCACTTCTGGTATCTGCATTTGCACTTGCCTCAGCTTAGAGCTGCACTGCCTGACCCAGCAGCCACCAGCCACCAGTGGCTACTAAGATTTAACTTAATTAAAATGAAAGAAAACTAGATACGCAGTTCCTCAGTCACACAGGCCACCCTTCAAGGGCTCCGTGGCCTCGTGTGTCTGGTGGCTGCGTATTGGAGAGTGAAGGTCCTGGACGCATCCCTCATCACAAAAAGTTCCACTGGGCAGTGCTGGTGCCTGAAATGGTTCATCCACCTGACTTGTGGCTGGATCCCCTCTACCTCCCTCCTCTTTCATAATGGCCAGGGGAGGGGTCCTTGGGGCCACAGGGGAGGAGGAGGTGAGGCAGGCCTTACCTCCAGCCAGGCGTGGGAAGGTGCGGAACCGGTCCAGGTTCTGGGCTACCTGCTTCCACAGGTGTTTGAAGGTGCTGGAACCACAGGAGAAAGGGTGTGGATCAGGGAGCCAGGCCAGAGGAAGGGGGCAGAAAAGCCCAGGGAGGAACATTGTGGGGAGCAGCCCAGCAGGAGGTGGGAGCCAAGTCGGGGATGGCAGCTGGGAACAGGCTGCATTCCAAGACGACAGGGAGGGGGCAACAGGGGACTAGGCAGCAAGATGGTGCAGAGGAGGTCCACGCTCTGCAGCCAGGAGGACACTCAGGGCTGTGTGATCCTGGGTTCGTTACTTAACCTCTCTGAGCCTCGAATTCTGCACCTCATCTGGGAAGCAGGGAGAACAATCCTGACCTGGCAGGGGTGTCTCTTGATGAGTTCAAGTGTGAGGCAAGTGCTTAAGACAGGCTGGGCACACTGCAGGCACCTCGAAGGGGACAGATCCCGCTGTGGTCTGCGAAGGATCCCCGCCAAGCCCAGCGCCCAGGCCTGAGAGACCAAACCAAGCAGAGTCCTGGGAGAGGAAGCTCAGGCCCCACCCGAAGCTGCCACCCTGGAGGGCCTCGCCTCCTCCCCAGGCTCCAAGTGTGACCAACCTCAGCACCACAAAACAATAAAAATGCTAATCACCCGGAAGCCAGCGACACAGTAGCTAATACTAATTTATGGCCTTCCCACCTTTAAGCCCGCTCCTCATCAGAGCGTGGAGAATGGGGGCCAGGCCCGCTCCGCCCGCTGACAGGCGGGGAGCCCGGGGGCCCGCGGCTGGCGGAGCAGGCCTTTTGGAAAATGGCCCTTCTCAGCAGTTCTAACGCTGCCACCACCCACCCCCACCCCCGGCAAAGCTACAGGGAAGGGGGTGGCAGAGCTTGGGGCCTGGAAGAGGAGGTAAGAAGGACCCCGAGCTGCAGACCCAGGTCTCTGGCTGCCTCCAGGCATGTCCACTCAGATAACACCTGAAGTGACCAACACGAGATTCATCTTCCCCCGAGCCCGCTCGCCCTCCCAGGTGCCCATCTTGAACATTCTCGCTGACTACCCCCCTCATCCCCACACCCACACCCACCCCAACCCCATCTCCAGGACAGGCAATGGCCCCTGTGCTTCCCTGCATCCTACTCACCTGAACCTGCCCCCTTCTCCACATCTCCCGTCTCTCCCCTGGTTCAAGTCCCCACCACCCCTCCCTGGAGGTCGACAGCTCCTGGCTAGTCTCCTGCGTCAGGCCACAGAGAGATCACTGAGGATGAGGGTGCAAACACAGGGACCCAGAGGAGTCAGCAGGGAAAGGAAACAGGGTGGATCAGGTATGCAGAGAGCCACAGTGCACCAGGAAATGCAAGATCAGAGCATCCAGATTCAGGGGACCAAGAGAGGCCAAGATTTGGATTTATCTGTGAAATTGTCCCAATTATACAAACTTGGGCCATTACTGTTAGGAGTCAAAAAAAGTAGAGCCTCTTGCCAGAAACAATTTGGGGACCATGATTTGCAATCTCTGCTGACACAGAACTCTGACTCAGCCACTCTCCCTGCTTGATACCTTCCATGGCTCCCATCACCTTCAGGATAAAGGCCAGACACCTTTGCAGACTCCTAAGTATCTTATGGTCACTGGACTAACCACCCCCCGCTGCCACCTCCAGCCTGAGAGCTGGGACCTTGTCCCTGGTGTGTGCTCACCACTGGGCCTTGGTGTGAGCTCCAAATTACCTGCTCGGCCAGTGAGTGCATGCACGGTCGAGATCAGGTAGTGGCCTGCCTCCCCTACTTCAACTCAAACCATGCCCCGCCCTCACTCTCTTGCCCTGTAGCCCCCAAACTCCACACTCCAGCCACACAGGATCCGGCCATGCCTCAGAACACATGTTTTTGCCTTGACGACATTGTATGTGCTGTTCCCTCTCCCAGCATATATATTCTTCTCCTGCCTCTTCCCCTCTGCCTGGCCAACTCCTCTGCTTAGATGCCACCTCCTCAAGAAGCCTTCCTGACTCCTCTAATTCATTCTATGCTCCCCTGTGTCCTTTCCAGTAGCAGAGGTAGCACTGAAATAAATATCACCCACAGCCGTAGGGTGCACTTCCAGCCTGCGAAGCTCTTTCCTGTTCATTAACATGTTTAATCCTTGCAATGACTCTGCAAATTAAGGATAATCACTCCGTGTACAGATGAAGAAATGGAAGCTCAGAGAGGTGAAGTGGCTCACTCATAGCCACACAGCAAGTAAAGGAGCAAGGTCAGTGCATGACCCTGGGTTCACAGACAGCAGGTGACCAGGGTTGCCTGTGAACGTCCCCTAGCCACCCCAGCCTACACCATCCCCAGGGACTTACGGCACACTGCCTGTGAAGTTGATGCCACAGAGGTGCTCTGAGCTGGTGACAGTGTCCCCAAATAGAGGCCCATCCGCTGGCACAAACTGGATGATGTTGGGGGGTAGGCCGGCCTCCCGGAGGACGCGGTAGACAGCATAGCTGGCCAGCATGGCGGTGTCACTGGGCTTCCACAGGACCACATTGCCCTGCATGGGAGGTGTTCTGGTGATGCATGAGGATGGCGCCACCAGGCCCCAACCCCCACCCCCACCCGACAGCAGGGTCGTCCCTCACCTGGAACCACCAGACCCTGTGCCAACCAGGACATCCCCTACCCAACCCCACTCCTCCAAGGCGTCTGGCCCTGTCTCCAAAAGTCCCTGCCAAGGAGGCCATGGCACGGCCCGATCTACCCCATACTCTGGCCAAGGCTCCCTTTCCCCAGCAGCCTGCACCAACCAGTCCTGCCATCACCTGGGCAGGCCTGTTCTCAGTGCTAGTCACTGAGTGCTCACTGGGCGCGGCGGGGCAAGTGCACGCGGGCTCTCTCGGCACACATCCTGGGCCAGGCATGTGCAGCAGCCAGGCACGTGGGTGCCTGGCCATGCACCGTGTTTGTCTGTGCACAGACGCACGAGGATGTCCCCATGCATGTCCCTAGTACACACCCCGGCATCAGCATCCAGCGCCCCTGTCTGGGGCTCGGGGTTCCCGATGACTATGTGGACCTCTCCCGCCCAGGCTGTCTGGGAGCTGGGCTGCATCTTCCCCATAGGCCAGGGATTTCATCCAGTAACAGCCACCCTCACTCCGATAATGGCAGAGGAGTGACTTGAATACCATCAACCCTGAGAGAGACTCTACATCCAAATCCTTCTCTGCTCCATCATTTATTTACTAGTCACTCAGTCTTGCCAAGTAAGTCACGGCTGCGTGTCTCAGTTTTGTCATCTGGCAAAGAGGCAGAGTCACAACTCCCTCTCGGAGCTGCTGAGAGGATGAAATGAGATCATCTCCATGCCGTGCTCGACAACAGCAGGCACGTGGTGAGCACTGAAGGTCAGTGGTAATTGGCATCAACAGAGCCGCCAACACTCAGCCAGCTCCGGGCCAGCCCTGTCTGCTGCTGGATGTGTCTCATTTGAGTCTCACAACCCAGTCATGGAGGCTTTCCTATTATTTCCACTTTGCAGATGAGGAAATTGTGCCTCAGAGAAATTCAGAGACTGCCAGGGTGTCCCAGGTAGAGAGGGACGATGCTGGGATTTAAACTGGGTCTCTGGTCCCAAAGCCTACCCACAGCCCCAAGCGGCCTCCATCTTCTGTGCCTCTCCCCATGACTAGGCTGAGACCCAAGGGGCTCAGGGTAGCCTCTGTCTGTCTGTTGGTACCAGGAGGACAACCAGCTGCCGTTGTCCCACCTGTGCCCACATCTCACCATCAGGGCCGGTGCCCCCGCCAGGTTGCCGCCTATTGCAGTGAAGTTAAAGGGCGAGATGGCCGCCACGAAGCCCTGGGGAAGGAGGCAGCAGTGAGGCCAAGCCCACAGCGTTGGGCTGCCCCGCGTGTCCGCCCACTGCCTCCTGCAGGTACCTCCAGACCCCGGTACACAGTGCTGTTGGTGCTCGGAGGCACGCTGATGGGCTGCTGCCCCTCCAGCTCCACCGCATACTTGGCGTTGAACCGGAAGAAGTCGATGAGTTCCGCTGCAGCATCAATCTCCGCTTGGATCACGGTCTTACCCTGCAAGGCAGAGGGCCAGGTGTCAGGAACAGCTAACAGCCTCCTGTCCATCCTCTTCTCACATCTGACCCTGTGCCCAATGCGAGCACTGAGCCAGGCCCCAGCAGGGACCAGGAAACATTTGGAGGGCTGACCAGGTCCTGTCCCGGGGGCTGACGGGGAAAGGATTCTCAAGCCCTTGAGCCAGCATCTCCTGCAGCCGGCCCTCTGGGCTGGACGGGGGTCAGCAGAATTGACTGATCCTCTGCAGCAGGCCAGGTACATCCCATGCACTATCTTTGTTTCACAGCAACTCTGAATGGTGGAGGATGGCAAAGGATCTATGGTCAAGCCTCAGACCAAATTCAGGATCAGAACCTTCCAGACAGAAGGGCAGATTAGCATGAGCCGGAGACTGGCCACTGGAAAACCAGGACAGAGACTCGGTGTGTGGGAGGCGCATGGTTCCTTCGCCAGGAATGATGTTCGGCCTTGCTGGTTAGTTTGGGCCAAAAACCAAGAGGAGAGTGAGTGTGATTTCCTTGAACCGTCCATTGTTACTAACAGCAAATGTGAGCTGCAGGGAAAAAAATTGTGTACAGCCAAGAACAGGGCTTTTCCAGATTGACGTGGCCCCCTCTTGGCACCCAAGGTCACTGGCAGGTGCATGACCTATTAGAGACACACAGCCCAGGAAGCTGAGCTAAGATGTGTACCGGGCTTCCTAGAAGTTCCTGAATCTTAGGCCAAATACAGAGAGCGCCTAAACTGATCCTAGACTGTCTTCCCAGCAATGTGCGGCTCACCAGGAACACACAGAGCCGGACACCCACCCCAGAGGGCTGCTGAGCCAATCTAAGGAGGCATTCAGCAGGATGAGGGGCTGTCATACCAGCTCTGTGCAGCAGAGGGGGTGCTCACCATGAGGACCGGGGAGCAGGCAGTGGCAAATGCCCGATCCAGAAAGCAGCCTGGGTTCTGGCTCCTGCAATTTACCCTTCAGGAACCCAGGTTAGTTGGCAGCGTAGAGCTCAGGTCCTGGAGGTGGTGAAATAACCCTTTCTCCCTCGGCTCCTGTCCCCTGCACACTCTGCCTGCTAGAGACACTCCTCACTCAACTTGCATTTAGCAGGGCGAGAAGCTGTCGTACCAGCTCTGTGCAGATCAGGGCCTTGCTATGCCTCCTGAAAGGTATCATGCAAAGCCCAGAAAAAGACTGAGAATGTCAAGACATGTTTACTATGTCCAAAAAGCTTGTAAAGGGGCAGTACCTAGGAACTCAATCTACTCCAGTGCAATCTGAGCTGTAACTGATGCAGGAACAATATGTTCTGGGGAAACAGAGGCAGGAATAGTCCTTTCGGCTGGAGAAGACTCAGGAAGCCTCATGGAGGGGGTGACATCAGGGCTGGACCAGGAGGTAAGAGTTCACTGAGCACGGAACAGACAGCAAGCATTCCAGGCAGGAGGACACAGTGGGCAGAGGCAGAGAGGATGTCTGCCGTGACCAGGGAGTCCTGCTAAGTCCCAGATGGCTACACCATGGGTGGGACAGCTTGGCAGGGAAGGGCAGGATAGCGGGTGAGCTGGACAGAGGTGGGCAGAAGGGCCCTGGATATGGGGCTCAGGTCTTTTTTTTTTTTTTTTTGAGACAGAGTCTCGCTCTGTCGCCCAGGCTGGAGTGCAGCGGCCGGATCTCAGCTCACTGCAAGCTCCGCCTCCCAGGTTTAGGCCATTCTCCTGCCTCAGCCTCCCGAGTAGCTGGGACTACCGGCACCCGCCACCTCGCCCGGCTAGTTTTTTTTTTGTATTTTTTAGTAGAGATGGGGTTTCACCCTGTTAGCCAGGATGGTCTCGATCTCCTGACCTCGTGATCCGCCCATCTCGGCCTCCCAAAGTGCTGGGATTACAGGCTTGAGCCACTGCGCCCGGCCAGGGCTCAGGTCTTGGGACTTGCCTCTCAGTGGTGGAGAGGTCTAGGTGGGTCGTAAGCCAGGAGTGACATCCTGGAGGTGTTGGGAAGACCACTCTGAGGGTGGCGAGGGGCTGACCAAGCTGGGAGGCAGGGAGACAGTGCAGGCCACCACCAGTCTAGGCAAAGCATGACGAAGCCTAGGAGCGAGGACAGAGGGATGGAGGATAGGGGACATTTCCGAGGCAGGACACACGGGCTCTGCACAATAATTTGTGATCATCCATCCCAGTTCCTAGGCCTTGTCCCTTGAGGACATCTCTGGGTCCCCAAAAGGGCTTGGGACCCAGAAGCGCTTCAGCTGATGTCTGCTGCCATGGGTGGGGCACAAATGACTCTGAGCCCACCCTGCTCCACCCACCCGGACCCACCAGCACCTCACCTGTCCCACCATGGTCTTGGCGAGGATCTCAGCCCTGTGCGGCCCACTCAGCATGTCTGCTGCCTTCAGGAAGATCTGGGCCCGGTCTGCAATAGGCTTCAGGTCCCACTCTTTCCGGGCAGCCAGGGCAGCCTCGATGGCTTTGTTGAGCAGGCTCTAAAGGGAGACAGAGAGGTTGGGAACTGCCGCCTGCAGCGGGAAGGGCCCTGGGGAGTGAGCGAGGGAGGAGAGACCTGGAAGGCCACTCTCTTCCATCCAGGGACAATGCCTGTCTGCCTGGTTCCTCAGCCCCCTGCCATCACAGCTGCCAACAGCGTCCCATCAGAGCCTGTAGCGGTTGGCAGTCTGAAACCTGAAGGGCCCAGCCAGGTTGGTCAGCTCTCTAAGGTCTTGGCACTGAGTCCCACAGCTGTTAAACTGGCTCCACTTTCTCTCATGGTCTAATCAAAACCTCACCTTATTCTTGGGACCTGGTGCCCCTGAACCCACCATCCAGAAACTTGAGGTCAACTGGAGCCTGAGACATGGCTCTGCTGCTGGCCTCCCAGACCCCAACCGCCCTCATCGCCACACAATGCCAGCTCCTGGACCCCCAGTCACCCCAGCCCCTCCTGCTGGCCCTTTCCAGTGCCAATTCTCGGCCTGGCTTTCCATCGATGGTGTCTCCAATTGCCCTGACTCAGCCTTCCAGAATCCACCTCCTCCCCCATCCAAGATCTGCCCCACCACGGGCATGTCTGGGAATGTCTCAGCCCTGGCTGAGGCAGCTTGCATTTGGCTCAAGTTAACCTTTGCATGCCTGGCCCAGTCAAAGACATCACCCAGGGACTCCCTCAGTGCCAGCCGCCCCCTGCCCACCTATCCACCATGGCCAAAGAAGGATACAGCAACTGATGCCCACCCCCATATCAGCAGCTGGCAGGGCAGGGCAGGGGCAGCAACCCTAACCCCCCGGTCACCAGCGGCAGGGGCTCACTCACCTTGTCTGCATAACAGAACTTGGCCACCTTGTGTCCATGGTTAAAAGGCTGAAAGGAGAGAGAAGTGAGGTCCCTGTCCAGGAGGGAGGTACCAGGATAAGGATGGAGAGGGCCGGGCTCAGAGCTGGTTTTCCAGAAAAGTCCTGGACACGCCTGCTGTCCCCGGCCTGCTCCCATGAAGCCCTCCCCAGTGCCCAGCCCACAGGTTGCTGCCTATTAAGAGTGCTGGTGTACCCACTATACCATGAGTAAGACGTGGCTCCTTCTCCGGAAGGCTCACCATCCAGGAGAAAGTCATACACCACAGGGTCTTTCCGGGAAAGCACGGACCTTTGTGGTCAGAGAGACATGGGTTCGAATCCTGGCTCTGCCACCTACTAGCTGTGAGGCCCCAGGTAAGCTCACTGCCTCCCCTAAGTCTCCTCATCTAGGAAATGCGGACTGCCCTCCCTGTCTCTTAGCATGGACAGGAGAACCAAAGGGGATCATGGATGAAAATTCTTTGGTCCAGCATGAGGCTGCGACCATGGGCAACATGACCAGGTGAGGTCAAAAAGAACGCACCGGTGTCGTGAAATACTTGGGACTTCCGCCCTGCCCCGAAGCCATTATGGACAGAACAATTGCTTCCTAAGCCCCAGATTTACTAATCTAAATAGGAAGATCCTCTACAAACATTTATAAACAGAACCTGGTGTTGGTTCAAACCGCACCATTTTGTAAGCTCCCCACTATTTTGCAGACGTTGGTCCAAGTAAAACATTTCATGGGAGCAAAGGTCATGAGAAACATCTGGCTCAGCCACCTGTGGCCGCAAGGCGGACAAAGGCCCACCTAAAGAACTTCCTATCGGCCAGGCATGGTGGCTCACGCCTGCAATCCCAGCATTTTGGGGGGCCGAGGTGGGTGGATCACAAGGTCAGGAGATCGAGACCATCCTGGCTAACACGGTGAAACCCCGTCTCTACCAAAAATACAAAAAATTAGCCGGGTGTGGTGGCGGGCGCCTGTAGTCCCAGCTACTTGGGAGGCTGAAGCAGGAGAATGGCGTGAACCCGGGAGGCGGAGCTTACAGTGAGCCGAGATCTCGCCACTGCACTCCAGCCTGGGCGACAGAGCGAGACTCCGTCTCAAAAAAAAGGAAGAAAAAAGAAACATCCCTATCATATCTTGCTGGGTAAAGGTATAAGGAACACCACGATGACATCCCACTGGAGGGGGCCAAACCGCCTGATCGTAACAACATCTTATCAATATCCTGCCAGGCAACAAGCCATACTGCCCAGACCCGTCCACCCATACCAATGAGTACCCCAGCCTGGAAGCAGCGGTGGGCCCTGGCATTAAGCTGGTCCCCCACTTCCTCAGGTTTCTGCAATATACGGTGTGGCTGTCTCAGCCGCCCTCTCTCTGTGTGTGTGTCTTTCTTTAACCCTCGTCTTCCCTTCAAAACCTAACGCCTGGCAGTGGTGAGTGCCAGCACGAGAGTGCCAATGGAGCAGGGAGAAATTTCACTTCTTTCCTTCCCAGGGCTGGCAAGAGAGTTTATATCATAACAGCTAACACTTTTGCTACCTATCCGTCTTCTGGTGGGTTACTGGAGCTTTCCTGTCTAAAACAGTAGCCACGAGCCACATTTCACGTGCTGGATAACCACACGTGGCTCGTGGCCGCTGGAACGGACCATGCAGATCTGGCACATTTCTGCCATCACTGCAGGAAATTCTATTGGCCAGCGCTGGTCTAGGCTTGAGTAGAAAGTGACCATTCTCCTTCATGTTAAACCTTGGCACAGTCACTCTGTATTCTGACCCTACCTGAGATTGGCCTGTGATGCTTAGGGGCTGAGAAGGTGGCTGCAACCTGGGCCCCAGTGGACTGCAGAGCCCCGTCAGTGCTATGTCCCAGCAAACATAGATCCTGCCTTCACATGCTCCAGTACCCCAAATGTCTGGTGCCATAGTGATCAGCACATAGCCAGAACCTCCAGCCAGGTCAGCGAGGCAATGTGGGAAATGAAAATCAGCAGTATCCACCCAGGGGCTTATCAGAATGCCGGAGCCTCGCTGCCTGGAAAAATCCCAGCTGCCATGCGGCCTCGGACGCCCGGGGAGCTGCAGGTAAGCGCAGGCTCTAGGCAGTTACAACAACCAGGGAGCTGGGTGGTGGGTGCTGCTGTCAGTTGGCACCTGCAGACACAGCCAGTGCAGACAGAGTGACCTGGCCAATGCCTGCAGACCCCAGGCCACGCTTAGACAGCTCCAGGTAGTCCTGAGCCAGCGACAAGAGCTCCAGGACACCTCTGTGGTCAACTCCTGCCCCAGGCTGTCCTGGGAACCTTCAGACTGGGGGACCTGGGTCCTCCCGCTCAGTCACCCCTCCCCCTGCACACATCTGCCCAGGGTTTCAGCCGGACAGAGCTAGAATGTGCTTGCCCTGTTTGCAAAAGGCTCGACCTTTTACTCTCCTCCAAATCACAGACCTGTGAGTTTCCTGGCCCATGTAAAGTGCCTGCCAGTTTCTGGAAGGATAAACTCTAAGCATGGGGGCTTCTTAGGCCAATGCCATCTGAGGAGCTCGGGGCCTGGGGCCCAGATTTTTACCATTAGCTCCCAAATCCCCTTGGCAAGAAATCTATGAGGAATAACAGAAGATGCTGTGTGGACCCCCCTCATGGCCTTTCTTGCCCAGACACAGGGTGCCGCTAGGGGCTGGATGCAGTGTGGGTGCCATCCTTTGTTTTGGGAAGTTTTACTGGTCCACAGAATTCAAAATCTGGGGTGGGGAGGGGCACTATAAAGGCCTTGAAGTCAGAGCCCACATATCATAAGCTTACAAGCTGTCAGAGAAAGAGGTCACATATTCAGGGGAGGGGTTGAGCCCTGCCCACCCGCTGGACATACCGACACCTGGTACTGCACGTCCGACGTCCACACCTCCTCATCCCCCACCACGCATGGGATGGCTTCCGTCCGGCTCTTCAGGTCCTTCAAGGCCTGGGGAGAGGGACAAGAGCAGGTATGGTCACTGCCTTCCTCACTTCCTCCCATCTAAAACCCTAACGCAGAATTCACAGACAGAGATGCCCAGGCTGACACAGAAATGAGACGGGGACCAGGCTGGGTCGGCAGCCATCAGGGAACGTGTGCTCCCCTCAGGGGCAGCTAGACTCTGTTCCAGCCATTGTCACCCTGCAGGAAGGTGAGGTCTACCCATGACACAGAGATAAAAAAACTGCACCTGAAACTTATGTGAAATCTCTTGATCTTTAAAATGCTGGCAACTAACTGGAAAACATGTTTAAGTATAAAACAACTGGGCTTATGACATCTGACCTGGCCTGAGAAGCCCCAAAGTAGCTCTAGGCTGCCACCCTGGTCCTCACAGCTGTTCCCACACTCCAGACCCACAGCCCTCCCAGGCTTCCTCCCTAGGCGGGGAGCAAGAGTAGAAGTGGGTGATGGCTGCAGGCACGGAGCACTAGCTCAGGGCTGCTGGGGGTGGCCTCTGCTCCGTGCCCTGCACCTCTCGGGTGCCCCCCACCCTCCCGTTACCTTTTGCAGGGCCTCTCGCTCAGGGCTGCCCTGCGTGAAGGCTAAGACGGGCTCGTTGGCCACCTTCAGGGAGGAGGTGTGCTTCCACCGCAGCCTGGGACACAAGGGCAGGGGACAGAGGCAGAGAGGTCAGCAGTGGCCCCATCAGACCCCAGCCCTTCTACCTCCAACAGGGGGTCCTAGGTGGGCAACCAGTGCCTGAAATCCAATGCAACTAGAAAGTAGGGGGTCAAAAACCCACCTTGGGCTGGGCACGGTGGCTCACACCTGTAATCCCAGCACTTTGAGAGACCGAGGTGGGCAAATCACTTGAGGTCAGGAGTTCAAGACCAGCCTGGCCAACATGGTCAAATTCTGTCTCTACTAAAAATACTTAAAACATTAGCAAGGTGTGGTGGCGTGTGTGTCTGTAGTCCCAACTACTCGGGAGGCTGAGGCAGGAGAATCGCTTGAAGCCAGGAGGCAGAGGTTGCAGTGAACCAAGATCATGCCACTGCACTCCAGCCTGGGTGAGAGAGCAAAAAACTCCGTCTCAAAACAACAACAAAAACCCACCTTGGGGGTCCACAACCCAAGGTTCAAGTCCCAGTCCCATGGTTGTGTGTCCTTGAGCCTGTGACTTGCCTCCTCTGAGCGTGGTTCTACATCTATCAAGTAAAAATAATCACACTGAACTCATGTAGTTGTTTTAAGTTTAAACACATAGATGCAAAACCATGTTTAAAGTATTTTGCACATGCAAAGTGTTACTCTCCCTTTCTTCTTTCACAAGGCAGGCTTTATCCCAAAAACACCCAAATTCCTTCTCTTTCTAAGCTGCAAGGGCAGCACATTCCAGAACACAGTCTCCTCAGAATGTGAACCAGCTGAGATCCTCTTGGCACAAAGGGCTGAGAGCTCCGGGTGGGCAGGAATGTCCAAGATGTGGACCATGAACTTGGAGGGCTGCCCCGAGCTCAGCTCACCGACCCAGGAGGGCTGCCCTGAGCTCAGCTCACGACCCGGGAGGGCTGGCCCCGGGGGTGAGGTGCCTGATTCCAGGGCACTGAGTCTCAAGAACTCCTTGCTCAAATCCTCTGACCTCTTTCCACCACCCCCAACCACAACTGAGGGTCACAAGGTGGGAGGTCAGGTGGCTCAAAGCTAGGACGCTAGGGTCAGTCATTCCAGAGCTGGAGCCTCAGTTCTGCCACCTCCCAGCTGTGGGACTTCCCCTTCAGGCCTGTTTCCCCCTCTGTAAATGAGAAGAATCATGATGACAAAGTCAGCTAATGCCCAAAGGGCACTTGACATTGACAAACTTCCCATCTACTGTGGCCTCAGATGGGCCCCACCAGCCACCTCTCTACAGAAATAAGGTCATTTCGGTCCTAAAAGGAAAATGACTAGTTCAAGATCAAGAGTAGGAGAAACCTGCACTTGAGTCCAGAAGGCCCAGATATCATCTCTCTCGGGTGTCAATGACCCCAGACAACCCAGAACAGCTGGAGGTGCACAGGTGGGGCTCACTGGTTGGCACAATGAGGGAAAACACACAGCGTGAGGAACCACAGGGCATCTCAGTAAGATGCTGTAAGGAAACCCACGGGGTTTGGCAGGGTGACTTGAGGAGGGTTTAAGGAAGCCAGGGTTAGCTCTGGATTGGCTGCTGTCAGAAAGTGGGGGTGAGGCTGACTGGGAAAAAAGGAACATTCACCAAGATGTTTGGTGCTTTGTGGGTGGCATAGAGATCTCGTTTTTGTCTGTGCTTAGACAAAAGTCATGAAGAGGAGGCCGGGCGCAGTGGCTCACACCTGTAATCAAAGCAGTTTGGGAGGCCAAGGTGGGCGGATCACTTGAGGTCAGGAGTTTGAGACCAGCCTGGCCAATATGGTAAAACCCCGTCTCTACTAACAATACAAAAATTAGCTGGGCATAGTGGCCTGCTCCTGTACTCCCAGCTACTTGGGAGGCTGAGGCAGGGGAATCGCTCGAACCTGGGAGGCAGAGGTTGCAGTGAGCGGAGATCATGCCACTGCACTCCAGCCTGGATGACAGAGCAAGATTCCGTCTCAAGGAAAAAAAAAAAAAAATCGGGAAGAAGGCTTATTGTGTCTCATCTGATCACAGTCTCAAAGGGACATGGCCTGAGGCTAGTGTTCGGAGATTGTTTATGCCCTATAGGAGACAGAATGGCCTGGCTATGAGTGTCGGGGGCCAGGAGTCTGGGGCTCAACGACCCAGCCGGGGAGGTCTGAAGGAAGGACACAATACCGAGGGAGTGTGGCCAGACCCTACGTTCATTCCGCAATGACTGATGACCTGCCGGGTCTCTGGTGTCATCTCAGACCCTGGAGATAAAGCAGTGACAGAGACAGCAAGGCCTCTGGCTGCACACGGGTGACCTTCAGTGTGAGGCCTGGTCAGGAAACAAGCAAGGTAACTGTCAGGCCTCTGAGCCCAAGTCAAGCCATCACATCCCCTGTGACTTGAAGGTATACACCCAGATGGCCTGAAGTAACTGAAGAATCACAAAAGAAGTGAAAATGCCCTGCCCCACCTTTTTTTTTTTTGAGACGGAGTCTTGCCCTATCACCCAGGCTGGAGTGCAGTGGCACGATCTCCACTCACTGCAAGCTCCGCCTCCCGGGTTCACGCCATTCTCCTGCCTCAGCCTCCCGAGTAGCTGGGACTACAGGCGCCCACCACCGCGCCCGGCTAATTTTTATATTTTTAGTAGAGACGGGGTTTCACTGTGTTAGTCAGGATGGTCTCGATCTCCTGACCTCGTGATCCGCCCGTCTCGGCCTCCCAAAGTGCTGGGATTACAGGCGTGAGCCACTGCGCCCGGCGGCCCTGCCCGACTTTAACCGATGACATTCCACCACAAAAGAAGTGAAAATGGCCAGTCCATGTCTTAAGTGATGACATTACCTTGTGAAAGTCCTTTTTCTGGCTCATCCTGACTCTAAAACTCCCCCACTGAGCACCTTGTGACCCCCACTCCTGCCCGCCAGAGAACAACCCCCCTTTGACTGTAATTTTCCTTTACCTACCTAAATCCTATAAAATGGCCCCACCCTTATCTCCCTTCGTGGACTCTCTTTTCGGACTCAGCCCGCCTGCACCCGGGTGAAATAAACAGCCATGTTGCTCACACAAAGCCTGTTTGGTGGTCTCTTCACACGGACACGCATGACAGTAACCACAGATGGTGAGCATGGCAACGAGTAAACAACGGGGAGAATAGGGCTGCTTCAGCCAGGGTGGTCAGGGAAGGTCTCTCTGAGGAGGTGACCCTGAGAGAGACTTAAAGGAGGCTTGAGAGGAGCTGGGAAGAGCATCCCAGGTAGAAGGAGGCAGAGTGAGGGGCTGAGGGGCTGAGGGGCCGAGGGGCCTGCATGGTTGAGGCAGAGGGAGACGCAGGGGCAGGGGCCAGTCCACCCAAGATCCTGGCAGGTAAAGTGAGTACATGGGACCTTCTCTCCCTCCCCATCCACACCCACCCTGGGCTGGCAGCTCTGCATGCCCCACCCCGACTTTGCCTCCAGCAAAGTGAGCACAGAAGACCTTCTCTCCGCTCCCCTCCCCTCCCCATCAACCTCCACCCTGAGCCGTAGCTCTGCACCCCCCCAACCCCCACTCTGCCTCCCATTAACTGTGTGACCTTGGGCAAGTCACTTGTCTTGAAGCCAGTTTCCCTCTGTAAAACACTGACACCTCCTCATGGGGTTACTACGGAGATCTGATAACGATAAATACATTAAAATCTGCATTGCCCTCTCCCACCTACTGTCATGGGAAGAATGGAGAGGCAGCCATGAGTCTCCACAGTCCCTCAGGAAGGGGCAAAGGAGTGTCAATCCCCTGGGACCATCTGGAAGCTTCTGACAGGGACCTCAGCTAAGCTCCTGACCACGCATTCCAGCAGCGCTCCAGGCCTCAACAGCAGCACAGCCACCACAGATGGTAAGCCAGATATCACCATCGACTCTTCAAGCGGAGAAGTGGAACTCTGTCCCAGTCTCCTTTGGAGCCCAGGTCCTGGTGGACGGGAAAAGCACAGGCCCCAGAAGCAGACAAATCTGGAAGCAAAGCTCACACCTGCTCCATGACCTCAGTGCATTCTTAGAAAGTCTGCGAGCCTCAGTTTCCTCACCTGGAAAATGGGGACAATACTACTGAAAAGAGAAAAATAGCTCAGGGCAGTGTGAGCTATGTGAAGCATGCAAAATGTATGAGGCCTGGGGAGACACAAATACAGACCTGAGTCATGCCCTTTGCATCCACGCCCGGTGGCAATTATTTCAAGGCATTTTGTTTCTGACTAGCTGCCTCATCCATTAATTTTATGATCCTGGAAAGCCTCACACAAAGAACAACGCACAGCCAATTAGTAGCTTTTTTTTTTTGATTTGGAGTCTCATTCTGTAGCCCAGACTGGAGTGCAATGGTGCCATCTCAGCTCACTGCAACCTCCGCCTCCCGGGTTCAAGCAATTCTCCTCCCCAAGCCTCCCGAGTAGCTGGGATTACAGGCGCCCGCTACCACACCCAGCTCATTTTTGGTATTTTTAGTAGAGATTGAGTTTCACCATGTTAGCCAGGCTGGTCTCGAACTCCTGACCTCAAGTGATCCACCCGCTTTGGCCTCCCAAAGTGCTGGGATTACAGGTGTGAACCCAGCCAGTAGCTTATATTATTTTAATATAAATTTTTGGTAAATGACTTAGAAACTGCCTCTTTCCCCTGCACCTTAAAAAGCCCACTTGTTACTGCAGTTAATCGGAGTGTATATTCAGGGTAACGTGAATCTATGCTCCCCGGTGGCCATCCTCAACTTCAGAGCCTGAATAAACTACTTAATGCTACTTTCTGAATCTCACTATTTAAGGTTGACATGATGCACCTTGCAGGGTCATCAGGAGGATTAAAAGTGTTGGCCTTTCCTCACCCCTCCTGCTCTTGCTTTCCAAAGAAAACTGTAAAGGTCTCAGAATGCTATTTCACATGGGCTCCCAGATGCCCCCAAAAATCACAGCCTCAGGGGCTGGCCCAGGTACTCAGCAACTACTGGAGGAATACGCAGCACCATATATTCCATCCCCAGGTTAAAACACAGTAGGCAGGTTGCAGTGGTTCATGCCTGTAATCCCAGCACTTTGGGAGGCCGAGGTGGGTCGATTGCTTGAGATCAGGAGCTCGAGACCAGCCTAGTCAACATGCGGGTGAAACCCCATCTCTACTAAAAATACAAAAAAAAAAAAAAAATTAGTCAGACGTGGTGGCGCACACCTATACACCCAGCTAACTCAGGAGGCTGAGGCAGGAGAATCACTTGAATCTGGGAGGTAGAGGTAGCAGTGAGCCCAGATCATGCCACTGCACTCCAGCCTGGGCAACAGAGCAAGACTCCGTCTCAAAATGAATGAATGAATGAATGAATGTAGTATCAGCTAGTTCTCCTTTCTCCATTCCCTCTCAGGAAATGTCAGAGATAGAGATCCTGTAGGCCTCTCTCCCCCTTCCACAGGGCAAAGGCCCAGATGCCCAATGTGACCTCAGGATCACATGTCCCATGGCTTTCTCTGTGCCTGGAAGTCTCCAAGCACTGGCCCAGCTGTCCATCCATCAGTCTGAGTGTGGCCTGGAGAACAGACACTAGTTCAAAGTTCAGCCTGAGTCAACTGCAGCTAAAAATAACCTAGGGACTCCCATCAACGTTTGCTTTTTTATTTTTATGTTTTCATTCATGAACCATTTTGGACTAACGGGAGTACCCATTCACTGGCTGCTAGGGCGAAGGCAGAGATGAATCAGTCACAGGACTTGGGGCCTCTATGAGGATCCATGAGGACCTTCTTGACATTCCTCATCCATTCATGCATTTATGCAGTCAGTACACATTTATTCCACATGGCAAGGATGCAGAGATAAATCGGATCAGGTCAACAACAGCTCCCTCAATAATTCAGCACTCGTTTTCCAAGCACCCAGGAAGTGCCTGACTCTGGGCGGCGGATATGGATCCAACCCAACCTTTCTCAGAGCAGCCCTCAGTCCTCCCACTTAGGGAAAGTGGCACAAGACAGAGTCTGAATCTGACTCAGGTTTCCCTGAAAATCTGCAGTGCTCTTTCTGCTCGTGCTCTGGGCCTGAGACCTCAAGTTGGTCCCCCTCACCCTCTACAAGTGGGATCTGATCTGCGAAGGCCATGCACCATTTCACCTCCTGCACCGGAAGATGTCAGGGCTACAAGTGCTGGGATCTGATCCGCGAAGGCCATGCACC
>NW_012114253.1:3525174-3533092 GCF_000951035.1 Colobus angolensis palliatus | reverse complement strand
GCCATGCACCATTTCACCTCCTGCACCGGAAGATGTCAGGGCTACAAGTGCTGGGATCTGATCCGCGAAGGCCATGCACCATTTCACCTCCTGCAGCGGGAGACGTCAGGGCTGCAAGCACTGGGATCCAGTCCATGAAGGCCATGCACCGTTTCACCTCCTGTGGCGGGAGATGTCAGGGTTACAAGTACTGAGATATGATCTACAAAGGCCATGCACCGTTTCACCTCCTGCACCAGATGTCAGGGTTGCAAGGAGCTGTAGGCCAGCCAGTGCAGCTTCAGAAATCTACAGAGGGAAAAACTGAAAAGACACAGAGGGCCTGGCCTCCACCTTGTCCAAGACACCTGGTCCGAGGTACTATTCACTTTCACCTGGACTTATGCCATGCTACTCCTGCTCCAGTCTCCAAGTCCTTCAAATCGACACCACAACCAAAGTTAACATGGAAATCTGATCATTAGAGAGATGGCACAGTGGGGAGCTCAGTGAGAAACTACTCAGTGGCTTCTCATTTCTTCTAAAATAAAGACATCAGAATCCTTACCAAGGCCTCCAAATGTATTCCCTGTCACTCTGCCCCATTTGCTGCAACCCAGCCACCCCGGTCTTTTCTGGGGTCCCCTCTGCTTGAGATGGCCTTCACTGGTCCAACCTCACACAGCTGGCATGAGGCTCCTATCGGACCCTCTCATAGCTCTAGACTTTTCTGGAAGCACTAGTGACAACCCTATTATAGAGCTCTGACTGATCCTCTGTGTGCCCGCCAGGCCACAGGCTCCACACAGCCAGCCCATACCCATTCCATTCACCACTAGGCACCCCAAGCCTAACACACTGACCGGCCACAGTAAGCACCTGAGAAATACAATCAATGCATGAGTGTCAGAGCTGACGCCAGGCCCCCAGGACTGGACTCCAAGGCCAGTGCTCTTCTGCTATCACCTGGGGCTGCACACAGGCCCCTTGGGTTCCCGAGTGGCTAGGGTGAGGGGTTGCCAAGGACAAGGAGAGGAGAAATTGAAAGGATATTATCTTTGCTTCATTTAGCCTCCTGGATTGTTCAGCTGTTGTCTGGAGCCTGATAAGGCTAATCCTCTGTATCACTGAGATTAAAGGCAACACTAGGTGAGCAGAGAAAGTGCAGTGCCCAGGGCAGGGCCAGGAGGGAAAGAAAGGCCCGGCCAGGCACAGTGGCTCACGCCTGTAATCCCAAAACTTTGGGAGGCCGAGGTGGGTGGATCACTTGAGGTCAGGAGTTGGAAACCAGCCTGGCCAACATGGTGAAACCTTGTCTCTACTAAAAATACAAAAATTAGCTGGGCGCGGTGGCACGTGCCTATAATCCCATCCACCTGGGAGGCTGAGGAAGAAGAATTGCTTGAACCCGGGAAGCAGAGGTTGGAGTGAGCCAAAATCATGTCACTGCACTCCAGCCTGGGCAACAGAGCAAGATGCTGTCTCAAAAAAAAAAAGTAAAGACCTGACACCAGACGCCAGGGATGAACTGCTTCAGCCACGGCCCAGCAAACATCAGGCAACGTTTGTCAAGCACTTGTCACCACATGCCAAGCACTAACCTAAGTGAGACAGGATCATCTCACTGAATCCACCACACAAATGTATGAGGGAGGCATGACAGGTTGAGCATCGCTGATCCAAAAATCCAAAATCTGAAATACTCCAAAATCTGAAACTTTTCTGAGTGCCAACATGACGCTCAAAGGAAATGCTCATTGGAGCATTTTGGACTTTGGAACTTGGGAGTAGGGATACTCAACTGGTTCAGCAAATTCTCCAAAATCCAAGAAAGTTCAATATACAAAACACTTTCGGCTGGGCGCAGTGGCTCATGCCTGTAATCCCAGCACTTTGGTATCCCTTGGGGTCCCCACTGCTTGAGATGCCCTCCACTGGTCCAACCTCACACAGCTGGAACGGGGCTCCTGTCGGATCCTCTCAGGCCAAGGAGGGCGGATCACTTGAGGTCAGGAATTTGAAACCAGCCCCGCCAACATGGCAAAACCCCATTTCTACTAAAAATACAAAAATTAGCTGGACGTGGTGGCGTGTGCCTGTAGTCCCAGCTACTTAGGAGGTTGAGGTAGGAAGATGGCTTGAGCCCAGGAGGTGAAGGTTGCAGTGAGCCAAGATCTTGCCATTATACTCCAGCCTGGGCGATAGCTCGAGACTCCATCTCAAAAAAATAAAAACCCAAAAAACGAAACACTCTGTTCTCAAGCATTTCAGATGAGGGATATTCAACTGCAGAATGATCTGTTTACAGATGAGGTTCCGAGTTACTCACTCCTGGCTCAGGTCACAGCTCATGAGTGACAGAGCAGGATTTGAACCCAGGTCTTCCTTACTCAGGAGACTTACAGTATCGCTGAAGCACCTGCAACATCTCAGAGGCCCAGGGTCAGGTAGGGCTGATGGGACATGTTCATCCTCCTCACCATACAGCTAGAACCTCATTTCCACCTGAGGACAGTGGCCACCCCAAGGTGGGCAGTGACTTGCCCAAGGTCACTCAGCTGTCCACTGGCACTGCAGCTCAGCCCAGGGACTCTTCACTCCACACCATGACCTCTGTCAGGAGAGGGAAGGTTTGGGGATTAAGGAGCCTGCAAGAAGCGGAGAAGTCTCTTCCATCCCCTGAGGGGGCAGGGTCAAAACCCTAACAGAAGGTCAGGCGCGGTGGCTCATGCCTATAATCCCAGCACTCTGGGAGGCTGAGGCAGGAGGATCACTTCAGCCCAGGAGGTTGAGACCATCCTGGCCAACATGGTGAAACCCCATCTCTACAAAAAAATACAAAAAGTAGCTGGGCATGGTGATGTGCGCCCGTAGTTCCAGCTACTTGGGAGGCTGAGGTGGGAGGATGACTGAGCCCAGGAGGTTGAGGCTGCAGTGAGCTGAGACGGTGACACTGTACTCCAGCCTGGGCAACAGAGTGAGACGCCGTCTCCAAAACAACAACAATAATAATAACAGAAGGGGTTTGGCATCTGGGGTACTTAATTGGAATAAAGGGAAGAGACCAAGGACATCTGAGTTCCATACCTTCCCTCCTGCCACCATTCTTCACTGCTGGGACCCTGCTGTCTTCATATGCCTGATCGAAGATGGTCACTCCAGGAAGCCCATTGGTGGGAGAGGGGATCATCATAACCGCAGCAGCACTTACTGAGTATTCCAGGTGCTGGGCGCTCCAAAGTGCTTTTCATGTGTGAGACCTTTTAACCCACAGGACAATCCTATGAGGTGACTACTACTGTCATCTTTGTTTTCCATATGAGAACATAAAGGAGCCCAGAGAGGGTGAGTAACCTGCCTGGGGCCACAGAGCTGCCAAGAGTTGGAGCCAGGATCCAAGCCATGCTGTGTTCCCAGCCATCTCAACAGCAACTGTTCAACGCCTACTGTGTGCTGGGCCAGATGCGGGGCACAGGAGGCAGGCTGCTCCCAGGGGTGCCCCTGCCAAGCACTGCCTCAATGGCGCTTTCGCCACTTTAGAAGTGTGAAGACAATCACATGTTTTAACTATTCTTCCACTCAAATACTCACAGAGCACACACTCGGTACCAGGCACCCAGGAAACCACTGGTCACATCACTGCTAGTCCTTGCAGCCACCTGCTATGTGGCCGTTAATACATCCCCATTTTGCAGATGAGGATACTGAAGGGACAGAAGCTGCCTTGCCAAGGCCACAAAGCACTGGATGGGCTCACCGAGGTGGCCAGCAGCACATTCCAGACCAAAGGCACTGCCCCAGCCACTGGTTGGAGGAGCTCAAGAGCAGAGAATGTGTAAGGAATGGTGGGAAATGCCAGCCACTGACACAGGGCAAGCTGTGCCCATCCAAGGGCCGGGCAGACTGGGAAAAGCATTGGGTGCTTGTGATATTTTGAAAATTAAACCATCAGGTAGCCTGAGAAGAGTCCAAAATCACCCAGGATCACTGCAGGGGACACGGTAGTAGCCAATTCCGGCCCATCAGCCCCCTGATGTCAGATGGGGTGAGCAGGAGTCACGTCTGGGTTTGGCACAAGAAGTAAGGAACAGAAATGAACTCTTATAAGCCTACTACATGCCTGGGCTGGCTATTAATCTGTATCCTGCCTGTTTCCAAAGAGAGCTGAGGACACCAATGCTAAAGCTGATTGAGAAAAGAACAGGAAGTCAGGGTTAAAGGAGAAAAGAGGCAGTCAGTTGGGAGGCCTGGCGTTCACCAGCTCAAGGCCTTGGACAAGTTTTTCTCAATTTCCATGGGCCTCAGTTGTTTAATCTGTGAAACAGGGGTGGTAACCCCTACATCTAGGCTGCTGAGAGGCTGAGTGAAATAATCCACATGAAAAGTAAATGGCAGTCATTGTCATCAGCCGCCATCCCTGGGCCTACCTATAAAGGCCACACGTTTATGGTGATTGTCCTGAGGCTGGCTGTGATAAATATCGGTTGACGAGCAAGGGCTCACATGATAAGTTCATTCATTCCCTAAATGTTTGCCAAGGGCTTACCAGGTGCCAGACACAGTTCCAGGGCCTGGGAATATACTGTAAGGCAGACAAGTGTATAAAGGAAAAAACAAGCTACAATAAATTACTGGCAGATGAGCTTGTTTTTATGAGGTTTTTTTTTTTTTAAAGCATATATATTCATGGAAAGTTAAAGGACATGAATCAAAACGTTAACAGTGGGTACCTCTGTGTGGTACAATTCCAGGTGATTTTTCTTTTTTTTTTTTTTTTTTTTTTGCCCTATCTGTAGTTTTCACAATTGACGCGCATTAAACTAAAAGAAAACATGTATCAAGGGTATTTGTTAAAACTGGCAGAGATTCCTGGCACTGAAGGCAAAAAAACAAAACACTAAGAAACATCTCCCATACCCGTTCCTCAAAAGCAGTGGTTTTTCTCAGGACTAGAGTTTTACACATAGGACCCTGAGGGATGTCACTGAAAACGCCCTGCAACTGTTTCCCCATAAATGCAGACACGGCACGCCACAGGTGTGCCCTAAATGTTCGTGGAGTAAATGAACAAGTGATCAAATACCAAAGCTGTTCCTCTAGAGCAGTGGCTCTCAACCAGAGGTGATTTTTGTCCCCCAGGGAACATCTGGCAATGTCTGGGAACTTGTGTTTCCTGTTAGGGCCAGGACTTCTTTTGTAACTGTCAGGGCCGGGGGTGCCCCTGACTTGGAGTGGGTAAAGGCCAAGGACACACTGCTAAACATTCTACAGTGCACAGGACAGACTCCACAACAACAAAAATGTAGCCCCAAATGTGAATAGTGGTGAGGATGAGACATCCTGTCCAGGGCATGCGGCCAGCTGCTGCATCAAAGGGGTAACCTGAGCCCAGGGAACCGGTTGCGAAACGCTCTTTCTCTTTCCCCTCTCAATTCAGGAGGCCTCATAATTCAGAGCATAAATCTGGATTTAGACCAAGTGTAATTTCAGTCACATATCTCTGAATGGCAGATCGTTTCCCATGATAACACAGGAATGAGACAGTACCTATCGGCTCGGTGTTAAGCCCAGAGTGCTTGATTGCTTGATAATTATTATTATTGTTATCATGGGCTTATCTTTTAGAATATGGATTGCTTTCCACTAGATATTGGAGGTTTTTTCTATGCATTTCTCCCCTATTAAGCTGAAAACACCTCAAAGGCCCCACTCCATGTAAATTCCCTGGGTACTCCTCACCTCTAGGGTGTTTGGCAGAGCATCAGCTCACAGTAGGCACTCGGTATAACACTGGACTCTATCAGCCCCATCTTCCTGGGCCTCAGAGTGCAGGGAAGGCCTGCAAATGGCATCGCACAGGGAGTATGGCAAGTGTGGCCCCAGTCTCAGCCTACAAGAGGAACTCTTCTGTCTCATGTCCTCTTCCTGCACCCTTTCCTATCCCCTCCCCACACACAGAGGACACACAGCAGGGTTGAAACTCACTTGTGTTCAGGGCACCATCATGCCATCCCTTGGGGGAAGGGAGAGGGCCACTGATTAACTCAGAAAGGGCACAGCTCATCAGGAGAGAGACAGCCGCTAACAGCCCCGGAGGTCAAGCAAACAAAACTCAAATGGGAGGAGGAGCTGACCCACAGGTGCGCAGCCAGATTAGGATCCCCTCTGGGGCAGGGTCTGTGTCCCACCCACCTCTCCAAACCTAGCTCCGAGCTGGAGGGGCTCTCTGAGAATATTTGTCACTGAGTGGGCAAGGATCCAGACACCCGGCTCCACAATGTCGGGGTTTGCAAATCTGGATTTGAAGGGCAGCTCCACCCCTGAACTGCTGCTGGGTTTCTCCATTATTTGGAATAATACCTGCCTCACAGGAGTGAGAAGTTTAAAAAGAGGTGATAATGATGATGATCATGGCAATAATCACAACCGGGCGCTGCCTTTGTGCCGGGCACTGTTCAGTGTACTCCCCGTGTAATAACCACTTAATCCTCATGGTAAGACACCTGCCAAGTGCCTGGCTAGCATTTGGTTCATTATAAGCACTCCATAAATATGATTATTCCACCTACAAGAAGAAAGGAGTCCCTCTTTTCTGTCCAACATTTAACTTGAAAAAAAAGCGGGCGGCGGGGTGCGGAGGGGAGCGGAAAACAGAGAGGCAGAAATCCTGGTAGAAGGAGAGGAGGACTCGGGGAATCCGGGGCGGGATGGGCGCACTGAACGTGGGACGAGGGTGGGGAAGTGAGACGTGTGGTGTGCTAAAAAATAGAGGTGCCCCTCGGGGGAAGCTCGCAAATTGCGAAGATCCAGTATTAGGAGTGAGACGAGTGACTACAGAGGCTACTTTCCGAGCGTGGGAACTTGCAGGGCTCCCGAGGCACCCTACTCGGTCGCAGGATTCGGGAAGAGGGGTCCCCTCGCTAAAGTAAGGTGACTACCTGAGGGAGGAGGCTAAGGGATCTCAGTGGGAGAAAGGCCTGTGTGGGGGGTCGAAGGGGAGCCCCCGAGGAACCCGGTGGTGACCGAAGCAGCTTGGGGGTCCGGCAGGAGGGAGTGCGGCGCGGGGGACGCCCAGTGACTCCCAGGCTCCCGGGCCCCAGGCGCGCGCTCGGGCCGCCCCGAGTCCCGTGCTCACTCACCCGGCTCCGGTCCAGGGACGGGACAGGAGGGCGCGGAGGAGCGCAGACGCCGGCAGCAGCATCTCTGGGTCGCTGCGGGGTTGTTTGCTGGATCGTCCGCCCAGGCGCCGCTAGAGTGCACAGCCCCGTCCAGAGCGCACCACCTCGATCCGCGGGGGAAAACGGATCACGCCGGCTGTCCTCCGAGCTCGAGATCAGCCAAAGTTCCACTATATCTAGCTTCGGCTAATAAAAAGTATCTCTTTGTGCCATAATAGGGGCAAAACACAACACAGGGGAAGGGAACCCGAAAGCGAAGTCCTGAAATACATGCGTTTTCCCCTCCTCTCGTTATGGTATGACCCGAGAGGCGTGAACCCCTCCGACCAGTCAGAGTGACACACCAAAGCTTCTGAACCAATCAACGGAGAGGTCCTGCTGCAGCCTCCCAAAGTGGAGCAGAGAGGGGCTGAATAGAGCCAATGAGATAACCGGAATGGGACACGTGCTGAAGGGGGGGCGGGAGGCCCTCTAGTGTGCGCCCCGGATCAGGTGGGCGTCCCACTGACTTCTTTCGAGCTGGCAGTGGTTTGTGCTAGGCCGGAAACCTGTCCGCTACCAGACTCCTCGACCCCGCAGGGCCACAGCGCGGCCAGCCCCCTGCTGCTTCCCGGGGGACGCAATGAGGCTGGAATGAGCCTGCCTTCCAGCCTCATTGGCCAGGACCCAGCCGCCCTCCACCTACCCGCCAGGCCCGGCGCCGGCCAGCTTCTTAGCTTTTTTTTTTTTTTTTTTTTTTTTTGATAACTTATCCTTGAATA
>NW_012114253.1:3474792-3524948 GCF_000951035.1 Colobus angolensis palliatus | reverse complement strand
AAGCCCCAGTGTGTGATGTTCCCCTTCCCGAGTCCAAGTGATCTCATTGTTCAGTTCCCACCTATGAGTGAGAACATGCGGTGTTTGGCTTCTTAGCTTTCTTGCAGATTACGATCAATGCAAGATAAAACCTGAGCTGGCCAAAGCTTAGCTTTTCATTTTAAAGCCTTTGGCCTTAAAACCAGTTGTTCCTGAGCCTTTTACCCTCAAGTAAAAATGTCAGCTTTCCAAAATGTTGTGTGCTTGGTAAACACTGGAATGCTATTTAAAACTTGGATTCTGAAGTCTTCTCTGATGACGAGGTCTCGGGGACTCAATCCATTCCTAAAGTAATGTTACGTTTCCTTACTCTCTCTTCTAGTTTGTTTATATTTCTTCCAGCAGTATGAACCGGGCACCTGCTTAGGAGTCAGTTCCGATGCTGATTCTGGTTCCTCAGTAGGGCACCAGGCAGACTACATATCCTTTCCGGGCCTCAGTTTCCTCATCTGTAAAACGGAGGTAATAATAGCCAACCCACAATGCCCCCATGATCTTAGGCCACTTCTTTTTCTCCAGATTACATTATTTAAGATACTTTGGGAGAATTTAAACATTTAAATGAAGAGTTGGAGAGGGAAAAGTGCCAAGCATTAGGAATGGCAAAAAGCAGCTTGGAATTGGTGGCGGCTATTTGTCTTCCTCTTTGGAGAAGACCCTAGACAGGTGGGCTCAGTTCACATTAGGGCAATGTTGCCCTGAACGTGCCCATTAACAAGAAAAACTAGAACGCTGGATAGTGTCAAATCCAGAGCCTGGGAAGGTGACCTCCTGTGGGCACGTTGGAGAGCCTGGAGAAATGGGGACTTTGTGGTTAAAAGGCCATCAGTTCCAAACCAGGCCAAGCCAGTTACTGAGCCTGTGATGTCTCGGGTCCTCTCTTCCCCTTCAGTAAAATGTGTGTAATGATTCCTGCTTTATCATCTTCCAAAGCTTTTATTGTGAGCTACAAATGTAACAGGTGATATGACATCCCCTAATTAGCTAGTAAGTTTGAGTGTTTCTGTGACCCTCAGTCCTCTTACCCCTCCCCCAACAGCAGATTCATCTTCTGTTTAAAAACAAAAACGAAAAAAAAGCACCATCAGTTCTAAGACACTTCACTTTATTTAAAAGAAGCCAATATACAGGATATAAAGGGCATGATATTTACAACAGTACAGTAAACAGGTTGGTTTCCGGTAGGATCAGTAGTCTTTCCGTGAGTACAAACCCCCCTTCCCTGTGATGCTAGACCCAGCTGGCAGACAACAGCAACGGTGGGGCAGGATGGAATCATGGGGTATAAAGTCTCCCTGGATGGGGCTAAAAATCAGGTAGATGCAGAAACGTCCACAAGGGGTCTTGCAGGGAAGGGCTTTGCCTCGTTTCTTTGAGGGCTTGGGAGGGAGGGGTCTTGGTGAGGGATTTGCCCAGAACTAACACACAGCCCACCCTGAGCCTGGAAATCATCCATTCATAGAAAATTCCCTTCCAGAGAGAATCTGGCTTTACCTGCACCCACCCAGCCCCCTCCAGACTCCCCACTTCAGGAGAGAGCTCTTCCAGAACCAGAGCTTGGTGTCTCAAGGGGAAAGACCCCTGTCCTAGGAAACTCCCAGCAGGATCCCTCCCCCAGGACCCTGGGGGGAGCACAGCAAGGACTGCAGCCCAGGCTTGGCCTGGCGTAGGCACAGCCAGGGCTGGGCTATGAGCATCTTATGCCATTTCCACTCCTACTCCAGCTGCCTGACCACCTGGGACCCACGAAGGCCCAGGCTCCAAGGAAGGAAGTCATGTACTCCCACTGTCACCCGTGCTCTGCTGCCTCCCAACCCTCTCCCAGCGCAGCTGAGTTGGAAATGGATCTTGGCAGACCAGAGTCAGAGTAACTCATCAGAGCCTACCCCAGAGCCCAGCTTGTCCCCTCCCTAGTGTGCCTTGTCCCTTCCCCCACCCACCACACTTCTGAATTTCCCGCAGCCTACCCCAAGACTTCCCAGAAACTGAGGGGTCAGAGGAGAGGAGAATGGGGTGAAGTGGGACCTACAGTCTGCTGAAGCTGCTCATGGGTGTTAATGACCAAAAGTGAGGACAGAAGATGAGGCATGGGGAGGGGAATGGGTTCTATTCAATCCGGCAACAACATGCACCATTTCTCGTCCACAGGAGAATGCTGGGCTACCACAACTGCCTACCCTAGATTAAAAAACCCTTCCTTTCATAAAAATAGATGAGAGTCTCTTGCTTTATAAATAGATTACATTTAGCTTAAGTTACATCTTATAATCTTCCCCCACCCCACCCCCTCTCCTCCCATTCCAAGCGTAAGTGGTTGAATTCTCCCTAGGTCATCTGAGTTCTACCCACAGAGTTAGTCCACGATGGATTTGGTCCTTCAGGGACCTCAACACATTTTCTTAAGACAAGAAAGAAAATGTTGGCTTGCCAATGATATTTTTCTCTGTTTGGAGTCTCAGAGGAGTGTGTGTGTGTGTGTGTGTGTGTGTGTGTATTTCACAACCAACCAGGGAGCCAAATGGATGCTAGTCTTCCTATCCCTCCCCAATCCTCTGTTTGTATAAAACCCCCAAAAATAGGAGACAGAGGGCAGCGCAGGAGAGCCCATCTGAGAACAATTCTAAAATACCAGTGTCAATATGACACTGGGCTTAGAAATAGAAAGTCAAAACGAAGTATTTACAGCTTTACAAAGGATGGACCAATTCGTCCCAGCTAGGACTGGTGCTGCCCCAGCGAGCTTTGGGGTCTTTCTTGGCAAGCTGTGGGCTCATGGTGAGGGGACAAGCACAGCCCACTGGCATTAACTGAAAAAAGCATGTGGTGGAGAGGCAGGCAGGCAGGCAGGCCGGACCCAGGAACCAGCCCAGGAGGCAGGCCCATCACACTCTGGCTTACCCTCTCCCAGCCACCTGCCCCAAGTCCTCACTCCCAAGAGGAGAGCAGATAGTAAAAGCCAGCAGGAAGGGACTTTCAGGCCAGGATCTCTTTCTGGCTCCTGCCATTTTCAAACTCCCTAGAGTACCCTAGTTCTCAAAGACAAATGACCTATGTATACAAGGAGGAAAGTAAAAATAATACCGCTGGACACCGATCACCACAGTCACCTGTTACCCTCCAACGCTAACACTGCTGCCTTACAGTCTTAACTCTAAAGATATGTCTGTCACCCTCCCACCACCTTGGGGAACAACCCAGGGCTGGCTTCCACGCTGCCCACGAAACTCCCACACCACATTGTCCAACGCCTCCCTCAGCCCCGGACGGAGGAGACCCACGAGGGCGGATGTTTTCCTGCCCTCGTGGAAACGGAAAATCTTTTTAGCAGCTGAGGTTCAAGCCCAACTGGCTCTGATAACCTTTGGTTAAAATAAAAATTCAACAACAATAATAACAAGAATCAGGTATGTTTGAACCCTGTAACCTTTAGAACAAGGGTCAGTGAGGAGGAGAGAGAAGGGCCGTCTCTCTTCCAAAACCATTGTCCCTCCAAGTACCTGCCAAAGGGAACTGTTTGGCTAACAGGAGATGCTGACTATGGAAGAGTCACAGCCAGACTGCCGCAGGGGACCTGTGGGAGGCGCCCCCAGCAAAATAAAACAAAGGAAAAAACTCATGACGAAGGCCACCAAATCGTAATAAATTACATCACACGTAGTCACTAACACATTCTCACGCTCTCTCTCTCTACGTGTATCTTATTATGTACAGTATTTTTAAGACTGTAACGCAGGTGGGGGAAACAGAAAACAGAGAAGACCCTTAAAGGCCCTGGACCTCTGGGGACCACAATCCCGGTCAAACCCAGAGCCCCCTCCTCTGCCTCCAGACAAGGCAGAGGGACCCAAGTTCTAGTCCTTGGGCACATTTTGCTACTTTGACCACTAGAGGGAGCTCCTGGGACAACAAAAAATTAAAATTGGCAACAGACCCACTGCAGTAGGTAAAAAAGGTTAAAAAATAATAATAAAGCAAAGCCTGCTCAGCTGGCTCCAAGCTGAGATTTGGAAGGGCGGGGGGGGTCGCCACACAGTGCCCTTCAATGCAGGCCCACTCAAGCCATTCAAGTCTTGGGGGATACTGGCTCAGATCAACACCCTGACTGGCCAGTCAAGGGAATTGCTGAGAGGCTTGCGTGTGTCCAGGAGCAGAGAGAGGATGGCCCTCACTCCAGCTCCTGCCCTGCCAGCAGCCCACCAGGCCTCTCTCCTGCCAGCGGCCAAAAGCAGGCAACTGCTGGACAGTCCTAACCCAAGGCGGGTGGAAGGGAGCAGAGACCGGGCCTGGCCCCTTCAGACTTTCTCACAGAGAAATTACAGATCTCTAACCCTCTATTGTTGACTGGTGACGGAGGGAAGAACATCAAGTTATCAGGGCAATAAAAGACCCCCTTGGCCCCTGCCCTGAACCCGCAGAGGCCCCGAAGAGAGCAAGCAGTCAGGCAGGCCAGTGCCTTGCGGGAACCCCGGCCTCCTGACCAACCTCAGCCAAACCCATGCTACCCAGTCAGTGCTGCGACACAGATCACCCTAACCCCGGCCTCCCTCCCAGCTCCAGGGGGAAGCCAGGAGCCCAGGAGAGGTCCTGCCTTCCACAATGATATAAGGCAAGCTGCTTTTGTTGTTTGTTTTGTTTTTTGCATAGTAGTTTAAACACAGTGAGGCTCCGCCTTCCCCTCACAGTGCCTTGTCCCTTCAACTTTGCCACTCGATCCCCCCCAAAAATTAAAATGTGTCTTCCTTCCCTTCCTTCCACCTTTCTCTCCTTCAGGGAGTGAGAAAATTGGGGTGGTCCCTACCCAGGCCTAGAAAGCTCACAGAGGCAAGCGGCTCCTTCCTGGGGGTTGGCAGAGCACCCCAAGCCCCAGGCTGGTCTGGGCTGGCTCAGGAGGAAGGGAGGGCGTAGCCCATGGCCAATCAGAGGAGCAGGTGGGACGGACGGCAGAAACCACATTACACCACGGCCGGCCGGCCCGGCCCTCACCTTAGAGTTCTGTATAAAAACACCTGCTAGGAATAATTCTTTGGAGCTCAAAGTGGCTCAGCTTAAGGGAGAAGGCACAGTTAACACTGCAAAGTCCGCACAGAAGTCTGCATTTGTAATGTGGAGAACAATAGAAATTGACAGCACCATTCCTTGGGTGGGTGGGGGATGGAGGCGGGGCACCCGTTGGTGGTGTGGAAGGAAGGAAGGAAGCAGCAGTCCCTCGGGGCCTCCAGAGAAGGGAGGGCAGAGAAAGTCTGTGTGGTGCGGCTTCGAACCCCACTCCAAGGGGCCTTCCTGGCCCCATGAGGAGAGGTGGCAGGACCCCATCACCAAGACCACCAGGCTGGCAGGGCCTCAGTCATCAGCTGACCATGGGCTCCACATCTGCCTCCCGCTCGAACTCATCCTGGATCTCATCTGTACTTCCTGAGTCGCTGCTGGCCACGGAGCTGGGGGACGGTGAATTCCTGAGAAGCATAAGAGAGCGGGGAAATTCAGAGAGCAGCCCTGGGCCTCTGAAGGGTCAAGGAGTGGGAAGGCTGAGCTGCCACTTCTGTAAGATCTACCCTCAGAGGAGCCTCGCCCTGAGCTCCTGCGTCACTCAGCTATCCTTAAGATCCTTTAAGCTCACGAGGTAACCCCCTGCACCGCCCCCTACTTGGTCTGGTTGTGTTGACTTCTCTAGGAAGAAAATCCCTTGGGAGCTGGACCGTGGATCGAGTTTGACTGTTACCCTCCAAGCACTTAACCCAGGTCTGGGCACATAATAGGTGCTCAGTAAACCCTGGATGACTCAGCGCTCAAAAGGAGGCCATGCAGGATACAGTTAACATCACTGGGCTGCAGTTCTGATTCTATCTCAAATGAGCTGGGGGTGGGGGAGCTTGGGCAAGCTGTTTAACCTGTCTAAGTGTCTGCTCTTCTGTCTGAATAATGGAGATAACCACAGTGGGTTCTGCGGGTTCAAGGAGTTAAAGGTCTGAAAGGCAAGGCCACGGCCCTGCACACAGATCTGCTCCCCACAGGGCTGTCTCTCCCTCTCATACAGTAATGCAGCAAAACGAGGAAAACGATGACAATGTATTTGCGCTGTGTGGCAGGCATTCTCTGCATATGAGCTCATTCTCAGCATGGCTGTCCCCCCACAAGGCTGTGTGTCCTTGAAGGCAGGGGCTCTGCTTTGCCTGCCATGCCTGACACATGTCAGTCTCCTGGGGACAGGTCCTGGGTTGGAAGAAGATGATATGGTTTGGCTGTGTTCCCACTCAGATCTCATCTGGAACTGTAGTTCCCATAATCCGCACGTGTCATGAGAGGGACCAGTTAGAGATAATTGAATCATGGGGGCGGTTTCCCCATCCTGTTCTCGTGACAGTGAGTGAGTTCTCATGAGATCTCACGGTTTTATAAGGGAGTTTCCCCTTTGCTAGGCACTCATTCGCTCCCCTGCTGCCCTGTGAAGAGGCGCTTTCTGCCATGATTATAAGTTTCCTGAGGCCTCCCCAGCCATGTGGAACGGTGAGTCAATGAAACCTCTTTCCTTTATAAATTACCCAGTCTCAGGCATTTTTTTTTTTTTTTGAGATGGGGTCTTGCTATGTTGCCCAAGCTAGCCTTGAACTCCTGGGCTCAAGTGATCCTCCCACCTCAGCCTCCCAAAGTGCTGGGATTACAGGTGTGAGCCACCACGCTGAGCCTCAGGCAGTTCTTTATAGCACCATGAGAACAGACTAACAGATGGCAAAGGAAGGGAAATCACTTCCCGTGAGCAAACGGGAGCATGCCCCGTCCGCCTCCCCGCTCCCAGCTCAGCAGAAAATGGGGCTTCGGCTCCTCGAGGGCGAGGGCTGTACTCACCGGCCCCACCGTCTTGCACAGAGCAGGCCTTTGACAAATATCTATTGAATCAACAAGGGGCAGGGTGGTGGCGGGGCTCGCATGAGGTTAGATATGTGAGGCGTCTGGCACACAGGTGTGCTAATAGTTACTGGATGTATGGACGGACGGACGGACGGACGGACGGACAGACGGACAGAGAGACAGGTTGGGAGTATGAAACATGGCCGAGTTGCAGCCTTGGGAATTCCCCTCCAAGGACGCCATAGCTGAATCCCCTGGGAGGACGGGCGGGTACCTGTCTGCGGAGCCTTTGATGAGGCGGCGGCAGGTCTCCATCTGCACGTCCAGTCCTCGCTTCATGCTGCACATCTCCATGTACTCATGCAGGTGTCGGTTCATGTCACTCTTGGCTGTGGCCAGCTCCAGCTGGGAGGAACCAATGAGGAATAAGGGTGAGGGCAAGTCACCCTCATGGCAGAAGCCTCAGCAACCTCCCCTCCTGGATTCCTCAGGGATGGTGCCATTGAGTCCACCACTGGACACCACACCATCAGGACCCGGCCTCTGGACATCAACCTCCCTCACCCTCTGCTCTCTGCACATGGTTCCACGTCCCCTAGAACTCCTTCTGGCCAAAGGGGAATGGTTGCCTAGCAACCCCAGCAGCAGCCTGGCTCTGATGTGCCCCACCCGGTTCTGAGAACTCGGCATCTCTGGGTTCCTTTATCCAGACCTGATTACAAAAATCCTGAAGGCTTTTTCATGTTTCTGACTCTTGTCCTCTATCAAGTGATACTTCCTCTAGGGAAGGAGCTGGGCTTCCCTTTCTCCTGCACAATAGCAATGACTGTCATTTATAGAAGTGATCACGTGCACAGCCTCTGGAGCCAGAGAGAATTGTACTTCAATGCTGCTTCCTGGCTGCAAGGCCTTGGGCAAGTCACTTGGTCTCTTCCAACCTCATCTCCTCCTCTGTAAAAGGGGTGCATGGTGCCTACTGCATAGGGTAGAGGTAAGGATACCGGGTGTACTGAGCACCTTGCATCACTCACTATCACTCGCATGTCAGCTCTGTGGTTATTATGGGATCGTCTTCTCAACTACATATATTCTTTTTAATTCTCTGAGGCAGGCAAGGATCACCACCCCCATTTGACAGATCAGGAAACTGAGGCCCTAAGAAATATGTTAGTCGCCCCTGAGGCCTCCTGACTCCCAATCCTATGCCTGTCCCACTCTACCAGCCCCTGCCCATGACACATGGGCATTTGGTCGCCAGGGTCTCAACCACATGGACCTCAGGAGAGCCTCACAAGTAGGCTCCACATCCCGAGCCCTCACCTCGATCTGACCTATCGTTTCCTGGTACTCCTTGTCTCTCGTCTTGAAGAAGGATTCGGTCTCGTGGATCAAGTTGCCCAAGTTTTCCTCTTGCTGGGGAAATAAAACAAAGGGGGCAGTTTATTTTATTTATTGATTTATTTTTGAGACGGAGTCTTGCTCTGTCACCCAGGCTGGAGTGCAGAGTACAATCTCGGCTCACTACAGCCTCTGCTTCCTGAATTCAAGCGATTCTCCTGCCTCAGCCTCCCGAGTAGCTGGGACTACAGGTGCGCACCACCAGGCCTGGCTAATTTTTATATTTTTAGTAGAGGTGGGGTTTCACCATGTTGGCCAGCCTGGTCTCAAACTCCCGACCTCAGGTGATCCGCCCGCCTCAGCCTCCCAAAGTGCTGGGATTACAGGCGTGAGCCACCGCGCCCGGCCCAAAGGGGATAGTTTAGCTGGGTGGTGGGGGCTGTAGGAAAATAACAGGGATGAGGGACCACTGAAAGGAGGTGCCCCCCAGGTCCCTAGTCCTGGCCTTTGGGAAGCCAGGCGCCGGGCTCACCTCGCCCTGCAGGTCGATGGTCGGATTGCAGTTGGTGAAATCCTCCCAGAGCAGCAGCGTGTCTTCATTCTCCTCCCACGTCAGGCTGTCACAGTCGTCGTCAAAGTCAAAGGTCTCCCGCCTGTGGGGGTGACACCAGAGGGCATGACTGAACAGAAGCCAGGCTCCAGGGACCCATACAGGGCACAGAAAGAGGCAGCTGCCCAATAGGTACACACCTTCAAGGCTGTCCTCAGAAAAGACAGGGGTAGTAGCCAAAGGGGACATTCGCCGTATCCAAAAGGAGTTTAACTCTTTTAAAATGCAGAATGTATTTATGTATTGTTTGTACAATTTAAAAATGTGGTTTTTTTTTTCTAATGTCAGGCTTTAATTAATTGGGACTAAAGATATTTTCCTCCAAGTCCAATCTTGCAATTTTCCTCATTCATTTAACAGCTATTTCTTGAGCCCCTCGTTTGAGTGAGATGCTCAATATAATATCATCTTCTCTGCAATTTGGGAAGATTGGTATTATTCCTATTTTACAGATGAAGAAATGGTGGCTCAGAAAGGATAACTCAACTGTCTAAAGTCACACAGCTAGCATGTAGCAGAAACAGGCTAGAATGCCAAATGTTTCCTATAGCTTTTTCCTCCCCATCAAGACACTCCCCAAGCACCCGTTAGGTGCTGGGCACTGGGCCAGCCACTAAGCATGCAGTAAAATGCAACGCCCTCAAAACAATTCCACCCTCAAAACAATCCCATGAGGTAAGCATAACTATCATTCCCATTTCACAGGTGAGAAAACAGAGGCTCAGAGGGATTGAGTGGCCTTCTAGAACAATACATGCTGGAAACGAGATTTGAATTCAAAGCCTGGGAGATGTCAAGACCTCCCTATTGGCTAGAACCAGAAGTAGGTTAACCAACCATGCAGGTTTGACTGGGACTAAGGGGTTCCCAAGATGCATTGGTTACTCCAACTGGAGGAGACCTAAAGATCAGCTCATCCAACATACCCCTCTTTCCAAGGGGAAGGCTGAGTCTGTAGGAGTGAAATCACTTGACCCAGGGCATCGGTAGCACACGACAGTGTGGACCCTGTCTCCAGGCTGCCCTCCCAGGGCTCTCCCCATTGCCCGCCCTCCCTCAACTCCTTCCTGGATCCTCCGGGGCAATGAGTGTTCCCAATGGACTGGGTTGGGGACTGGGCAGGTCCCAAGAAGGCTGTCTGGTAAAAAGCTGCCTCGAGCGCCCCCTGGAGTCAGGCAGGGCCGGCTCCCCTCCAAAAGCCATTCCCACAGGAGTCCATAGGAGTCCAGGGTCCTGAGCTGGGGGGCGGGTGCTGGAGAGGGCCGTGTGGTCTGCAGTCACCAGGGTCCAGCCCTCACTGCATCACACACTTGATTCCTGACTTCACTTCCTTCCCAGCGTCTGGGATCTGAAGGAAACCCCAGCCGAGGGACAGGAAGCTGGAAAGGACAGAAAGATGGGCCAGAGAAGGAACTCGGAAGAGACCCCCACTTCACAAATCTGCAAGGTGGGGCTGAGGAGGAGCCTTGGCCCTGCCGGGGGAGAGCTGCACGTTCCCCCTCTTCTTGGTCTGAAGCCCAAACAACCGACTTGGATCGAAACAAAACACGGCTGCATTACTCAAACACTTCATTGGATCTGGCCAGGGGCAGCCTGGCTAGGTAGGTCCTGCCCACCGCTGGCGGAGATGTCCACGGGAAAGGCCCAGGGCCCCGCCTGCGGTGGGGTCAGGGTGACCTACACGGAACTGCAGAATGGGGGTGGGGGGTGATCAAAGTGATCAGAGGGTTCATTGTTTGTTTTAACTTAGGTAACTTCACAACCAGCTAAATCTAATTCCATAGTGAACCCAATTCAGCTTTATCAACACTGAGGCGCCCATTCCTGCAGCCAGTCTCGCCTGACTTGGATCTGAATGCTGTTTCCACACCCTGGAGCCTTTGCCCATGGGGCCTCCTGGCTTCCACTCTGATCTGTCTCCTTTTGTAGCTCACCCTATTCCTGGTCAGCTTAACAATGCCCTGGGGACTTTATAAAAGCAGGGACAATAATTTCTTCAGAGAAGCCCTTTAATTTAACCACGTGGACCCAGCCTGGGGTCTCCAGGGCATACAGTGCTGTCTTAGGCTCAGAAATGCCCAGGGCAATGTTCAGAAAACCTAGACCCAACCACTGGTTCTTTCCAAAAGCCCCTATTGGCCGGGTGCAGTGGCTCATGCCTGGAATTCCAGGACTTTGGGAGGTCAAGGTGGGTGGATCACTTGAGGCCAGGAGTTTGAGACTAGCCTGGGCAACACGGTAAAACCCCGTCTCTACTAAAAAGGTACCAAAAAAAATTAGCTGAGTGTGTTGGTGCATGCCTGTAATCTCAGCTACTTCAGAGACTGAGGCAGGAGAACTGCTTGAACCTGGGAGGTGGAAGCTGCAGTTAGCTGAGATCACACCACCACACACTCCAGCCTAGGTGACACAGCAAGGCTGTCTGAAAAAAAAAAAAGAAAAAAAAAAAAGAAAGCCCCTCTTGGCAGGCAGCAAAAGATGAGAATATGAGATGGGGGGGTATCAAAAGAGGAATCAAGAATCTAGGGGTCTCCTTATCACCCTTAAATAGCAAACCCCTAAAATACAGCTCCCATCTCTGTTTCAAAGGAATGGCAGGTCCAGGAAGTATCAGGCAAAAGAGTTCCTGTCCCCACCCAGTTCCAACCCTGCCCCTGCCTCCTGTCTACCTTAAAAGTCAGCCTAGAATAGGGACAGAAGAGAGAATTCTCTTCCGAGTGTGGCACGGGGGACAAAGCACTGGACCAAGAGTTGGGGGCCTGGCTCTGTCCTAACTCCACGTGTGCCCCTCTGAGGGGCCGGGCGGAGTGAGCTCTGGACTATGGAATTCTGAGCCAGCCTCAGAGCTCTGCAGGAAGCTTAGGAGAGCCCGTGCCCCTGGCTTTTGAAACAAGTGATGTCAAAGGCATCTGCTAGAAGGAACATGCCCTCTCTGGGAGGGTTCAGGAGGTGACAGAGCCTCCCAGAGCTCTGATTGGTAGCATTTGCCAATTTCCTGCAATGGCAAATTTTAAGGTACTAACATGACATCACTGAGCCTGGAGTGGGTATAGCAGCTTCTAAGAGCTGGCACCAGCAGGTTCGCCCACCACTGACCATACCCAGCCCAGACCCTGCACCCCAAGCAGCATTTCCTACTGAGAGTGCATTAGTGTGGGAGGCGGCCTGGCTCTGAATCCCAGCTCAGCCACATACTAGCTGAGCGGCGTTGCCCAAGTCCCTTCTCCTCTCAGAGTCTCAGTTTCCCTGTCTATAAAAGGGGAGTGATACCCCATCTCCTAGGCTGGGCGTCTGGAGTCAGCAAAGTGACATTTGTGGGGCCCCCTCCAAGTGAACGTCAGGAGCCATTTCTGCAAGCCGTGTGGTCAACACAGCCAGCCCACCAAGGGCAAACTAGTGCAGGTGGGTCTGGCTAAGGTCTGCTCAAGAATGGCCCACAGGCTAGGTGAGGTAGCTCTTGCCTGTGATCCCAGCACTTTGGGAGGCTAAAGTAAACAGATCACTTGGGGTCAGGAGTTCGAGACCAGCCTGGCCAACATGGTGAAACCCTGCCTCTACTAAAAATGCAAAAATTAGCCAGGTATCATGGTGCATGCCTGTGATCCCAGCTACTTGGGAGGCTGAGGCAGGAGAAACACTGGAACCCAGGAGGCAGAAGCTGCAGTGAGCCAAGATCTCGCCACTATACTCCAGTCTGGGTGACACAATGAGACTCTGTCTCAAAAAAAAAAAAAAAAGAAAAGAAAGAAAGAAAAGAAAAGAAAAATAGCCTACAAATAAGACCACATCTGTCATTGCCCCTTCTGGGTTCATGACATCCTTAGACACAGACATGTTTACACATGAGCAGGGAGGGGACAGCCCAGCCCCTGTATCTCATGGGCAAGAACACCCCTTCTCCCACCGCTTTTTTGGAGGAAGCTTTCAAAGGAAAGGCAGGAGAATGGCAGACAGGGAACATAAAGGATGCTGGTGAATGGAAGAGTATGCGCCTGTCCAGATTCAGCAGCTGCCATCCAGCCCTGTTAAACTGTGCCCCAGGTTCAGCAATGCCTGACCTCTTCAAGCTTCCAAGAGAGGCTGAACATATGAAATTTCCCAAATTACAAATGTTGAAAATGAATCTTGGCTGGGTGCAGTGGTTTACCCCTGTAAGCCCAGCACTTTGGGAGGCTGAGGCAGGAGCATCGCTTGAGCTCAGGAATTTGAGATCAGCCTGGGCAACACGGTAAGACCCTGTCTCTACAAAAAAAATTTAAAATTAGCTGGTCATGGTGGCACATGCCTGTGGTCCCAACTATTTGGGAGGCTGAGATGAAAGGATCCCTAAACCCAAGAGGTTGAGGCTGCAGTGAGCTGTGATCATGCCACCGCCCTCCAGCCTCCAGCCTGGGTGACAAAGTGAGACCCTGTCTCAAAAAGAAAAAAAAAAAGGATATGAATCCAAATTCTTCCAGTGCTGCGGGCTACTCTCAGCCCAAGCCTCCCGTTCACCGCCCCTGCCCAAGCAATCCGGGGAAACGGAGAGTGTGCGGGCCACGGGGATACTCACAGCTGGTTAAACATACGCTTCATCTCATCGGTGATGTTCATGGAGCCGACCTCGTCGTCCGAGAACCGGTTCACCTCCCCGTCCTGCTCGGAGATGTCATCATCGGAAGCCACCTTACGTTCTTTCTTTTTGGGGACCACCTGAACCGGAAAGGAAGCAATCAAGGTAACTGGGGGGCTCGGCTAGGATGGAGGGGAGGGGTGAACTGGGAAGGGAGCCGGCATCTCACAGGATGATGAGCATGACTGGGGCCGGCCAGTGCCAGGAAAGGTGCAGGTCCTCTAAGAAGCAGGCGGCGTTAGCAGGAAGCGTGAGGTGGGAGACATGCAGGGGGACACAGACGGGCTGGACTCTTCCCTGCCCTGGGCGGCCTGGTGGGTGCGCCGGCTCAGCTCGACCTTTTACCACAGAAGCAACCCCACAGTTTGGAGAGAGGAGCAGGCCAGACCAGGACACAGAGTCACCTGGGATATCTCAGAGCCAGCCAGAGAGACAGAGAACCCCTGACAAAGGCCATACGGCCCCATGCTGCCCAGAGCCCTCCTGCTCACATGCAAAGGCAAAGGACAGGCGGCCCAAGGTTCACCAAAAGCTTCCACTCCAAGCAGACAAGCCACGAGCAAACAGAGGCTGCATTGGCCTCCCCTGCTTCCCGGCAGAGGGACAGCAAGAAGGCATGGAGGTGGAGAGAGGGCCCCAGGAAGGCCCGGATCTGGCCCAGCGACATCAGAGTCACACACACAGAGCGACAACACACCGTATTGCCCTGGGCTCAAGCAAAAGCCAAACCACAACCCGAAACTCAAGAAGCAGCCTCTGGAGAATGACATGTGCCTCATTCGGCTGGACTGGCCCCCCAAGCCCTCTCCAGAAGACAGCCTCACTGGCGCTAACCTGATCGCCGTCTCTCGGGGGCACCCACACTTGCACGTTAGGTCGGGGGGGTATCGAGAGCCTCTTTGGGGGGGAATGAAAAATAGTCAAAGGCCAACAGCTCCCCTTCTGAACTCTGAGGCCCCTCTACCAGAGCTCAGGCCAGCTCCCCCAGTTCTCCCCATAACCTGGCCAGGGTTCCCCAACTGTGGGGATGATGCCCAGTTCTAGCACGCGGAGGAAGGAACAGGAAATGGGGCAGTGGGTACAGTGTAGGCTGGTGAACCAAGCCCTGGAGGGGCAGGAGACTGGTTTCTGCCACTTCCTTCCTTGAGCACAGCACATCATCCTCTGGGCCTCAGTCTCCCCAGCCACAGGATGAAGCAGTCAGACGAGCCTGTGAGTCCATGGGTGCCTGATTCTACGTTTACCTGGGGAGGCCACAGGGTCGGGTAGCGCTGCCTCTCGGGGAAGGGGAGGGAGTGAGTGGGATGTGGAGGGAAACAGGGGTTGGCTGGGCAGGGCTGGAGGCCAGGGCTGCTCTGGGAGAGCGGGGAGTTGGCTGGTGAGCAGGGCAGCCCTAGTCACCTGGAAGATCTTGGACACGTCTTCCGAGTTCCGCTGCTGTGCGACATCGCACAGCTTGGCCGTGATATCGATTCGGCGGCAGATGTCCATGTCCACCTTCATGGCCTTTTCTTGGATCTTTGTGTCCAGGTCTGTCATGGGCTGCAGGGAGGACAGCAGGGTTTACATGAGCGAGGGATGGAGCAAGCCTGGGGGGCTGGGCAGAGAGGTGGGGAGACCCCTAGGTGTCAGCAGGGATGGTGCGGGGAGGCCTCCAGAGTCCGAGGGTGCCTTAGGCTTTTCCGTGGAGTGGAGGGCTGCGGCGCTGCTCAGGGTGGGATGGGGTCGGGGCCTTGGGAGTCGGGGGCCAGTGTGACACCGTGTGTGCTGCTCTCCCTAAGGGCTGGAAGGCATCCTCCCAGCAGACACAGGATCCATGTTTACTTTGTTAGAGCAAAGAAAAAAGAAAGCCAAACTCCCGCTGGAGAAAGAGAGCCCTTCTTTTCCCGCCCACACACCCCACCTGTCCCCGACACAGACAGCTCTCTCTCTCTTGGATGCCTCCCACGACCAGCAGTGGGAGTCATTGAGGACCACAGGGTGGATCCCCTTGGACACAAGTGAGAGGGAGCCCAGTGGCCTCCAACTGGGGTCCTGAGAGGCTTCTACCAACCTCACCCAGCTTCACACCCCTCCACACCAGGAGCCATGCCAGGCTCACTCACCCACGTTCTGGCCCCTTCTGCTTTCTGGTGGGGTCTCCCCCGGTACTGCCCACTGTTGGAAGGAGGAGACCTGGGTCCCCAGCAGCAAGAAGCCCTTTGCTGCCAATAGCTCCCCCCACCCACAGATACTCAGAGGGGCCCCCAGATTGTCAAAAAGACACGCACGCCGGCCTTTCCTGACCTCACAGAGCAACCCTGCTGAAGGCCGCTGGGCCTGCGAGTCTCTCAGGCCCGCACAGACCAGACGGCACCGGGCCCAACCTGCCAGACACCCCGCTGCGCCCAGACACCAAGGCCTGCCCTCATCAAGGCGAGCTGGGAAGGAGTGGGAGCAAACACACACAGACCATCAGGGGAGCCCGGGGGAGGGCGGGATGGGTTAAGCGGCAGATTAATGCATCTCTACTCAGACCAAGGGAAGCGGAAGTGGGGAGGGGGTGGGAGGAGGGTGCCTGGTCTCCGATGCATCCAATGCATCCGTCATCCTCACGGTCAAACACAGCCAGCCAGGATTCTAACTAGAAGCCGAGCTCCAGAGCCTCGGAGGGAATGAAGCATTTTGCATGATGGGTGTGGGGGAGGTCATGACACCCAGGGGCGGCGGGCGGCACTTACGTCACTCATAAGCCCCTTAAACACCACCAGCTCGGCCTTGAGCCGCTCGATCTTCTCGTTCATCTCCTCCTGGATGGCATCAGCCTCCTGTGCTGCCTGCGGGGACGGAGATGGGGAGGCTTCAGAGGGGCCAGGTCCTCTGGGGATAGAAGGGTCTGGACACCTGAGTCCAGAGCCCTAGGCACCCGATGTCCACCCCAGCTGGGCGCCTGCATGCCAGGGAAGGGGCGCCAAGGACCTCATCCTGCCTGGCTTCCCACTGAACACTGCTTAAAACACTTTCCAGAGGATTATCTGTTATGTGGGAAAATCCATGGCAGGCATTAAAAGAGCAGGTTAATTAACAAGCAATCCTATTACATTAAAAATATGAGATCAATCCGTGTGAAATTGCCAATATTGGGCCATCTCTGCTTTCAAAAATGACAATGTCATGTGTGTCGACCTAACATGCATCTAAAGAGCGTGGGTGTGCGTCCGCACAGACAAGATTGGAAGGTCACACGCCAGTTTTTCAACTGTGGAGGGGTGGAACTGAAGATCATTTGTATTTTCTTTGTGCTTTTCTATAGCTTCCACTTATTTGACCATGAACCCATTAAATTTACAAAGAAAAAAGTACTTTCGTTATAAAGGAAACTTTTTCAAACTTTTCCTTCTACCCATTGGCAATTATCTTAATCTGTCTCTAACTTTCTCAGACGATAAATGCTTTCGGTATCAGAACGCAATTTCTAGACATTTTTGGAAGAACTTTTCATGCCTTCTCATGGGGGTTGCTACTTTTGTTCCCATTTGACAGAGAGGAAAATAGAGGCTGAGAAGATGAAGTCTGCTGCTCAGGTTACACCACAGGCAGGGGAGTTGCAGAGCCCAGAATGCAGAGATTCCAGCTAGAGCAGCAAGGGGAATGTTTCCAAATGCCCACCACAGAGAGCCTGCTCAGGCTGGGAGCCCACCTGTGACGTGCCCACCTGCCCTCTCCAAGGCCTTCAGCGCCAACTGAGGGCACCCTTCTTGCTTGGAGGCTTACAGACCACCTAGTCCAAGCCTCAGGTCGGGAGACAGTGACTGGCGAGAAGGGTCGCTGGTTCCAGCTCATACAGCAGCTGGGACTTGCACCCTGGGACCCAGACCCAGGCTTCTCAACCCCTGCCTCAGAGCTCCTGTGCAACACTGTGCTGGTCTATTCCTAGCTTCCAAGCAGAGGAAGTGGAAGAGATCTCTTGGCTCCATAAAGGAGAGACTGAGGCAGTAGGAGGTAACAGAGTAGGGGCTGTGCAAGAATTTCCTGGCTTTGCCACATGAAGACTGTGCCCCTTGGCCACACGGCTCTCTGGCATGCCTCTCCTGGTCGGGATGTCTGAGGGCTCTTACCTCCTGCAGTGTGTCCACCATGGTCTGAAGGTTCATGCGCTTGGCGAGCTCCTCCTCCCATCTGCAAAAGCCAAGAGGAACAGGTGGTCAGAAGGTGAGCTCCCTGTGCCAGTCCAGCCCTCAGACACAACCCCAACACCCACCCGGGACCTATCTTGAGCTGGGCAAGGAAGGTGCATTGGGGCATCCATCCCTCCCTGCCCTCTGGGAGTTCCCAGCCTAGGGGAGTGGTGTGAGAGGACAGCTAGGCTGATGGATAACCAGAGTACCAGCTGGTGGTGACAAACGCCACACTAAGGTATGAGCCCAGGACTTCAAGAAGAGAGGGGTGGGAGGGACCACCACCTGCCTGCATGCAAACTATAAAGTGCTGTGCAAGCACTGCTTGCTGCTGCTTCTGCTGTTGCTGCAAGATGCAGTAGCAAAGCCAGTCCTTAGAAGCCAGGCTGCAGCCAGCTCCACTCTCAGGCTCTTCTTTGCACCCATTGTGCTAAGCATGGCGATGGCCTACAGCCTACCCAAACCAACACAACTCTCCTATGTAGGTGTTATCATTCCATTTTACAGTTGTGGAAACCGAGGCTCGGAGAGGTTAAATAAACGTCTTGCCCAAAGACACACAGTGAGTCAGTGGGTGGGGCTGGAATTCAAACCCAGGTTTGTTTTATTACATTAAAACAAAACTCAATAAATACAGTTCCCACTGATTTAGCGTTTACTATGTGCCAGGCCCTGTTGTTCCAAGGGCTTCCACACCACTACTTTCACATGCGCACTGCCCGAAGCTGAACAGGAAAAGCGGGAGGGGAGAAGGCAGAGGAGGGTTCAGTGGACCCCCCTGCCCTTAACCGCAGAAAGGGGTGGGAGCACTTCCCTGGGGCTGGATGATAATACCAATTCCAGAACCACCTTCGCTGAGACTTACTTTGTACCAGGCACTGTTCTACATGAAATTAATTCAATCCTCATAACAACCCATGGCGTGGGTCCCATCATTATCCCAGGTGCAGAAAGCAAGGCCCAGAGGCACAAGCTGAGCCCAAGGCCAGGGTGAGATAGCGTGGAGCTAGGACTGAAACCCAGGTGGGGAGGCTCCAGACTGGTTGCTCAGAATCCCCTTGCGGAGCTCCTCATAGACCCAGGAACTGTCAAAGCCTGAAGGCCCTAACGCAGCTCCTTCAACACAGTTCCTCCCTCCCTGGAGGCAGTTGGGGGCAGGTTCTTTCCCTACTGGGATGTCTGTCCATCCTGGGACAGACAGAGGAGCTTCTCTCCTTCCTCACCCGACTGCTACCCTCCCTACATGGCCTCGGAGCAGGGCAGTCTGGAACCCTTTTAGGATACTGTCGGGGCCAGCTAAAAATAGGCCAGAGGGGAGGGAGGGGTGGAGAGCCGGTTACGTCACCGGCTTTTGGAAACAAGAGAAAACGGATACTGTTTGCACACACAGAGGAAAATTCCTCCTCTCTCCCACAGGAGACAGCCCCGGCCAGGGCTCCTGGAGGACACATACTCTCTCCCTCTCCCTCTTTTCTCCACCCTTTCCCAGCCCTAGCGTTAGCTGCTAGGCTGAGATCTGCGTGGGTTCCAGGGTCCAGACCTAGAGGGCAAGGGATTCCTGCCAGGGCTAGAGGGCACAGAGGAAGCTAAGAGGGGGCAGGGAAGGAACCTAAGGGCCTAATCCAACCGGGACCATCTCACTGAACCTCCCCTCATTGTACAAATGGGGAAACAGAGGCCGAGTGGTCAAGCCATTTGCCCAGATAACCCAGTATATCAGGAGCAAGGCTAGGACCGGTCCCAGGCCATCTCTCGCCGAGAAGAGTAGGCCCCACATTGGGGACAGGAATCACAATGGGGGGAAAGTTCCCAGGCCACTCCACCCCTGCCCAGGAGCACAAGGCATCTGGGGCCTCCCTCGGGGGTGAAGGCTGGAGCACAGGTCCTAAGCTGAATCATCTCTCCTGGCCACGCTGCTCAGAGTGGGGAAGGCGACTCAATTCCAAAGCCACTGAGCAGGGCAGGTGCAAAGGCGAGCCCCAGCGTGGCTCTGGCTGCAGCCTGGCGTCTAGAGCCAGCCCTCTAACACATCTTGCAGCAAGAACAGAAATTAGCAAAGAAGGGCACAAAAAATAAAGAATGACATGGCTCCTCCCTTGGATGCAGGCACCCAGGGGCACCTCCCTGACACTCCCCATTCCCCAGAGGGGCCCTTTGGAATGAGGCCCAGCACCCCTCACTTCTCCTTTGAGCAACCATCTCATGAGGAAGGCGAGGCAGGAGCCAATAGACCCCTTGTACAGATGGAGAAAACGAGGACCGGAGAGGGAATGAGACTTGCCCCAAATCCACCCAAGGCGACAGTGGGAGCCCAGATCTTTGGCTCTCCAGACACAATAACAGCAACAGCACCAGCAACCATTAACTGGGGGGTACGGTCTGGGTGCCACACACCCGGCTCACTGCCTTGGACACACATCACTGGCTTTAATGTGAATTATTAACCCTCCTGGGGAAAGAATTTCTAACTAAGCCCATCTTGCAGATGAGGGAGCTGAGGTTCAAAGAGGTAAAGTGACTTGTCTAAGGTCACACAGCTAGCAAGCAGGGAGCTGGGACTCAAAGCCAGTCCAGTCTCTAAAGCAGCGAGTCTCAGCCTAGAATGTGCACACCAATCACCTGGGCATCTTATTACCATGCAGATCCTGGTTCAGTAGTCGAGGGCTGGGGCAGACAGCTCCCTAGTGATGCTCGGCTACAGATGGCACTGAGTGGCCAGGCTCTGAAGACCACACAACCCAGCCCCTCCACTTCTCCTCTCCCCTCCTGCTCCGAGTTCTGCCCCACCCCCTCCGCCCTACCACATCTCAATCATGTTTCCTGAGCTGCACACACCACACCCCCAGGATGAGCTTGCACTAATGATTTCATGGGCTTTTTATTTCCAAAGCCAGACTGGGTTGGCAGCCGGCTGACCTGCTCCCAGGAGGTTGAGGACAGACCCCGAATGTGGACAGCAGCTGGCTTGACTGAAGAGCCTGTCGTCCGCCCTGACATCCCTCCCAGCAGTGGTGGAGAAAACCTGGCTCAGCCAGCTCCAGTGTTGACAATGCAGAAAAGCTCTGTCCTTGGACCATTCTGAGGACTGGCGTGAAGGGCCAGGTGGGCGATATGTTTCTTATGGCACTCCAGACACCCGCATTCCCTCACCCACCCAGAGCCAGGGAGCACTCAGCTTAACTGAGAACTGGTCAACCAAGTTGCTGGCACGGAGATTTCAACACCTGCTTCCCAAGCACAACCTCCCTCTTCCCTGGGTCTGCCCACAAGAGTAAGGTTTCAGTGGGGAGGGTGTTTCAGGCAGAGGAACCAACAGAAACAAAGAGGGCAGCAGGAAGGGACAGGCCAGGCGCTGTCTGCCACCAAGCGACGGGTGCACCTACTTTGAGTCAGAGATTTGCGGACATCATTTCCTTTCAGCCTGCACAAACCCTGCTCTCAGCCCCAGCCCACAGCTGAGCAAACGACTTGCCCAAAGACTGCCTAGGAAATGGCAGCACCTGGATTCGAATCCAGGTCTGGCAGAATCCTACGCCTGGGCCCTTTAAGGCTGAAAGGGGAAGGAAGGCTGGAGTGAACATAAAGAGATCACTTTGAGGGTACAAAGGCCAGTTTCCTCGAGTCTCCCTCAGCAGTCCAGGGGCTGTTCTGTTGGCTGGGGAGGGGTTCTTTCTGGTCTTCTGAAGACTCCAGGATATTGACAGGCCTGTCACTGGAGGAAAATGAGGTGACAAACACATCCCAGTGTTCTCTGAGGGGCAGGGCCTTTCCATAGATCCCCTCCATCATACTGCACATGCACTGGGCTGGAAAGCTACCCTGTCCCCACTTTACAGGTACGAAAATGAAGACCTAGGGCCTATGGACAACTCCAGCCACGGCCAACATGGCTTGACTCCCTGAGAGCCGCCCCTGCCCACCCTGACCCGGCAGCTCATAAAACTTCCAAATCCTTCTCTCTTCTAGTGCTGGATGAGAGTAGAGACATGTATTAACCACCTTCTCGATGGTGTCCACCACGTTAGGTACTCATACCTCCCTCTACAAAACCCCACTGAGCCCTCCCCTGAGGACCGTCCCCATGCTGCAGATGAGGCTCGGAGGTCAGGTAACTCATTCCCCCTCTTCCTCTCTCCTCCTCAGCCTCCTGAAACCCTAGCCATTCTCCCAGGTTGGTCTCAAATGTCACCTCTTCCCCAAGCCTCGCATCCATGTCCACTGTTTGCCCCGCAACTGAAGGCAGTGGAGGCCCCAGGATCTCCTCTTCCCCAGTGGCATGGTCGTGGGATCCCACGGCACACAGCTCTCACCCAAAGGTGCCAGTCCCATGATGCCAGGGCCAGTGATGGCTCCACCGTGCGGTCACCGCCACTTCCACCTTCCCCACCACCACCGGGGGCTGGTACTCATCTCAGGAGGTCTCAGGCACAGAGATGGGGCAAGGTGGAAGCAAGAGGCAAGGTCCCTGGCCTAGGTGGGAAAACAGGCACAGGAGCCAGGTCTCAAGTGGGGGTCCAGTCCTCCTACAGGCCCAGAGAGCTGGTTATGATCATTCCTGTGCTTGCTGCTGTATCCCTGTACCTAAAACTGGCTGGGCACTTGCTAAGGAGTCAGGTATTTATCGAGTGGATTGGTTGGTTGGATGGATGGATGGATGGATGGATGGATGGATGGATGGATGGATGGATGGATGGATGGACGGACGGATGGATGATTGAATGAATCCAAAGCTGCACTTACTCGTCAGTGCCCTGATGGCCCTCGCCTCCAGCCAGAGCTCCTTTCCCCCAGAGCATCCTTAGCCTGAACCATCCCAGCCCAGGGGGCTTACGGGAGGCAAATTCCCAGCACAGCCCCTGCACTCAGCTTCATCCATTTGGCTCCAGAGCCTCTCCTGGGAGAGGCCAGGCCAGGCCAGGGGGAGGGATGGCCAGGGCAGGAAGCAGGCAGGAGAAGGAGAAACCTTCCCTTTCCTACTTCCCACAGCCCTGGGCCAGGGAGGGGAGGCAGGGATGTCAGGACGAAGAGTGCAGGGAGAGGAAATGACTCCACAAAAGCACACAGCAGCTGAGATCGGGGGCCTTGGCCACCATCTTAGCAGAACAAGCACTCTCTGGGGCTGGTGGCCAGGAGGGGGAGGTGGCAGCACCACCCCGGCCAGATGTGGTCTCTTCGCATTCCTGAGGAGCCACCACTGGAACCACGTGAGGGACGAGAAGTCTCCGCTGGCCACTGGGGAAAGGGGGTGGGCAGATTCTATGCCAGTCCCCACCCCCACCCCACTCAGGGCCAGTGCCTCCCCCTCCCCCGTCAGCTCAAGATGACACACAGACCTGCAGGAAAGGGACCGACAAGCCTGCCCTACAGAGGGGCGGAAACCCAAGCTGAAGTCACCAGCAGTGGGGCTGACTCACAGATTTTTCACTTCCTGTGCAGTCAGAGAAAGAGGCTGGAGGCTCCCGCTCAGGAGGAAAGTGGGTGCGGGTCCAGCAAAACAATGAAGGCTCCAGGGACAAACCTGGGGCTCCTGGAGTGAGCATCCCAAGACTCCAGGGCAGCAAGAGACGGGTCCAAATTCTGCCCCATCGCTTCCCAGTTGCGTTGTGCAAGTCAGTTACCTTCTCTGGGCCTCAGTTGTCCCCTGTGTGAGTCGGGAAGCCAGCCACCCGCTTTTGAAGGTGGCTGTGAGAACTATAGGAAGGGGACCATGTGGGTGAAAGCACCCCTGGCACCCAGCAGACCACGGGTGTTCAGCAGCTCCATGTGAACTGTACGGCGCGTGGCCGCCTCCCACCTCCAGAGTTGCAAGGGAGGTGTAGAAACGGCCCACACCTTGCGGGAAGGCGAGTGGCCGGCACGCCTCGGCTGACTCACTCAAGTGAGGGGAAACGAGCTCAGGTGAGGCTGGGCTGGAGCCCTCAGTGGAAGACTTCATTCTGGGCCAAGCGTGGGCCTGGCCTCTGGCAGAGGGCAGGTGGGGGCAGAGAGCAGCATCCTTCCCAGCGGGTGGAGGGCTGGCACCCTCTCAGCTCCACCCTGGCCTCAGGGAGCTCACCCCACTGTAGCAGGGCTGGGTGCAGGTGGCCAGGGGCATGCTGGAGCCTGGCGGCTCAGACCACGGGAGATTTTGCCTGGCTGGTGCCCCTCAGCTCTGAGCTGCCCCAGCTCCTGTGTTTGCCCACCTGCAGATGCACAGAGGCATCCCAGCATGGACAGTGCCTCGCCCCAGGCCTCACAGCAGAGCCAGGGCCAAGCCTGGTGGCCCCAACCGGCTGTTCTTCTCTAAAATAATATCTGAGCTGGAGGAAGACGTTGCAGGCACAGTGGCAGACCAGGGGAGCCCTTTCTTCAAATGCAGTTTCGCAGAAGCGGATGGGTTGGGAAGACCAGAGCAGGCTCCCCGGTGGGGTCAGGGCTGCGTGCCCCCAACAGCCCCCACTTGCTTCTGCTGAGCCCTTCTAGAGAACCTGAAAACCACAACTGAGTCAACTTCCTCCTTGCACACCATCCCCCTCTAATACCACAGACAATTCGTATTTAAGGCAGAAAAAAAATCTGATAAGGGAGTGGGAGTGGGGCAGGGCTGGGAATACAATGTGTAAATCCCGCCACTACTGCTAACACAGGGCTCACCTCCCGGGCAGCTCAGCACTGATGCACATGTGGATGCTTTGCCTCCTGACTTCCTCTCCCACGTGGCGCACTGCAAGCCTGTCTTCTCCCCCGAAAATGGACAGCCAATAAGCTCAAGCCCCGGTGTGTGGAAGAGGCCCTCTCCTGCCTACCTCAAGCCCCATCCCCCGGGACACCTATCACCACCTCTTGTGGCCTCCCGGCTCCCATCTCCATGGAGCCCCTGATCCCCGAGAAAGGCTGCCTCGCAGACGTGCCCATCAGAGCCCGGCTGCCCAGCTGTACTCCGCTGCTCTCGGAAGGAAAGACAAATTAAATGCCAACTGATCGTCTCCACGGAGGAGGTATTAATTTAATGTGAACACTTAACCAGGGCAGCCGATTCCATTACAGGCGGGCAGTAATGGCCCGGGCAGGACGGAGCACAGGCTGCATGCTGGGGATGGGGGCCAGGTTTGAGAAGCCACTAATCAAGTGTGCCCCAGCACACTGCCACCCACACAGACACACAAAGCTGCTTTCAACCAGAAACAGCAGCCTCCTCCAGGGATCCCAGCAGGCCAGGTCTGTTCAAGGTTGCTCAGGGGAGAGGCAGAGGGGTCTGACATCCACAGGGCAGTTCCCTGTGGAAAAGAGGGTACTGGGCTAGGAAGCAGGAGGTCCTGGTTCACGTCCTGGCTGTGTTGCTAATTCGCTGCATGACCCTGAGCAAGTCCCTTCTCTGCCCTGGGCCTCAGTCTCCCCATCTGTAATAGGATCTCCCAAAATCCCTCTGGACATGATATTTGCAGTCCTATTTGCACACCCTGGATAGGGCCCTTCCTTGGAGTCCAGAAGAGGTGACAGCCTCAGGGACACCAACTCCATCCAGAGTTATCCTGAGTGCTATCAAGGCTCTGACAGCCTGCACTCAACAGCAGACACCTGCTGGGTGCCCTCTCCCAGAAGCAGCAGCAGCACGGTGTGGGAGCAATGCATTCATTTGTTTGCCCCTCACTCATTCGTTCCATAAACAGTTCCTGAGGGCTTGCCACGAGCCCCGCAGGCCTTAGAGGGTCAAAGGTTGTAGGCATTTCTGCAGACCTCTCTAGGAAGGGCAGGTGAGCTGAGAAAGTCATCTGCCTCTGTGTGATCCCCTGAGGGCCTGCCTACCTCAAGCTAGAAGCCTCAGTCTCCACCTCTGTAAAACGGGGAGAGCAATCCCACCTCGCAGGGCTCATGGACGGATCAGGAGAGCAGGCTCAAGTGAGGCACACAGGCGCCCTTGAGAGATGATGCCCACGCTCTTCACCGGTGTCACCCTGGCTCTACCTGCCTGGGGGAGGGAGAGGCAAATGGGTGGGTGAAAGTCTGGGCCCCCTAAGCAAGGACACTTCTCCATCCTGTCCTGGCCCTCTTGGGGACCCAGGAGCAACTGAGAGAGGCAGCACTGAAATCGAGTTGCTAAGGAGTTTTCCCAGCTAGGAGGTGAAAGTGAGTTCCATCGCCAGGCAGAGGGAATGAGCTGCGTGGGGTCATCACATTCCCCCCACCTGACATTCCCCCAACTTGTTTCCTGGTGACCAATGGGGCCCTTTGCAGGGAAGCTAGCTGGTCTCTGGGCTGTCTGCGGTGAGCCATCAGGACTTGAGAGAGGTGAGTGGGAGAGAACGGCAAGCCCCTAACTGGGCTCCGGCCCCCAGCCACACACCCCTTCAGGCAACGAGGCAGCAGCCTTGTGCAGGAAGTCCTGAAGCTAGTCCTGCCTCTGCCCCAGCTGGCTGCATGATCTGGGGCAAGTCCCTTCCCCTCCTCTGGCACCAGTTTCCCGTCAGTAATGCAATGATGTCAAACTGGATGAATTCTAAGGGCCCACCCATCCAAGCCAGAAAATAACTTCCATGATCCCTGGACAAGCACCCTACACTGACCACAAAGCCACCTGACAAACCACAAATGCTCAAAAGCCAGCTGGGATGCCAGTCCTTGCGTTCCAACCAGTGTGTGTAGTGGAGAGAGGAGCAGGGGCTCTGGAGACAGAGGGTGCTGGGATCCAATCCCAGCTATCCATCTTGTAGTTCTGTGACCTTGAGCAAGCTATGACCCTCTCTGGGCCTTGGTAATACCTCCCACCTCCGAGGGGTTTTGCCTGCATTCCATGGAATAGCATATGAAAAGTGCCCAGAACAGTGCTTGGTCTACCACAAGCATGCCATTGGTGTCATCATCCTCATCCTCGTGACCTCCCAATTACAGTTGCTCAGAGAGGTGAGGAGAGGCTGGGAGAATGCTCTAGGACCACACTGTAAGTGAGGGGTCCGACTTGAACCCAGGGCCATCTGACCCCAGAGCCACTGTCTGCATAACAGCCACGTTGTTGATGGTCATGATAATGAGCTAGACGCTGCCTTCACCTGGCTGGGTGGCTGGCACTACACGGGGACGGGGTGGCAGAAGGAAAGAAGCCAGATGCTAATGCCACAGAATCCCCATGCCAGCAAAACCCACTGAAAGCCCTGTTTTTGCCCTCCACACCCCGTAGACGTACCCCAGGAACTAACGGGCATGCCCAGCCCTTGAGGTCTGTCCTAACAAAGGCCATGATGGCAGCAGGTGGGTCCAGGGCAGGAGAGCCCAGCTGGTCTCATGGCACCTTCCAACACACACAAGGCATTTAAAGGTGTTCACCCAGGCCAACTATTGGCTTTTTTGGGCAACATGGGGCCCAGGGAACCCCCGGGTCACCTGCCCCAAGGCCAATCTGAGGTTTCAGTTGTTTTCTGAGGCGCCTGTCCAATTCCCCTATGTCTATATTTGCTCAGATTCCCAGCATCACTCCCACTTGGTATCACTTATTGAAAACAACTTTGGAGAGGCTGAACATGGGGGCTCATGGCTGTAATCCCAACACTCTGGGAGGCCGAGGCAGGAGGATCATTTGAGGCCAGGAGTTCAACACCAGCCTGAACAACATAGTGAGATCCCATCCCTACAAAAAAATTTTAAAAATTAGCCACACATGGTGGCACGCACCTGTAGTCCTAGCTACTTGGGAGGCTGAGGTTGGAGGATCCCTCGAGCCTAGTAGTTTGAGGTTGCAGTGAGCTAGGATCAGGCCACTGCACTCCATCCTGGGTGACAGAGTGAGGCTCTGTCTCAAAAACAAACAAAAAACACCTTTGGAGAAACTGCAGCTCTGTGGACACTCACAATCCCAAGCAGCACGCTGGCCAGTGCCCTCCTCCCACTGCTTCTGTCCAGAAACTACACCCAGGTGGGCACTTCCCCCACCCCTAAAAAACCAGGCCACTCCAAGGAGGAAATTGTCTCAACCAGCATCTCACAGGGAGGAAAAATCTGCATCGTAAATTGCAGGCCACTATGAAGTTTCTGGAGCACCACTGCCAACCTCTTCCAGGCCTGGGAACCCCTTCATCACCTCCTCCAGGGAGCTTTCCATGACTTCCCCGGAATAAGTCACCATGCCCATTCTGATGTTCCCAGTCCTGAACTCACACCTTCAGTACTGGCATCTAGGGGCTGTAAATTTTCACTTCCCTGTCTCTCTCATCAGACTCCACTCTTCTACATGAAGGGAAGAATTTGCGTTTATTGTAAAATGCTGATTAGGTGCTAATCATTTGACTCCCACAATCTCTAATTCTCACCACAGTTCTGCGAGCCGGATGTTATCATTCCCACTATACACACTCAGGTGAAATGACTTGTTCAAGGTCAAATCCAGGTCCATATGGTTCCCAAGCCTCTCTCTGGTTTGACAGTGTCTCGTTGGCTCCATAAGCCCCACTCCCTGACCACACCCCTAGCACATCACTTGGAAAATGCCCCCGGATTACAATGCCAGGGTCAGACGCACAGATGTGTACACATGGGGATCACAGTCACTGACCCAGAAAAAAAGTCACTTTGCCCATGTACTTATTTCTCAGCGCCAGAGAACCCAGGTGCAGGAATGCCTCGGTGCACCACCACCTCCACTGCCAAGGCGATGAGCTGGGGCCGGCACGTGGTGAGCGAGAAAGGCGCCAAGCTCCGGAGCTGGATGGAACAAGGCTCAAATCCCAACGGTACCAACCACACGCTCCTGGGCAAGTGATTCCAATCCCTCAGCCTCCCCATTTGGTCATCATAAAGATCCCCCCGCCTCTGGAGGCTGCTACAGTTTGTGAAAAGGAGGGTATACACAGGCTCCGAATAAACGGAGGCTCTCGTCCCTTCTCTGCCTTCCCTGTCACTAGCTCCAGGGTCTGAGTGAGCAGCGCCCTTACTGCTGTGGTCTGGAAAATGGTCTGTTTCTTTCTGGCTCCACTGCGCTATGGAAATCATGGGGCTGCGGGGAGGTTGCAGCTTGCCATCGGGCCCCCAGGCACTGAATGCAGAGATCTCACCCGTGGCCCCACTAGACCAGGATGCCAGGAGGCGCAGAGGGTCTGCACTTCTGAGCTGTGTGCCTTTGGGCCAAGCACTTAACCGCCTGTGCTCCAGGTCCCCTAGCTTTGAGCAGGGGCTAACGGAAGCACCTGCCTTGCCAGGTTGTTGTGGTAGATGAGTCAACACACATTTCACACTTAGCACGGTGCCCTGCTCCCAGTAAATGCTCAATAGATGGAAGCTATGATTAGTCATGGAACACGGCCTTTCTGCTGCCCTCCCTGCCATGGAAAATGGTAACTCAGCTGGAGGGCAGCTCCTCTGGGTAGACTGGCCAAGGCCCCAGGGATGAGGCAGGGTACCTGGGTGCCAAACCAGCCTCCTCTGCTACCAATGCCCGGCAACACACGGGCTGTCAAGACACACAGGAGGACGTCCCATCTCCCTTGTGTCCAATTCGGCACCGCATCCCAGTGCCGGGCACAAGATCCGGCACCGAGAGAGCCTTCGTGAGCAAGGATTGGGTGTTTCTGGAGACACCCAGGCCTGGCAGCCCAGAATATTTCCCACAGCCCAACTCAGGCTGGCTACCGGCTTACATTTCATCTTCTTCCCCCAGGACAGAATCAACAAACATTTCCCAAGTGCTCACCCAGGAGCCAAGTGCTGGGGACACAGAAGTGGATTAAGAGAATTCTCTTCTCACTGAGAGAGGGGAGGCGAGTTCCGGAGCTCTCGCCGGGGCAGGACCTCTGGCTCCTGCAGCCTCAGATCCTCAATCCCTTCAACCCAAGAAGCGTGGGAAGATCCGGGCACTGGCTGCCTTGTGGCCAGGCAAGCGGGGATGGAAGGAAATGCTCGCCCTGGGCCAGGGGGCATCTTCCTCTACCCGTGAGTGAAGGGCCCCATCCAAGTTGCCACTGCCCATTTGTACCCAGGGGCAGGAGGGAGGAAACCAAGCATCCGCCATCACACTGAAATCATCGGTTCCCTTCATGGGGCACGTGGGTGACTGGGGATTATGGGGTAGAACTGTCACTCTGTCCTCTCTGTATCTTTTCTTAATACACATAACAGGCCAGGCACGGTGGCTCACGCCTGTAATCCCAGCACTTTGGGAGGCCGAGGCAGGTGGATCACTTGAGCCCAGGAGTTCAAGACCAGCCTGGGCAACATGGTGAAACCCCATCTCTACAAAAAATACAAAAAATTTAGCCAGGTAGCCAGGTGTGGTGGTACCGCTTGTATTCCCAGATACTCAGGAGGCTGAGGTGGGAGGATTGCTTGAGCCCAGGACCTCAAGGCTGCAGCGAGCCAAGATTACACCACTGCACTCCAGCCTGGGTGACAGAGCAAGACCCTGTCTCAAAAATAAATAAATAAATAAATAAATAAATAAACCACACAACACACCATCTTAACCATTTTTAAAGTGGCATTAAGTGCATTCACACTGCTGTGCAACCATCACCTCCATCCATCTCCAGAACTCTTCCGTCTTGCAAAACTGACGCTGTACCTGTTAAGCAGTAGCACCCCATACCCCTCTCCCCACAGCCCCTGGCAACCACCCTTTTACTTTCTGTCTCTGTGGATTCGACTTGGGGGTACTTTGTGTAAACAGAATCAGATAGTATTTGTCCTTCTGTGAATGTCTTATTTCTCTTCTTTCTTTTTCTTTCTTTCTTTTCTTTTCTTTTTTTTTTTGAGACAGGGTCTCACTCTGTTGCCCAGACTGGAGTACAGTGGTAAAATCACAGCTCACTGCACCTCCACCTCCTGGGCCCAAGCAATCCTCCTGCCTCAGCCTCTGGAGTAGCTGGGAGTATAGGCATGAGCCACCACGCCCAATTAGTTTAAAAAATTATTTTTTGTAGAGATGGGGTTTCACCATGCTGTCCAGCGGGTCTTAAACTCCTGGGCTCAAGCAATTCTCCCACCTTGGCCCCCCAAAGTATTGGGATGACAGGCATGAGCCACCGCGCCTGGCCTGGCTGATTTCATTTAGCATAAATGGTTCATCCATGTTGTAGTGTGTGTCAGAATTTCCCCTCCTTCTGCATCTTTTTAAGTTTGAATGATGTCATGTATACCTGCTCAAAACATCAAAACCACTTAAATTTTTAAAAGACAAAAATACCTGCTCATGTTACCCTTGCTTTAAATTGCATGAGTGTTTACAATGATTACACAAGACATAGAAAAGGAAAAAACAGGTAAGCCAGATAAAACCAATGTAAAATCCACCCAAATGAATCCCCCTCCCTGAGACAATTACGGTTAACATCGGCTGTATATCCTTCCCAACTTTTTCTTATGAGATTTTCTCTTCTTATGAGATTGTTTTTTAACGACAATGGGATGCGACCATATGTGGTTTTCAAATGTGTTTTTTTCCACCTAACAATATACGGCAGCATCCTCCCGAGCAGGTGACACAGCAGGTGGCTGCAGGGCCAGTGATTTGATGGGTTCTCTGCTGTCACCGCAGAGTCCTTGCAATCTAAACAAGACTGTGAACACCTTCATACCCTCACATTTGCATACATGTCCAGGTATCCCTCTGCAGCAATAATGTTTTGTGCCTTAGTTTCCTCATTAGTCAAAATATTGCCTTCATCTACCAGTGGCCCTCTACCTTCCCCAAGGAGCGAGGGTTGGGAGATCAGGCTCATCTGAGAAATGGGCCAGACACTTCTTCTCCAAAAGGGTAGACAGAGGTCTCACCTGGTGGGTGATAAGTCCTGGAGAACAAGGCCACGTGCTAGCGTAGAGTAAGGCTGAATAGCATCCCCCCCACACCTCCAGCCCCCCTGTGCCAAACTCCATCAGACCTCCAAGGCATGTGCTGCATTCTCTGCCCAACAGGTTCTACACCCCTTCCCCTTTGTCATTTTCCTCTCTCTCTCCCTTACCTGACGTGACTTCATGACCCAGCTTACAACCCCCTCCAGGAGGCCGCCCCGACTCCCTGGTCAGGGTCAAGTGCCACTCTTCTGTACTGCAAAGCCTCTGGGCCACTTGGTACTGAGGTATCTGATCCCCTGCTGGTCTCCTCTACCTAACTCGTCTTTCTTTTCTCTCTCTCCCTCTGTCTTTTTTTTTTTTTTTTTTAGATAAGATCTTGCTGTGTGCCCAGACTAGAGTGGAGGGGCACAACAAAGGCTCTCTGCAGCCTCGAACTCCTAGGCTCAAGGGATCCTCCTGCCTTAGCCTCCCAAGTAGCTGGGATTACAGGTGCACGCCACCACACCTGGCTAATTTTTCTGTTTTTTGTAGAGACGAGGTCTCACTATGTTGCCCAGATTGGTCTCAAACTCCTGGGCTGAAGCGATCCTCTCGCCTCAGACTCCCAAAGTGCTGGCATTACAGGTGTGAGCCACTGTGCCCGGCCCTCATCTCTTTCAAGATCAGGCCCATCTCTGGGTCACAAATGCAACCCCAATGCCCAGCACAGAGCCTGGCACAAGGAGGCTCCATAAATATTCACTGGATTAAAAAGGCCCAGTAAGTGTCATCTCCAGAGCCTTCTCTAGGAGATCCAATCTAGGCCAATGCAGCCCTGTCGCCTTAGACATGGCCTCCCTGCCAGCCCCTCCCTGCTGTTTCCCCAAACAACCTCCACAGTCCAGGCCAACTCTGCTACTCTCTTCTCTGCACCTTGAAGCCTGGGCCTACCTTGCATGGGGCAGATGATGGGAAAGTTGGTATCCACGACTCTCCATCCCCAGGACATTGTCTTTCTGCCTAGGCTTGGCCAAGCCCCCATGAACCCTCCACCCCGTCCCCATCCCCAGTGTCTGCCGGCTCTCAGTCTCCAGGGCTCCAGCTCTTGCTTAAGTGGAAGCCAGCAGGGGGTCTGGGCAGCAGGTCTGGGCACTCAGGTCAAGAGGCAGGAGGCCCAGGGGGTCTGTGCTCAGGAGAGTGTGAGAGGCCCCCCGGCCCAGGGATATGTTTACAGCTTTGAGAAAAACAGCAACTCCCAAGGCTATTTTGGAAACCTAATATGTACTTTGGGTCTCTCCACTGTTTATTCCAAGTGACTGTGCTGCCCTGGAGGTAAATGTAGGGCACCTCAGGGTAATCTCCCGCATACTTACTCACCCGCAGCCGCCCTGGAGCCAGCTGCCTGGGAGCCCAGATTTTCCTTATCATGTGCAGCCTGAAAAAAATGAGGGGCTGGCAGCCAGGCAGAGCCCACCAGGCGAGAGTCAGCACACCTGGGTTGAAAGCAAGGCTCTGCGGCCTTAAGCCAAGTCACTTCCCTAGGGCTCAGTCTCCTCACCTGTAAAATGGGTGAGAATGACCCCACCTGGATTAAATGAGGATGGGCAAACACAAACTGGCTCCAGGTGTGGCCAAAAAAAAAGAGCACAGAACACAGGATCCTAGGACATCAGACGGCGATGTCCAGGTCATTCATAAATGAGAAGTCTGAAGTTCAGAGGTGGGAGGTGATACGTCCAAGGTCCCACACAAGCAGTGACCGGCTCAGTGCAACTCCAGAGACTAGGAGCTGCCTGCCATGCGGCTGGTAAGGGGAGGAGAACATTCCAGAGCAATCTCCAGGAGGGAAGAGGGAAGAGTGACAAGGACCCAGCCAACAAAAGACACGTGGGGCTTGTGCAACCGAGGATGGGTGACAGGGCAACGGCCACCTGTCTGTGCAGCGCCATCATCGTCCTCACAGGCTGGGAAGGGGCAGGTTCCAGCGCAGCTGAGACAGGTAATTAGACTGCAAACACGCGCACCAAAAGAATTAGTGACTAAATACAGCTCAAGGGGATGGACTCATTACTTAATCCCAGGCTCCTGTCATCATGGCCGGCCTTGGCGTTCCACCTGATGTGAACCAGTGGGGAGTGCAGAGGCAGGGCACCAGGCAACCCCACAACACACCAACAAGAGTGTTCCTCCCACCGACCCACGGGGCTGGAGAGAGAACTCAGTCCCCTTAAGATGGGACGGGGAATGAAATGGAGCAAAGCCTCCCAGGGACCCTTCCGTGACTGCAAAGCTCCTTGGAGGCCATCTTTATTGGAGCTTGTCATCTCCTCACCCCCATTCTGCTGATGGGGAAACTGAGGCTCACCAAGGCGCAGTGACTCACCCAGGGTCACATAATCATAACAGCATTATGGAGGCTCCCATCAGCCTGGCCCAGCCCCCACTGGAGGGCAGAGCCTTGGGGCCCTCAGATGGATGGAGGGTCCTCCGAGGGAAATCCCCCAAGTGCTGCCCAGATACTGCTGGGCACCCCACACAGGGGAGGCAACCCCAGCTATGCAAAAGAACCGGCACCAGCGCAGCCTCTCTTCTCAACTCCAACCCAGCGGGGGGCTCTCTTCCCCCTGAGATTTGGGCCTCCAGCCACAGGATTCCCAGCCAGGACTCAGCAAAAAGCCAAAAAGGAGATGGTCCAGGCCAGCGCAGCAAGAAGGAGCCAGGCTGGGGCAAAGCCAGGAGGGGAGGCCATTTGCAGCCGTCTCCTGCCCCTTATCCCAAAACACTTTGAGTTCAGGCAGAGCTGGGATGGGTGTCCAACTCAGCCGCTCCCCAGCTGGTGATCTGCTAAAGCGACTTTACCTCTCTGAGCCTCAGTTTCCTCATCTGTAAAATGGGAATAACAATAGTACCTACACCTCCCTGGATGGTGAAGACCCCACAAGATCATAAACACCAGTGCTTAACATTATTTTGCTCCTCCTAGCGAGCAAGTCCCTGCTCTAGCTACTGGGAAGGCTGGGAGGAAGGCTGCTGGGAGGGCTGCTACAGCATCCAGGGCCCTGGGCTTGGCTAAGCTGCGCCACGCTTCCCCTTAGAGGCTTTGCCTCTGGGTTCCCTCTCCCATGCTGGGACTGGGGAACTGTCTGGTATCGAGTGACCAAGTGCCCAGCACATAGTAGGCCCTCAACCGGTACTGACTGGATGAATGAGCTTGTGAGCTGGAGCCACAGGGCATAGCCACCAGCAGGGCCTTGGGGGAAGCCCAGCTCTGCCTGTGCTGACTTACTGTGTGGCCTTGAGTCCATCCCTGCACCTCTCTAGACCTTCTGCACAAGGAAGCTCCAACCACATCAGGGACTCGGACTCCCCCACCTCGCAGCTAGGGAGACCTTGCAGGGAGCGTGGCCAGAGGACAGCCTGCCCAGTGGGGAGCCCCTTCCCAACTGGCCTGGCCCCCCAGGGACAGACAGCAGGGTCCATGCCCACCCCTGCAGGCCCTCAAAGGCAGTAGGCAGTCTCCTCCTGGTGACTTTGCCTTGGGACAGATGGGACACAGTGTGGTATCTGTCAGGCCAGATGGCCTCATTGGCCCCAGGGGCTGGGACACCAGCTGGGAGTCCAGCCCTGGCAGGCAACACTGCTTAACCCCTTCTTGCCCCAGCCACAGGAGCCAGTGTCCCCCTGGCAACTTAATCACTGGTGTACACTCAGGCCTCCTGTCCTCTCCCCTTGGAGGTGAGGGGCCTCCCTGGCACCTCTAGGGCCAAAAGGGAGTCTGGGAGGCTGTGGGAGAAAGGAAGCCACAAGGTGGGTGGGAGCGGAGGAGGTGCCACTGCTTGGCCCTGAGGGCAGCCCAGGACCGCCAGGAATCTGCCAACCCAGGGAACCAGCAGGCAGGAGCACTGATTCCAGGCCAGGGAGCCCTCTGGGGCCACATGGGCTGGCTGTTCTGCTTCCAGGACATCTGTCTGCGGCAGGGACCACCAGGCCAAGAGGCCACCAGCCACCTTTATCAAGCCCCCTGCCCAAACCATAGAAACAGCATTGCCGCATGAAGAAGGACATCCAACTCAGACAGGCTGGCTGAATGGCTGTGGATGTGTTGCTCAGCCTCTCTGGGCCTCAGTTTCCCTGTCAGGAAAGATGGGACCAGAGTGATCCCTGGGATCCAGGCCACTTCTGGCTCAGAGGGCTCCATGACTCCTGAAAAAGGAATGTGCCTTCCTCCCAGAAACTTGTGGGATCCTACAGGGAACAGCCAGATCTTTTCTGCATGAAGTTTGTGTCTCAACTTGTATCTGAGTCAAGGCACAGTCTCTCAGGAAATGGAGAAAAGGGAGATTGTAGGTGGGAAGAGGGTATGCAGCAAGATAATGGTGCTGCCTTGAGAACCACCAGGTAATTGATGTCCAACCACTTTCCTCCTCTGTGAAAGGCTAAAAAAAGGGGGAAAGGCAGCAGTAGGGATTATGGTTAGACACCAGGAAGCACTTCCCTGGAAAAGGCCACGAGGACACTGGACGGCCTGTCTCAGAAAGGGCTCTGGAATGTGCTTCCTAGACAATAAGATCTTCAGGCAGGATTTGCAATGGTCCTAGCCCCAAGATGAGGAAGGAACAGATGACCTCTGGAGACCCCTGGAGGAAAAGAAGCCAGTGTCCAGTAGGGTAAAGTAAACAGGGCCTTGGAGTCTCTCCCCTCAGGGGCTCAGCCAACCGGCTGTTCCAGACGCGGGAGGGTGTCATCTCAGGGCAGAGCATGGCCAAGCTTGGCCCCAGTGTGGGGCCTGCATGCTGGTTCAGTAGACACCTCTGGAAGTCTCTCAGAACAGAGTCTGCCAGCAACTCCCCAAAAGCCAAGAACACATCAAAACAGCAGAGGAGGGAAGAGCTAGGTAAGGGGGCTGCCGGCCAGGAGTGAGAGCTGTCTGTTGACACAGCGGAGAAGCAGAAACTTGGGGCTGGACCTACAGACCTGACTTTGAGCCCTAGCTCCGCCACTTGCCATGCAACTTGGGCAAGTCACGGTCCCACTCTGACATAAGGGAGAGAAAAGATCTAACCAATCTCTAAGGACTCTTCCAGCCCTGATTTAACAGTCACTTGGCAAGCTCCCCAGATTCCGCAAACTCCTAGTTCAGGCAGCATCATCCCCAAAGCCCAAGCATAGGGCCTGAGCACAGTGGCCCAGAAAAGGATAGATGGATGGACAGACTGATGGATGGATGGATGGTTGGATGGATGGACGGATGGACAGACGGACAGACAGATGGATGGAATAATGAATGATCAAGTAGGGGTAATCCTGGCAAAGAAGAGCAGAAGGTCCAGTCATCCCTGGGATGACTCCTTACACCTGCCCACAAGGCCTCCCTAGAATCACCTGCCAGTGATACAGACCCTCCAGTATCCAATTCCCTTCTTTAACTTGTACGTACATGTGCAAATACCCACACATGCAGATACAAATACACAACACGTGCTCAAAGCAGTGACCCAACTCTGAATCCCGACAAGAGAAAGCTCCAGGTCCCCCGCAGAACCCATGAGGTTTATCTGCTCCAGTCTGATTCTAGGGTATCTTGTCTTCCAAAGCTGGGTGCAACACGAGACTCTAGTGGTGGAACCCAGTGGTGATCTTGGAAGCCAGAGACCTGAGGTCACGTGCCCACTCTCCCACTTTCTAGCTTTGACAAGGAACAAGTCATTTTACCTGGCACGACTCAGTTTTCTCATCTGTACAATGGACATACCCACAGCCACCTTGCTGGAGTGGTGCGATGTTCCAGAGAACACATGTGTGAGGCTTCAAACACTGCAGTGGGTATACAGGGTGCTCTTGGGAAGTGAGCAAGATGGCTATAGAATTATGAGATCTTGGCTCCCTTCTTGGAGGGGCTGAGCATAAGCCAAGCCTCCCAAGGCTTCTCTGTTTGGGCCCTGCAGTCCCTTCCACCTCGTTTCCCACCTTGGGGGGTGATGTGCTTGGGCTTCAACCGGGCAGAAGCTACAAAGCAGCCTTTGTCTCACAGATGAAACCCTAAACCAGCTGCCCTGACGTCAACCCTGGAAAAACAATGCCAAGCCAGCCTTCAACGTCACTCCTCTGCCAAGGTCTGAGAGTGGGCCCTTCACCCACAAGGCCTCGCAAGGCAGTCTATGGAAACACAGAAACCATCTACCCATCGCCTCCGGAGGCCCAGAAGGAGGAACAGCTGCCTTTCTGCTGCTGGGCGCAGGGCAGGGTTTGAACCCCTGTCTTTCAACTCCCGTATCTCAGCCTGCCAGAATGAGCTCGCGCGTGCGGCAGAGAGTACTTTCGGTAACAGTCTGCAAGAGGCAGGTTCGAATCCTGGTCCTGGCCCTACCTCATAGTGAGACCTCAGACCAGCAATGTGACCCCCTGAGGCTGCTTCCAAATCCACACCGCGGGGAGGCTGAGACAGACAGGAAAGACTTCCCCATTCGTGTCCACATTCCATCAGGCCCTCCTAGGAGCCACAGGCTCCAGGCGACACCCTGCGCTGGACACAGCCCTGAATGCCAGGTCTTGCCTTCCCAGTCACCCTGTGCTGACAGTCTGCTCGAGAAGAGAGGGGACATGACCTCCTCCTCGCTGCCCAGGCAGCTCTCCTGGGGAGAGGAAGTGCTCGGAACACAAAAGGCCAGTCTTCAGCCAAAGGGGGAGGGAGCAGGCAGTTCTCACTGTGCCCCGTTTTCCTTTTGTATGAGATGGGATGGAATGATGAGACCCACAGGGTGTTGGTGAGCCTGGCCCAGGAAAGGCTGCCCTGTCTCCTCATCTCCCGGGTAAGCCCTGGAGCTGGAAGGCTTGAGAACTTTGCCTAGAATGTTGGAGTTGGGTGAACCATAGAGGCTGATCCTTCATTCCCCACAAAAGCTATGTTTCCAGAGCTCCTTGTCTGGGGATGTGGCCTGACAAATAGTACTTTGGGATTTGCACATGTTTTTGTATGTACAAATTGGGGCCTGGGGGCTGGTGGGAGCCAGGCCAGGGCAGGAGGGAGGGAGTGGTAACAGCTGAGGGGCCAGCAGCACACTTAGCACTCTGCAGGCAACATCAAATCCTTGCAACCTCATCAGCTAAGACTGTCATCCCCATTTTACAGATGAGAGAACTGAGGCTCAGAGCAGTAACAACTCCAAGCAGTGTCACCTAAGAGCCAGAGCTCCCACCCAAGAGAAGGCCCAAATCATGGGCCAACAGGAAACATGAAGCAAAGCAAATGAAGCAATTTCTTTTTAATTCCCCACAATTGAATTATGCCTTAGGGCTCAGAAAAAGAATAACCTACAAGTTGGAGGTCCCTCAACTTGGCACCAGGTTAATAATACTGGCTCTGCCAGCAGTAGCTTGCTGAGTTCAAACCTTCAGTCTCCAAGTCAGATAAGTCCTGATGTTTTATATTATTATTTATTTTTATTTTTATTTTTTGAGATGGAGTCTCATTCTGTCACCCAGGCTGCAGCGCAGTGGCAAGATCTTGGCTCACCGCAACCTCCACCTCGCAGGTTCAAGACATTCTCCTGCCTCTGCCTCCCAAGTAGCTGGGATAACAGGCGCGTGCCACCACGCTCGGCAAATTTTAAGTCCTAATGTTTTAAATGCTAAGATTTTCTTTAAAGGCAAGTGTGAAACCAACTGCAATGTAATATCAAGACTCGGCCAGGCATGGTGGCTCACATCTGTAATCCCAGCACTTTGGGAGGCCAAGGCAGAAGGATCACTTGAGGCCAGGAGTTCAAGACCAGCCCCGGCAACATAGCGAGACCCTTATCTCAACAAAAATTATTTTTTTAAAAAAAATTAGCTGGGTGTAGTGGTGTGTGCCTGTAGTCCTAACTCCTTGGGAGGCTGAGGCAGGAGGACTGCTTGTGCCCAAAACAAGAAAGAGGGAGAGGAAAGGAGAGCAAGACAGAAAATGAGAGCCAAGAAGAGCGTGAGGAGGGAGGAGGGGACAAGACAGGGAAGAAGCAAGCACAGGACAGGCCAAGTTCTGGCAGTGCCAGGCTCAAGCCCAGGAACCAGGAGCAGCTCCACACTGTGTCCTGCACAGCAGCTCCGCTCCAGGCTCCTGGACAAGCTGTCCTCTCTATCTGGAGCACCCTTTCTCCTTCTCTTCCACTCTTACTGAACCTTCCAAAAACAACCTAGGTGATGTCACCTCCAGGAAGCCTTCCTTGACTGGCTCTAAACTGGCTTGGGTACCTTCCAGAATCCCTGGGTTTGGGGCACCCCAGGGTCTCACCAGTGTCCCACCAGTGCCCCACCCTGACCTCCAAGAGTCTCTGGTCCTGACTTTGCAACAAGCTTTCCCTAAAGCTTCCACTACCACCCCCAAGATGGCCTTCTGCCTATTACCACAGTGGGTCAGGTGCAAAAAGGGGGTGCCAGTGGGCCCTGGGAAGATGGGCTAACCCTATACAGAGAGGAGCCTGTCTGCCGGGGAATTTCACAAGGTCTACTTAGACCAGTAGCTCTTCCCCTCCCCCAAGGCAGCAAACAGGCGGCAGCGAGCCAAGAACCGTCTTAAATAACCCAAGTAATAAAGATGGCCAATTAAGAGGGCGGAAGGCGCTGTCTCCACTGCAGGGGCCTCTCTCCATCGAGCAGCAGATGAGCAGGGTCTGTGTGAACACACATCCCAGAGTCGGAGCACGCAGGCCAGAGAGCGCTGAGCAAGCATCTCAGAGACAGGCCCCACCCCCAGCACGGCCACGTGGAGGGGCTCCTGCCAGGGCAAAGGCCCAAATGCCATTCGATTCCTGCTCAGCTCCTCTCCCCAGAACCCCCAGCCTTATTTAGTGATTTTTGCCACGGCAGCCGGAATCAGAGCACCATCATCGCACTTGCCTTCCATGCAGCGTGACCATTCCCACTTTCCAGATAAGAAACAGAGGCTCAGAGAGGCAAAGTGACTCTCCCGAGGTCTCAGAGCTGACAGGCAGCAGAAATATACGCTGCAGGTTCCTCTCTTCCCAGCTTTTGGGTTCCACATGAAGCTTCTCCCCTAAGCTGTCTAACATAGCAGGTTTCTGTCCAACATCCCATCCCAGAATCCAGGGGAGGTGTGAATGTAAAGGCAAGAGAGGACAAGACATTTCATGGAGCTTCACAGAGCTTCAGGCTGCACAGGAAGTTGGAAAAGAAACCTCAGTGCGGGTAGAGCTCAGGACTCCCAAGGATTTAGTCCCTACAGGCACTCCACTTGCCAGTTTTCAAAGTGCTCCACAGGTATCATTTTAGACGGTCTTCCAAACAGCATCATGAGGTCAGATTTATTACTCCCATTTCATAGAAGTGAAAACTGAGGCTCAAGCAGGAAAACTGCTTGCAATGGACATGGCCCTTTCTGGGACTGCACAGGTTTAAGGTTGGAACTGGAGCCTGACTTTCTGGGGTCAGATCTGGGCTTGCCACTTTCTTTTTTTGTTGTTGTTTTTCTGTTTTCTGTTTTTTGTTTTTTGAGATGGAGTCTCACTCTGTCGCCCAGGCTGGAGTGCAGTGGTGCGATCTTGGCTCACTGCAACCTCCACCCTCCAAGTTCCAGTGATTCTCCTGCCTCAGGGTCCTGAGTAGCTGGGATTACAGGCACCTGCCACCTCACCTGGCTAATTTTATTTATTTTTTTGTAGAGACGGAGTTTCACCATCTTGACCAAGCTGGTCTTGAACTCCTGACCTCATGATCCACCTGCCTCAGCCTCCCAAAGTGCTGGGATTACAGGCGTGAGCCACCACACCCAGCCTGGGCTTGCCACTTTCAAGGTGTCTTGGCCCAGTTCCCTCCCCTGTCTCTGTGGCTCAGTTTTAGCATCTCTAAAATGGGCTAACGACAGTACCCAACTCACAGGGTTATTAGAGCTTCCATGAATTAAATGTTTGCAAACCGCTTTGAATGAAGCCTGGCAAAGAGTAAATGTTGTATAAATATTTAATGAAATTCATTAACTAATACATGTTTATTGTGCTCCTACTATCCACAAGCACTGTTGGAGAAGGTACTGGGCACATGCTGTTATCACGTGATGCTGCCACATGGCATGACACATTTGTCTATGTCCCCAGATTCCGAGTTATCAAGGGCAGGGGCCTGGCCCATGGTGGGTGTTCAGCCACTGTTCTGAGAACACCACCTCTTTGGCTCCTCAGACATCCACACCCAGCAGTCTCATCTTCCCCAACAAGAGGCACCAAATGATTGTAACAACTTCCCTGTTCCCTGGCAAAGTTCACAGCACTGACTGAAAGCAAAAGCTAGGGAGACTCCAGCCCAGGGTGGAGGCGAGCTCCCAAATAGCCTCCAGAGCGCCCAAGGCCCTCTGCTGCTGGTGATACGTGGATGAGAACCTCTGGCTGGCTGCTGCCCTGAGGACACTCAGGGGCCGGGCAAGATAAACAGAGCATTAATTCAGAGTCTGAGATCCACAGCCTGCCCCAGCTTTGCTAGACGACATTTCACAGAAGTGAAAACTGAGGCTCACAGCAGGAAAGTGGCTTGCAATGGGCATGGCCCTTTCTGGGTACAGCACAGGATAAAGGTTGGATCTGGAGCCTGACTTCCAAGTTACTTCTCCTCTCTGAGCCTCAGTTTCCATCCTGCAGTGCTACCACCGGGTTTAAATGAGACCTCATGGAAATCACCAGACGGGTCATAATATGTGTTCCCTGTTCCCCAACTCTTCCCCTGCCAGCCCTGCCAGCCCCCAGTGAGACCTTCTCCAAAGAGCAGGGGCCTGGACAGGCCTGCTACAGTGGCCCGGGAGCCTCATCTGCCTGCTACTGCCAGTGATTCATTTGCTTTCTCAAGAAATAATTACTGTAAAGTGACAGCAGGAAATCTTCCCAGCGCAGCAGCCGCCTCCTGTTCTGCCACCCGCCGTGGCAATATTGTGACAGGTGCTTGGGAGACCCCGTGCCTCCTGCCTGCCTCCTCACCCGGAGCCAGCCTTCGCCAACCTCCAGGGACACGGGACAAGGCCACCTCCTGGGAGGAGCACTGACCTTGGGGTCCAGAGAACCAGATGGACTCATGGCGAGATTTGGGACAGATGTCTTCACCTCTCTGAACCTCTTATTTGTAAAATGAGCATAATCACTTCCCACCTCTTGGGACTGCTCTCATAATTATCACTGCACCTAGCACAAAGTAGGTGCTGAATAAACAGGAGCATAAAGCCATATTGATTTATTTTCAAACCCTTTTGCAAAATGTTTTCCTACTGCACTGTTTGAATTGATTTTTACCTCCACCCTGGGAAGCAGAACTTGTAAGAAACCACACCCCCATTTTGGAGAGCAACAAACTGAGATGCAAGCGATTAGATGGCACGCACGGAATTGTGCTACATTATGGAGAGAATGCAGTCTTCACAGGGTTGCTGGGCAAGCCCACTTTCCCACTGTCCCCATTCCCAGGTGGGCATAGTGAAGATCAGACCACACTGCAGGCAAACCCAGAGCAGAACCTGGGCTCCACGGACCCTCGAGAGAACCAGGCATTGCCATTTGCCAGGTTTACTGTTGGGTGACAACTACCCTCTCTTGTACCAGATCTAGAATGAGAAACCACATCCTGCCCAGGAAGCCAAGCGCCCGGTGCCCAGTGTGGGTGGGAGGATACTCCCCTGGTGGGCAGGCGGCCGCAACGTCACAAACCTTTAGCAGCCTCCCATCTGGCCTGGAATTTTCTAAGCACCTCACAGTCTGGCAATGCTCAAAGGGCTGTGCAACCCACAGATGCTGCCAGCAAAGGGCACGGGACACCCTTTCCCGGTTTCCAGCTTGGTTCTCAACCTCTGCCCACCCCATAGGGCCAGCACAGCTCAGCCTCTGTAGGGCACCCACTCTCTGCCCTGTGAAATCATTCTGAATTTGACCATTTACACACGCTGTGCTGTAGCTAGGTGAGCCTGTCTACTTCTTCCACAACCTCTAGACACAGAGTTTAGCATCCCTGTTTTACAGATGAAGAAACTGAGGCTCGAGAGGCAGTGACTAGCCCAAGCTCACTCGGCTTTTAACTCCTGCCCTGGGGCCCCAGCATCCAGCACTGCCAGGCTTGGGGGTTCATTCAAACTTTGAACTTTGGCCCAGACCTTCTGATTCCAAGTGCAGGCCATCCCCTCCACAAGCAGCCGAATCCCTGGACGTGGTCTATGTCGTCGGTCTTCTGTCTCATCCTCCTGGAGACCTACTAGCTCACAGCAGCCAGACACAGAGGCCTCCCTGCTGCATGAGTATTTACTCAGCATGGACCTTGGCCAGGTCCTGGCTGGGCTCTGCCAGTGGGAGACGAAGCCAGAGCTGCAGCCGGCCCCCATAGAGCTTCCAGTCGATGCAGGGGCAGACACATGCCAGGTAGTTACAACTCCGGGTGTGGAGGGCTGTGATGTGGGAGGTGGTGGGCGCTCAGGACCGCCTGACAGCAGAAAGTCAGGAAAAAGCAACACAACCCTAATCCTGAGTACAGGGACGTGACAGGGCCGCCTCCTTCCCGTCCCGGGCCTTCAGCCATCCGTAACATAGGAAATAAATGGAACGCCAGCCGGCTTTCACCTCTCAATGCGATCAAAAGCCAGGACTGCAAATGCAAAGCCCACAGCCTCCGGTGTCACTGACACATGGCACAGTTTAAATCAATTCTCCTGGAAGGCATCGCATCTCGTTGCAGCAAAGGGCGTGTTCAAATTCCGGGTCTACCCTTCTGTGTCCTTCAAACACAGTCATGTGTGGGGATGTGAGCTACAGGACTGAACGGAGAGCCTGGTGTGTGCATCTGCATGTGTGTGGAGTGTGTGTGTGTGCATGTACATGTGTGTGAGACTGTGCATACACTTGGGGGGAAGGGGGAACAAGGGGCCCCGCATCCGGTCTCGTTCGCCAAGGCAAAGCCCCGCCTCACATTCCTCTGAGAAGGAATCTTCAGCGTCAGCTGTCTCCCTGCTTCCTTTTCTTTTCTGGGACCTCATTCTCCTCCCTCTAGCTTGAGGCTCTGAGAATCACTCCCAAATTTGTCCCCAGTGAGAATGCCAACCCAGCGAAGGGATTCTGTAATATAGTTCTCAAGAGACCCGAGGCGCTAGATGGAGGGGTTTGTGTGTTTCTCTTAAAGGAAGTTGGGAGAAAGGGCTGGGGGATGGCGAGAGATTTCCGGAGGCACAAATCAACGGCTAAGAGTAGGTCAAACAGCCTTCTTAGATGCTGGACAAAGAAGCAGCCCTTTCCCTCCACCCCCAACACCACCTCTGGCGCCTCCATGGGACAGAGAGAGCGGCAACGTGCCCTGAAATGGACTTGTTAGGCAGTCAGGGCCATGCTGAGAAGTCCTTGTAAATTAAAGGAACAGCCTTTGCCAGGGGAAGGGGGCTGGGCTGGGGTGGGGGTAGGCATGCCCAAAACCTGCCAAGCCCCAGGTACCTTAACACCAGACCTCATTTGTTCCTTCTCAATCCCTGGGAGAGCAACAAGATGACCCCTCTTTTACACTGGACAAAGCGGGGAGCTCCACGGGCAGCTTGGAGTGACCAAGCCACTTGCCCACGTTCACACAGACAGTGGCAGAGCCAGGATGTGAAACCCTATTCCGCCATCGAAGGCTGCCTCACTGGAAAATCAGAAATAAAGAATCCGTGTCGGTGCCAGCTTCAGAAATAACGAAAGTGTCAATGGGAGTGGCAAGGAATAAAGCCCTCAGCTTTCTATTCCAGGGCAGCATTCGAGCTTTGGGACATTCAGGGGCCAGCACCCACCTGCTTGAGGGCCCCCCTGGGGTGTGACGAGAACGGGCAGGGGACACTCCAGCTGACCCACCCACCATCCCTTTTTGGAGTCCTTCATTCCGGCCAACAGCCCAGCCCCTTCCGGCTCACAGTCAGAAATAGCTGTGACAAAAGTCCCTCCCATCCCAGAAAGTGGCTTTTTAAAAAAATGTTTCAAACAGACACACAAAAAGGTGGAAAGAACATAACAAAGCCTCGACTGCGGGAAGACGATGCGGGCATCACGTCGAGGTGGGGAGGCCAGCTCTGCACAGCAGATGGAAGGTCTGCCCAGTTCGGCACAGAGGGCCAGCCCCCTCTGGGCCTTGGTTTCCCCACCTTTAAAATGAAAGTACTCAGCTGAATCAGTAGTTTCTTTCTTTTCAAAAACTGCAGAACACTTTTTAAAATGGAATCTTTTCTGGACAGTCTGGGAGTCAGAGAAGCATGGAGTTACGGTGGGCAACATGGGTCAAATCTCAGGTACTCAGCCTCCCACTGTCCCCGAAGTCTCCCAAGGCGCCCTGCTATGGACTCCAGGGATCTAAAAAGCCCACTTGAAAACCACCAGGCTGAATGATCACAGTGGTCTCTCCAGGCTCCCAAACCACCCTCCAATCACCCCAGGCACCAGGAAAAAAGAAACCCAGGCTCCAAGCTGACTTCAACTGGGGGGCGCATACACTCAGCCCCTCGCACGGGAGGGAACGAGGCCAGCCAGCTGCAAATCACACTGGGCCTGAGGGGGCCAGGATGGCTGGACAGGCTTCTGGACGGGGCACCAGGCCCTCAAAAGAGTCGCCCTGTCTGACAGGCATCTAGGCCAGCACTACCAGTGCCGGGCAACTTCCTCTACCAGCCCAGAGCAACTTTGCAGCAGCTGCCAGGCTGGAGGGACCTTTTTCTTGACAACCTGAAAGCTTTCCTGCGTCCTTCCTTGGAGCCAATGAAGAGAGGGGACATGGCTGAACCAGTTAAGCCGGGGGATGGGATGACCAGTACTGCCCATGCCTGGAGCCTGGACCCTGGTCATCTGGGGCAGAGACAAGAGAGGGAAGGGGAAGCCCAGAACAGAGAAAGGCTTCAGCGAACACACTGTGGTCTCCAGAGGCAGAAAGATCAGCCACGACGCGGGCCTCTTGGAGTCACTGACCTCAAGTAGAGAGTGAGCTGAGAGAGATCACCTACAGGAACTCCTGCATGTAAAGGTGGAGGATCTGAGGCCCAGAGAGGGCAGCGGTTGGCCAGAGGTCACACAGCACCTAGTGGCAGAGCTGGACCTAAAGCCCAAGTCTCCTGGATGCCAACTCAGGGAACTCTCCACTGTTGAGTTCAGATAAACTCAGTGGGAATCTCCAGGGAAAAGCCCCCAGCTTGCAAAGTCAGAACAGGATATTTTAGTGGTCCTGGGTGGTGACAGAGTAGACATGTTTGTTTTGGTTTCCAAATCAACGCTTGACAACCTTGTCCTCATTGCGGCTTCAGCGACCACATTTCCCACGTGGTCGAGACCTGGTTGGGCCAAGGGAAAACCAAAGCAGTGGTGACTGGGGCCAGGGCCCAGGCACCCCAGGCCAGGGGCTGTGGTTTGGGTTGGTGTTTCCAAAGCACGGTTCGTGGACCACTGATGGCACATGAGATGATGCTAGGTGGTATACGGTTGATGTTTTAAATTTAAAATATGTTGAATACCTGGGTGGATTCATAAACAAAATATGGTCTATACTACAGAGGAATATTTTTTGCTATAAAAAGGAACAGCCTACGGATACATGCTACAACATGGATGAACTTCAAAAAAACATTCTCTAACTGAAAAAAGCCAAACACAAAGACTACAGAGTGTATGATTCTATTTCTATGAAATGTCTGGAAAAGGCCAATTTCTAGAAAGACAGCAGGTCCGTGATTACCTGGGCTGGTCTTGGAATGGGAATTTTCTGTAAATGGACATAAAGGATCTTTCTGGGGGGTGATGCAATGCTCTAAAACGGAATTGTGGTAATGACTGCACGACTCTGTGAATTTGACTTGTACACTTAAAATGGGCAGCTTTTGTGATATGTAAGTTGTACCTCAATGAAGTTGTTAAAATATTTTATGTAAGTAATAGCACAGGTGGTAGTACATAGATGTGGCCGGAAATCACGAAGGTGGAACTCAGTAAGTCTCCGGCTTGAAGATCGCTGAGTTTCACATCCCAAGTTGTCCTTTGGGGAAGCAAGTGGGGGTCTCTGGAGCTGCAGGTTCCTCCACGTGGACCAGGGAAACCCTGGAACCTTCCCCTTCTGGGCGTCACTGCTTGGAGTTCTGTGATAGACATCCTGGGATGATTTAAAACCCTCTGTGGCCACAACAGTACAGGCAGACACCTGGGTCTCATCCCTTAGATGGTGACTTCTCTTATGGCCAGGGGATCAGAAGCGGGCTGGGAGCGCAAACTCAGATTTATATACTGCCAAGGCTGGGAAGACCCTCTGAGATCATCTAGCCCAGTGGTTTTTCAAGTTTTTAAAAAAGGTTTATCAAACGTCTGCCCTCCTTCCCAAAGGAAGTTCTTAGGAGGTACCCAAAACATACTATTAACAAGTTAGTGTGTTAGTGGAACCCAATGAGTTAATATTAAGAACTTAAAAGTGAGTGAGCACATTTTTATAACTGTATCAATGTCTTAATGTTATTTTAAATGATCATTTTTATTAGATATTCAAGGAACCCCTACAGCATCTCTAAGAAAGCCTGGGTCAAGGACTGCAATTCTAGCCCACCTACCTCACTTCACAGAAGGGGAAACTGAGGCTCCAGGAAAGGAGTATACTTGCTTTGGAAAAACTCAACATAAGTCTTGAGTCAACTTCAGAAAAAACATGGAAGAAGAGGTGTGCACGCATCCCAGAAGGGCGGGAAGAGAGACGCCCACACTCCACCTGTCTCAGCAGCACCGTCTCATTCCAGGCCAGCGCGAGAAGCTGACATCACACCCCACACCCTGGGTGCAACTTGAATGGATCATTGCTCAATGCCAACCCATCTCCCTCCAAGACTGGGCACGGTTTTTCCATCACCTGAGTAGCCAGGTCCAAAAAGCATACACACAATAAAACAAACACAACACAAGCCTAAGGCATGACGACACGATCAACAGTGGCAGACAGGAGGGCCCGGCCCATCCCTCCCCAGTTGCACCATCGAGAGCAAGTGCCTGTTTCCCTAGCCTGCCCCAATGACATTGACCATGAGGGGCGGAGAGGTGGCCTCTATGTGGCAAGGCACCAGGAGGGCCATTCTCAAGTCCTCCAGAGAAAGAGGTAACCCAGGAGAGAGGGCACCAGGTGGGCCATTCTCAAGTACCTCCAGAGAAAGAGGTAACCCAGGAGAGAAGCCCATCTCCCAGTGCAGTGTAAGACCCACCCCCAGGAAGCGAGGCGCTGCATGAGAGAGCTTGAGGACTCTCAGCGTTTCTACTCCCCGCTAGCTTGACAAAGTGCCCATCATCTTTAATAACATCAGCTTGATTACTTTATACCTTCCAAAGAGCATCACCATCCTGCTCTCCCCTCGAGCAACTGTGGGCAGATTTTATTATTCCCATTTCTCTGATGAGCAAACAGGATTTCAAGTGGTTTGATAATCTCACCAGCAGGTATAAGGCTGGCATTTGAATCCTACCCAGTTGCTAGCCTGTCCAATGGGAGAATAAGGAAGGAGACCTATGCCCAGCTCCCTGGGCAGACCTTTAGAGATGGAAGGAAGGGTCCCTCTCAATACATCCTCCAAACCCTGGAGTTCAGAGCCAATAACTCCCAGTGGAAGGCTGCCCGTGCCTGGAACAGCGACTGCCAGGGCCAGAGGGCCCCTCCCCCAGCCAGGTCTGAGATGCCAGACAGACCCCTCTCCTCTTATGGGAAGAGGAGGAGGATAGGAGATCCCTCTCCTCTTATGGGAAGAGGAGGAGGATAGGAGACCCCTCTCCTCTTATCAGAAAGCCAAGCAGACAGTATTGTTGGCCAGACTGCAGGCAGGAAGCAATGACAGTTTCCCAGCTGGGGAATCTGAGCTGGGCAGGAATGCACTGGCCAGTCCTGCAGAGTCTGGACCCCAGTTCTAGCCAGAGATGGTGGTCTCAGTCCATTCAATGTCCAGTCTCCAGCCCAACGTTATCTTCTCCTGGGGGCTTTTAAGGCTGAGTTTGTTAGGGCTCAATAAACCATGAAACTCAGGGAGTGGGGAGAAGAGGGATGAAAGGAGGCATTTTATAAAAGCTTGTGAGCAGTCTGCTATAGTTGTGGTTATCCAACCCAGCCAGCTGGACGTTAGAGCTGGAGCAAGGCGGCAGACGCTGGCCCCAGGGGGCAGGGGCAGATCCATCCATTTTCAAACACATGATCTCATTTAATTCAAGAAATAAAAAGGCAGTGGGTTGGTTAGAGTTTTTCTTTTCATCTGTTGAGGGAGGGGAGCCTACTTCCTACTTCCTTGGGAAAAATACCTATGCTAGGAGACAGACTAGCCAGGAGTGGTTAAAATCTCTGGTTGAAATCCTGGTTTCACCACTCATTCGCCAAGCCACCTTAGGCAAGTCACCTAGCATTTCTGCACCTCGGTTTCCTCATCTATAAGATGAGGATAAGTCTGCCTTACACGCTGCATTGTGCTGAGAATTAAATGAGATCACATAAAACACAAATTGTTATTATGTCACCTAGAAAACAATGTGCCTAACCAGTGACGGCATCGAGGTGGCCCCCACGGTAGCCAGCGCCCACCCCCATCCTGGGATCTAGATAACTGGGCCTTTCTGGCATGTGTAAGGCACTCTGAAAACACAGCTTCCAGCCCACCTGCCAGGACCAGCTGCCCGCCCGGCCCCCGTACCGCACACGCATTCCGCAGCAGCCTGGACCTGGGCGCCCCCTCCCAGGGCGGCGGGGGAGGGGCGGCCACTCACCTCCGCTTGTACTCGTCGCGCTCGCGCTTCACCTTGGCCAGCACGTTGTAGAGCGCGCGGATCTCCGGCGTGATGGTGTCGATCTGCACGCCCAC
>NW_012114253.1:3466061-3473857 GCF_000951035.1 Colobus angolensis palliatus | reverse complement strand
CCCCACGAGGCCCGCAGCGCCGGGCCCCACCCACAGACCCTTGGCTCCGCCCAGCGCCGGGTTCTCCCGCTTTCGCCGCAGCGTAGACTCCGCCCAGCTCCCCGGCGGGGCCACGCCCTCTCCTGCGTCTGGTCCTGCCTCCCCGCCGGGTGCCGATTCTCTGCTGGGGAACCCGGACCGCAGAGCTGCACCAGGGACCGAGTTAGCTGGAACCGCCGCAGAGCCAGCCGGGCCTCTTAAAGGGGCCAGCAGCCTCGGCAACGCTCGCTTTCCACTTTTTAGGGCGCTCCTCTCCCTCGTCGCCTGCCGAGAGGGCTCCGTTTCTCTGTCCTCTCCGCCCCGAATGCCCCTGGCCCCAAATTCCTTCGGATGTGGGCGACCGCGGCTGCAAGGGCTGGGGGATCACAATATCCGAAGGTGTACCGGCACCACACCCCCACTCCAGCCTGGGGAGGCCCAATCGACCTTCCGGGGATAAGGCGGCGCCTAGGCCGGCACTTCCTCCACGCTGCGGACCCAGGGGTGGGCTCCTCGGACGCTAGCTGCGGGCCTCGTCCTCCCGAGATCAACCGGGGCACCGCCAAGCCCGCCAGTTCCCCCGCCCACTGAGGCGCCGAGCAGCATGGGGGTTGGGGAGGCTGAGCAAGACCCTCCCGGGATGACACCCACAAACTCGGCCTGGGCCTGGCCTCCGCTGAGCTGCTGAGCACCTCCCCACCACCCACACCCACACGCTGAGATGAAGCTGACCCCGAGAGCTGGGGATTCATTTCACAGACTTGGGGCTTAGCGGGCAGCCTGGGGCAGACCAAGGCAACCCGAGGACCCATTCATTCATTCATTCATTCATTCAAATGTTTTCACACCTACCACGTTAAAGGCCAAGTTCTCCAGTCTCTGGTGTCTCCTGAATCATGTTGCAAAAATCAGTATATGTCAGGCACTATACTTATTTATTATCCCCATTTTACAGAGAAGGTCACTGAGACGTTAAGTAGCCGCAATGGTCCAAAGTGCATGCTCTAACCGGCCTTCCACAAAGCTGGCCTCGTGTCTATTCCCGCATTTGGTCCTCACCGCAAACCTCAGAGGGGAGGTGACCCCCACCTTTGAACGCCTGTGGCTTGTATTGTATGCACTTAACGGGATATGTGGCATGTTTCAGATTCTTCCAACTGAATTTTTTAAATTGCAACTTAATTTTTGTCTTGTTATTAACTTTTGTGTTTGTTTTGTCTCTTTGTATGTAAGCTTGAGGACAGGCACACTGTCTTAGGTGGACAATGCCTTGGTGTTGTTAGTGACAAAGGAGACACGGGCTTGCCCTGGAGTGATGTGGCTATGATGTTAGTCTGCTGTGTTTTTGATTTAGCCATAAAAGCAAACCCTCCCCATAGTTCCTTCCCTCAACCACAGTTCCTTGCTTCCTGCCAACACGGACTCACCTTAAACACCCAGCTCTGAAACTCACCCATCTAGAAACCTTTCTCTGCTTAACCCAACCCAATCTGGACACTGCCCTTTACTCTTCATTCTCTCTTCTCTTGAGGATGTTCTTGTTTATCTAACCTAAAAAATCAAAACCCCTTTGCCTTGAAGCAGAGGTTCATGGACTCCCAAGAAGACTGAGGATAGAATTCTGGGGAGTTCATGACATAGGGGTGGACAAAAGTTTTGTCTTTATCCTCACTAATCTCTAAATGGTTTTTTGTTTGTTTGTTTGTTCGGGACAGAGTTTTGCTCTTGTTGCCCAGGCTAGAGTGCAATGGTGCGATCTCGGCTCATCACAACCTCCACCTCGGGGGTTCAAGTGATTTTCCTGCCTCAGTCTCCTGAGTAGCTGGGATTACAGGCATGCACCACCATGCCTGGCTAATTTTTGTATCATTAGTAGAGATGGGGGTTTCTCCATGCTGGTCAGGCTGGTCTCGAACTCCTGACCTCGGGTGATCCACCCACCTCAACCTCCTGAAGTGCTGGGATCACAGACGTGAGCCACCGTGCCTGTCCAGTGGTTTTTAACATATCCTTTGATTATGAATGTAGGTGGCAACTAGATGTCCCTATGATTTTGTCACTAGTAGAAATCACAGGTATTTACATAACACATTACAGTTACTGTAAACATCTCAAGATATCATCTAAGCTACCAGAACTGTGAAATTAAAGTCATATTAGATCCACCACTAAATTTTATTTAATGTGTTAGTAAAGGAGAACATATATCACTATATGACAAATTGTTAATACTTTGATATCTATTTTAGTAAAACGATTTTTCATTGTAATCCTAATGCCTTTGTAAAAAATTATTCTGAGAAGGGGTCCACAGGCTCCACCCAATGCCTGAGTGGTCCTATGGAAGACAAAGGGTTAAGAAGTCACACCTGGGGAGTGGCTCCCTGCAACCTCTTCCAGGAAGGATCTGTCCTGCCAACAAAGTTGCCCTGGAATTGGGGTGTGAAGTCCTCCTGGGGGGTGAGGGCAGCCCTGCCCTGGGCCCCGGAGATATTCAGACTTTCCATGATGACTTGTGGAGCACCTGCTTCAGCACAGATCCTGCATTAAATGCAGAGGAAGGAGCTAAAGGGGTTCCAGGGGAGCTGATGGAGACAACCAAAAAAGACCATCCTGAGGAACGGGAGGGGGTGCGGGGAGGGGGGAAAGGAGATGGTCAAGCAGAGCCCAGAAGATCTGAAGGAATTGAGGGAAGTGGTAGCTGGACCTGAGAGGGTTTTCAGCTGAGCCTTAGAAACACAATATGTACAAACAAAATGTAGCTTTTTGTTTGTAGCTACAATATGTAGCTCAGGATGCAGCCAGCTCAATGCTTTTGTTTGGGGGACCAGAAAACTGAGGACCACAGAGAGGTAAGGACTAACCCAGGTCACCCGAATAATTGGTAGCAAAGCCTGGTCTACAATTCTGGTCCCATTCCCTTTCCAATGGTAGGTCCTCCCTGGCCCAGACAATGAATTCAGTGGTTTCCTCCCCTTAACCCAGGATGCTGGCAGGCTGGCTCCCTGATTCAAGATCCAAAGGGGGCTAAAGATGGGTCCTCAAAGCAGTGGGAGGGTTCCAACAGACAAAGGAACATCCCTGAGGGTCAGGCAAACCTCCTCTCACTAAACAAGGATACTTAGGTTTTGTTTTTTGGCAGGGTATATCCCCCTGACCCTCAAAGTCACAGCGGTGTGTCTAACCTGCCCAGACTCTTTTTGGAGGCAAGAGGAGAGAGTGGAAAAAAGTGGGCTTTTAAAACAAGAGATTGGCTAAGGTTTGTATCTGTGCTCTAGCAAGTCACTTTACCACTCTGAGGCTCTATTTCCTCATCAGGGAAATGGGCATAACGGCTCTCAATGAAAGGTTGCTGAATGAATGAATAAAAGAATTAAGAAATGAATGCACAAATGACTTTTATTCTTCCTGCCCCACTCCCCAGCCATTTCACCTGCTAACGACTCCTCATCCTTCAGGTCCCAGCCTCAAGCACGGAACCTTCTCTTCTCAGAAACTTCTCTTCTCAGAACCTTCTCAAGTACCTGCCAGGTCTGGGTGGAAGGTGCTTCCTCCAGGCTCTGCCAGCACTGCCCATCCTGTGGCAGCCCCAAGTATACTCGCTTGTCATTGCTGGATTTCTCGTCTGCATCTCCACCCCTTCTAGCCCAGCCTTCTAACACTTGCTAACCCATATTCTCCATTAGAGCAGAAACACTTGATCAGATTCACCCTGGAACCCACATCCTGGCATGGAACCTGGCACATAATAGGTGCTCAATGAAGATGAGTTCAGGTGAACAAATGAATAAACTGTTAGTTACTGGAGAAATTCCTGTAAAGTGGATCATGGCTGCTTAGGAAATGTTATATTTGCCGAATGTAATTGCATTTCTTTATTTTACAACTTTATTGAGGAATATTTTACATATTATATAGTTCACCCATGTCAATTGTCTTTAGTAAACTTACCAAGTTGTGCAAACAACACTGTAAACCAGTTTTAGAATATTTCATCATCCCCACTCCTACCCCCTGCCCCAGACAACCCCTAATCTAGGATCTGTGTCTATAGAGTTGCCTTTTCTACATATGTCAGATAAATGACATTCTACAAGATGTGATCTCTTGTATCTAGCCACTTTCATTGAGCACCATGTCTTTGAGGTTCATCCGTGTGGTAGCATGTATCAGTAGTTTGTTCCTCTTTATTAATGATCTCTTTTTAAATTTCAATAGTTTTCATTTTCCCTTTTCTGTACTCAGTTCTTCATCTGGAAATAAGACTATAGGATTATCTGACCTGGGGCCAGGTGCAGTGGCTCACACCTGTAATCCCAACACTTTGGGAGGCCAAAGCGAGCCGGTCACTTGAGACCAGGAGTTTGAGACCAGCCTGGCCAAGGGCTTAACACTGTCTCTACTAAAAATGCAAAAAAAATTTAGCTGGGCATGGTGGCATGTGCCTGTAGTCCCAGGTACTCAGGAGGCTGAGGAACGAGAATCACTTGAACCCCCAGAGGCCAAGATTGCACCACTACACTCCAGTCCAGCCTGGGTGAGAATGAGACCTCGTCTCAAAATAATAATAATAATAATAATAATATCTGACCTGGTGCAGTGGCTCACACCTGTAATCCCAGGATTTTGGGAGGCCAAAGTGGGAGGATCGCTTGAGCACAGCAGTCCGAGTCTAGCCTGGGCAACGTAGAGAGATCCCATCTCTAAAAAAAAAAAAAAAAAAAAACTTTAAAAAAAATTAGCTGAGCATGGTGGCACATGCCTGTGGTCCTAGTTACTTGGGAAGCGGAGGTGGGAGGCTCATGTGAGCCTGGGAGGTAGAGCCTTCAGTGAGCTGTAATCTCACCACTGCACTTCAGCCTGGGTGACAGAGTGAGACTGTTTCCATCCAAAAAAAAGAAAGAAAGAAAAAAAAAAGCGGTGATTGTAAGGTTAAATGAGTTCATACATGGAAAGTCAGTATGTTCAATACATGTTCAATCAATGCCAGCAATGCTCAATAAATGTTAACTATTATCATTGCCATTTTTTAACTTTGCTTAAGCAAATGTAGAAAGCCCATAAAATGTATAAAGAGGCAGGAAAAAACAAATATCTCACACCCAGTGGCCCTCTGGCACCAAAGTTCAGTCCTGCTGCCATGGAGAATAAACTGCTCCCCACTCCCCGCATCCCCTGTCCCCACCCCCAGGCTGCAGTTTCCAGAACATTCCTATCAAGTCTCTTCATGGTGGAATTAAAGAGAACAGTAAAACATGACGGTACAGAGGCTAGGGAGTGGCTGTGAGTCCACATGATGCTGCAGGTGAGAATTCAGCAGCACAGGCGAATTCCTGAGATGTCCCATCTCTCCTCCCAAAAAACAATAATGACAACAGCTAAGAAAAAAAAAAGGTTGGCAAAAAGGGTGACTCTTGCTGGTTTTGGCAGTGGCGGCTCATTGCCGGGCCTCAGCCTTCACAGGCACCTCAGGGCTTATGAGCGGCTTAAGCTGCTTGTTGCCTCAACAATTATTATGAGTGGGTTTGTCTTCCTCGAAAAGGGTGTGGACTTTGCCAAAGTCAGGGCATTGGAGTGTCCCCTTGGCTGCCCCGACAGCACTGATCCTGGTCAGCAGCACTGGGGGAGCCCTGGTTGCCTTTGGCACCTTCTCCAGGCCACCCTGTGGAGGCAGCTTGGGCGGCCCCATCTGTTCTTGCCATGCGGTAGTGTGGTTAGGTGCAGGAGACGAGGGTCAGGCTCCATCAATTATTAACAGAGTGCTTTTGAGCAAGTCACTCAAAAGTTCTATGCCTTGGTTTCCCCTCTGTAAAATGGGAAGGCAGACGTCCATAGGTCTACTGGGAGGATCAAAAAAGAAGTCCACAGGTATGACGCATTTGGAGCAATGCCTGGCACGTATTAGGCACCAGCTATTACAACCCAATGCTCCTTGAATCCCTGGTATGTGCCAGGCACTGTTTGAGTGGTGGTTTCAGTTCTATGTGACAGATGATCAATGCCGGGGTTTGCAGAGGCCTTATCAGGGCCACACTCAATCACTCTAAGGGGAGCCATGGGCCTGGCACGGGTCCCTTGCCTTCAGACCTTATTCCCTCATTCCCAAATGATGGGCATCTGTTGAACACCTGCAGCCGACTTTCTCACTAAAACTGTATATGTTAAGAAGATCTGCTTATTGATGGGGGAACTGAGTCTCACAGGGGAGAAAGGGCTTCTCCAATAACACACATTCATGGCATAGCTGAGCTTTGAATCCAGCTTTGAATTCCAAGGCCAGCCCCTCTCCTGCTCTGACTGTAGCTCCTCCCACAACAACTCAAAGGTAGAACATTAAACATGGACTGGAGGAACGTGCTCTTGAAATGACTTCTGCCAACCTGGTTCACGGTGTCGGTGGAAACCTCCAAATGATTGGAAGGGAGCATAGAGAAGAGAGAGACAGGAGCACCATCAGCGATCCCAGAGCCAGGCAGAGAAGCAACACCACACACTCGTGCCCCCGGGTCTTTGCACCTGTTGGCTTCTCCTCCAAGACACCATTCCCCTCCTCACTGGCCGGCCCTTACTTATGAGCCAGATCTTAGCTTTGGGAGCCCTTCTCCTTCTCTTTTGTTGTCTTGTTCTGACTTTACATAAAGGTGTGTATCTAGGGAAAGTGCACAAATACTATTCGTAGAGCTCTATGAATTCCTACATATGTACCCCTGATGAACTCACCAGGTCATTTCCCACACACCGGAAGGTCCCCTCATGCTCCCTCTCAGTTGATACCTCCCAAAGGTAATCAGGTGCTGACTTTTCTTTCCCCAGATTCCTTTCTAGGCTGTTCTAGAACTTCATTAAGTGGAATCATACAGTCTAGTTTTGGCCTCTTTTGTTCAACCCTATGTGTATGAGATTCATCCATTTAGTTGTGTGTTGTTTTGCTCTTTTTCCTTGCTACATAGAGTTAGATGATGTGAGCATCACCATTTATTTATCCATTCTACTGCAGATTTGGATGGTTTCTTAATTTGGGGATACTAGGAGTCAAGCTGGAACCTTCTCACATACGTCTTTTGGTGAACACAGTACTTGTTCTTCTTGGGACTCGCCCCAGGGGCAGGATTGCTGTGTCACAGGGGACACGCGTGTTTAACATTGGCAAATACTGCCAAACAGATTTTCAAGTAGCCATACAATTTTACCTCCCCATTAGCAATGCATGAGGATTCTGATTGCTCCACCTCCCAGCTAACATTTAATATTAAAGTCAGTCCCTTTTATGTTAGACTTTCAGATGAGGGTAAGGGCAGCTCTTCCTCTTAGAAGCTACCTCACACCCCCAACCCAGGGTCGGGGCCTCCTGTTCTTCTCCATTGTAAGCATTCATTTCTCTGTAGCATTTCCGCCAGTTTACTGTCTTCCCCATCTCAGGAAGGGAGGGTTCCTTGAGGGAGGGAAGGACACTATCTGCCCGACTCACAGTTCTTTCCAGAGGGAGAAGCCAGACCCTATGGCCCCAGCCCCAAGCACCCTCCCTCTGACTCTTCTCCCTACAGCCAGAAGTCCTGCCCTGAGAACACAGTACCCCTGTCTTTGATGTACCCTAATTATTTAAGTTTTTTTTTTAGGCAGTCTCACTCGTTCTGTCACCCAGGCTGGAGTGCAATGGTATAATCTCGGCTCACTGCACCCTCCGCCTCCCTGGTCCAAACAATTCTCACGCATCCCAAGTACCTGGGACTACAGGTGTGCACCACCATGCCCAGCTAAATTTTGTATTTTTTTTTTTT
>NW_012114253.1:3458546-3465797 GCF_000951035.1 Colobus angolensis palliatus | reverse complement strand
CTCGGCCTCCCAAAGTGCTGGGATTACAGGCTTGAGCCCCCGCGCCCAGCCAAATTTTGTATTTTTAGTAGAGATGGGATTTTGCCATGTTGGCCAGGCTAGTCTTGTACTCCTGACCTCAAGTGATCCACCCACCTCGGCCTCCCGAAGTGCTGGGATTACTGGTGTGAACCACAGTGCCCGGTCCCTAATTAATTTAAAGCCCAATGCTTAACAAGACAGCTTCTTCCAGAGGCCTCTCCCCCCTTCAGTTTCCCCATCTGTAAAATAGGAAGGGCACCTCTGCCCCTTAGGGTTTTGGTGAGGGCTAAACGAAATGCTGTCTAAGTCCTTGGAAGGATGCCTGGCAGAGGGCAAGTGCCGCATCAGGGTGGCTCTCTGAGGCCACTCCAGAGCCTGCAGCCCTCTCTCAGCAGAGACGGCCTCTCCTGCCTCATTCTTATCATCATGGAAAAGCACTGTAAAGTGCCCAACAGTATGAATTGATGCATCTACTATCTCTGCCAAAAGAGATGGCTCCCTGACCTCAGGAACCAACACCCCTGAGCACCTTCTCACTGCTCCTCATACCGTGTCTCATTCATCCTCACCTCACCTTGCTCAGATCAGTTCTAATGGCAGTGGTTTATGGAGCACCTAGACATCAGTTCGAGTGCAAGGCATCAGATCAAGACTTCACATGCATCATTTCATTCCATCCTAACCTCGTCAACTTCAGGAAGGCTCATCATTCCCATCTTACACGTGGAGACACTGAGGCTTGGAGAGGAGAAGGTCGCTGGCCAAGGGAAGATTCCAGGGCCTGAACGTCATAGGTCCAAAATAGTAAGCCAGGTCCTACCTAGAGACTGCAATGTCCACACCAGCCTCAGGGCAACGGACAACTCCACAGCTGAGTGCAGGACCAGGATAAGTGCGTTGTTGCCAGGGAGACCCTGGGAGTTCCAGAAACCCCAGGGTAAAGGAGGACAAGGGCATCCTTGCCCCGGGGTCCCCGTCCTGTCTTCTCCATCAGCTTGCTGAAGGCGAGCCCGGTAAATCCCCACTTGCCTCATCTCTGACTGCTGGTTTACAAATGACTCTCTCACGTGTCAGGGAAAACCCTCTGAGGGAAGCAGGGCAGGTCCCCTGAAGCTTCATCATCTTATTTCTGCTGAAACAGATGTCGCAGCAATGGAGACACCTCTTGGGAGGTGACTGAAAGGAAAGGTTGACTCAAAAGGCCTTCTTCCCGGAGGACTGCCCCGTCCAACGCTATGAAAAGGAGGAATGCGGCTGAGCTCATCCCAGCCCCACGACAGGAATGTGTCCCTCATTGTCCTTAACACAACTTCAAAATTACTTGCCAGCCAGAAGTCACTGTGTCAGCCTGGTGACATCCCTGGCGGCTGATTTGTAACTGCAGAAGCTTCCGCCGGTGGGAGGCTTCCTTGGTCTACACCTGTCCAGCACTTTCCAGCCCTACCCAGAACAGATTATGGGAATCTCTAAGTGCCATCAACAGGAGATTGACTAAATAAGTCATGGTACATCCTTACCATCTAATTCTCAGGGCCATCCAGCAGGGTAAAACACATCTATATTTATTGGTGTAGGAAGAGTTCCTCCACTTACCTTTAAAGTAAGAAGGCATGCCGTAAAACACAGAACGACCATTTTTAAAAGTGTGTGTGTTTTATGTCTGTGAGTTGTCTAAATTTATATAGTGGAGGCCGGGCGCGGTGGCTCACGCCTGTAATCCCAGCACTTTGGGAGGCTGAGATGCACAGATTACGAGGTCAGGAGATCAAGACCATCCTGGCCAACACGGTGAAACCCCGTTTCTACCAAAAATACAAAAAATTAGCCGGGTGTGGTGGCAGACGCCTGTAGTTCCAGCTACTCGGGAGGCTGAGGCAGGAGAATGGCGTGATCCTGGGAGGCAGAGCTTGCAGTGAGGCGAGATCACACCACTGCACTCCAGCCTGGGCGACAGAGTGAGACTCCTGTCGCAGAAAAAAAAAAAAAAATTATATAGTGGAAAAAAACCAGTAAGGACATCCCACAAGGTCAGCAGATGTTTTTTTACTTTTTGAAATGCCCTATCTGTTTTTTGAACTAATGAAGACGACAATACTTAGAAGGCTCTGTGACAGACACAATGATAGGCACCTTACCAGCTTTCTCACAGGTAATCCTCGCATCAAGACGATGGAGGGAGGTAAAATTCTTTCCCTAGTTTACAATGAGTGCTGATTACTTTTATGGGAGAAAAAAATGGAAAAGCTCTTTGCACTTTTAAAAAAAACACACATTGGTTGGATATGACTGCATCAAAGGTACTAGGCCAAGTGGGAAATCTAAAGATGTTTGGGAGTGGCCCTTGACTTCAAGAAGTTTCCAGCCCCAGGTGTCTAAATAACAAGAATATCTGTTCACATTTGGTAAGCGGACCAAGGGAGGAACCGGAGATGTGTTATGAGAACACAGAACAAGACATGGCTTTGGGGGCAACGAAACATACATTTATTGGGCAGCTACTATGTGGCTACTGCTCTGAGAACTTTATCTCATTTTGGGCTCACAGTAGCCTTCAAGGTTAGTGTAACTTCCACCCTTGTACCCTTGAGGAAATGCAAGCTCCTGGCTTTTTCCAGAGCTATGAAACTAGTAGTAGTGGAGATGGGATTCAAACTTCTGTCTCCAAAGCTGATGCCGTCTCTCCTGCCCTCACCATTCCCAAAATCCCTGGGGATATATTGAGGACAAAGCAGCTTTCGAGGCCAACCTTGCTTCATGGGTCATGTTTCAACAGCAGGAGAGGAAAAAGAAGACAATTCTCTCTCCAAGCCTCAGTTTTCCCACCTTTAAATTGGGGGTACTCATACCTACTTCATAGGGTTGGTGTGAGGATTAAAGGAGAAATCCAAGTTATTGTAGGGCAGATGCAGTAGAGAATCCTGAGCTTGAAGCACCTGGATAATATGCCTGGCTCAGGGGGAGTGTTTGGTGACATAGAAGCTGTATGGGTTCTAGAATCAGGCCGCATGGGTTCTGAGAACCTGGGGAGGCTTCCTGGAGGAGGCAGCCTTGAGCTGGATCTTGCAGGTGGTGGAGCTAGGACACCCCTTGGGGACCCTACACTTTGCAGCAACCCCTCTGCTTAGACCAGATGCAGCAAAGAATCATTTATGGAACTTCTACCCAGTGCTTAAGACATACAATCCTAACTGTGACCCTGTGAGGTGGCTGTCACTGTACTCATGTTTTAGATAGGGAAACTGAGGCTCAAAAGACTAAGTAACGTGTCTAGGGCGGTGACGTGAAGGTTGACGCCAGGCCCATCTGACCACCAAACCTGTGCCACTCATACAGTAAAAACCCGATCCCCAAAGGTTGGAGCTGGTCCCACTCCCCACATGACCCCATCCCACTTCACAGCCTGGGCTCAATCCGGCTTTCTGCGTTACTTGCTGTGTTACCTTAGAAAATGTACCCCAATTCTCTGATCCTTGGTTTCCTTATCTGAAAAATAGACAAATGGACCAAGGGAATCCTTAAGTAAGAGTCCTTACTTAGAAGACTTTCTGTGAAGATTAAACAAGATGCTGTATCTGATGTGCTCAGCACAGCCCCTGGAATATTATAAGTACCCAACAGTTGATAGCTACTTTGTTATTCGACACGGTTTGGCTCTGTGTCCCCACCTAAATCTCATGTCAAATTGTAATCTCCACGTGTTGCAGAAGGGACGTGGTGCGAGGTGATTAGATCATGGGGGCAGATTTCCACCTTGCTGTTCTCACTGTTCTTGTGAGTTCTCACGAGGTCTGGTTGTTTAAAAATTGTAGCACTCCCTGCTTTGCTCTCTCTCTCCTGCCGCCATGTGAAGGTGTGCTTGCTTCCCCTTTGCCCTTCTGCCTTGATTGTAAGTTTCCTGAGGCCTCCCCAGCCATGCCTCCTGTACAGCCTGTGGAACTGTGAGTCGATTATACCTCTTTTCTTTATAAATTACCTAGTAGCAGGTAGTTCTTTACAGCAGTGTGAGAATGGACTAATACTGACTGTTTCAACTATTATTAAGGCAAATAGTATTTATTAAGCAGGCATCATAATTTCAAGTGCCTACAGAGGGTGAGCAGACAACACAAATCTATGAATAGGGCAGTGGGCAATAATAGGGCATGGTGGGGTCTGTGGCAAATTGGAGTGTGCATGCCTTTGCTTAAAGGCACTCTGTGATATAATTAAAAAATAAATATTTGATCTTTTTCTCTGGTTTCTAGTTTTCAGCAGAGTTTCTGAGTTTCTCGGAATTTACTGTACTTTGTTTGCTAGTGAGGGGACTCCCAGAGAGCTTCAGGATGGGGGCTAGTCACCAAAAAGACCAAGCCATGATTAGAGGGTTGAAACTTTCAGCACCACCACCCATCTCTGGGAAGAGGAGAGGAGCTGGAGATAGAATTCAATCACCCATGGCCATAGATTTTAATCAATCATGCCTAAATAATGGAACCTCCATAAAAACCCCTAAACAATGGGGTTCAGAGAGCATCTGGGTTGGTAAACACATGGAGGTGCTGGGTGGGAGGGTAGGGGTCCTGGAGAGGACGTAGAAGCTCTACATCCCTCCCCCAGTACCTTCTATCTGACTGTTCCGGAGTTGTACCCTTTGTAACAAGCCAGCAAACGTAAGTGAAGTGTTTTCCTAAATTCTGGAAGTCATGCAAGTGAAATATTGAGCCTGAGGAGGGGTCATGAGAACTCTCAATTTACAGTCAATCGGTCAGAAGTCTGGGTGACCTCCTGGGACCAGTGTCTGAAATCAGGCCGTTTTGTGGGACTGAGCTCTTCACTTGTGCAGTCCGCACTCATTCCAAGTAGTTACTGTCAGAATTGAATTGAATTATTGGACACTCAGTTGGCGTCAGAGAATTGCAGAAGAGGTGTGAAAAAAAACAAAACCCACAGTTTAGTGTCAGCTTAAAAAGACAGCACATGGCCAAACTAAAAATAATAATATTTGAAAGTACAGGCTGGGTGTAGTGGCTCGTACTTGTAATCCCAGCACTTCCGGAGGCCAAGGTGGGATGATTGCTTGAGTCCAGGAGTTGACCAGCCTGGGCAACATGGCAAGACCCTGTCCCTACAACAAATTTAAAAATTAGTCAGGCATGGTGGTGTACACCCATAGTTCTAGCTGCTCAGGAGGTTGAGGTGGGAGGAGCTCTTGAATCCGAGAGGTGAAGGCTAAAGTGAGCTATGATCATGCCACTGCACTCCAGCCTGGGCGATAGAGCAAGACTCTGTCTCAAAAAAAAAAAAAAAAAAATACAGCACAGTGTCAAGTAACTGAAGGAGGCCCGGGGTGAATCCTGAGGGGCCAGCCATGCTTGGTTGGTGGTTACCCCAATGTCTGCTAGGTGACAGTTCACTGAGCCAGTTGATAAAGTACTGTACTTGTTTCTGTCTGTGTTATCACATGTAATAAATCCCAAAAGCTGTTTATAAGTATTTAACTATACAAGTCAAATAAAAAATATCTAAGGACCAGATCTGGCCCCCAGGCAGTGCATTTACTACCCCCGAGTTAGGTACTTCCTCCCAGAATGAGAGCACCTGGCATGCTGCAATCACCTGGGTACCAGGAGTTAAGAATCTCATCGAGTAAGAACTGGCAGAATTGGAACAGAACCGGAAGAACTCATCTGGTCCATGCACATACGCTATTATCATTCCCGTTTCTCAGATGAGGCCACTGAGGCCTGGAACACCAGAAGGCACCATGTCATTGGGACCATAAAATTCCCAACAGCCTGACCCTTTTGTCCCGTCTTCTTCACAAGCCTCATGAAGCCCCCCAGCAAGCTGGTGTCTAGAAAAGGCAGGTGGGGTTGCGAGGCTATCTCAGTCGGCTTTTATGTTCTTAATTCTCCCTTGTTGCGATTTCAATTATTATTTTAGTGATGCTTTTCAAAAATACTCCAAGGCCTTCAGGCATTAATGTCTCATCAACCTGGATTCATCATAATTATGATTACTGTTTTCTTAAGAATAATAATTATCTGCACTGGCCATCAACTTGTCAGTAGGGAAGCTCAAAACCCTTAGCAGAGGTTGACGTATGCCCCGGAGGCTGATCAGAGACAGCAATTTTCTCCCCAGATATTCAGCAATCTTGATTAGAACTCAGGGTGCCAAGCAGCCACTAGCGGTCTCCAGTATTAGAGCCAGGCTCATCTCTAAGCACTGGATGACATCACATCAGTGCCACCTACCACCGTGGATCCCAGGATGATTTGAGGCCATACAAGGCAAAGCATTGAATAAACATTGGTGTATATAAAGAGATAACCTCTCATTCATTCCTTTCCCATTTTTTCCCCCAGATTTCAACAAGAAGAAAGTCTCAGTCTTATTTTCATTTGTCCTTGACACCTCTCTATTCCTCTCAAAGAAAGAAAGAATAGGGCCCAGGCTCAGATGAGAGGCCTGTCGAGAATTTAATAATGTAAATTTGCATTTATCTTTTTTTTTTTTTTTGAGTCAGAGTCTCACTCTGTTGTCCAGGCTGGAGTGCAGTAGTGCGAACTCGGCTCCCTGAAACCTCTGCCTCCTGGGTTCAAGCGATTCTCCTGCCTCGGCCTCCTGAGTAGCTAGGATTATAGGCGCGTGCCACCATGCCCAGCTAATTTTTGTATTTTTAGTAGAGACGGGGTTTCACTGTGTTGGCCACACTTATCTCAAACTCCCAACCTCGGGTGATCTGCCTGCTTCAGCCTTCCAGAGTGCTGGGATTACAGGCGTGAGCCATGGCAGCCTGCCTCTCATAGTTACATGGCCATCTTGTATCTATGTTAAGTGATGTTGATATGATAAAAATTTCCTTTTCAAAGGAATTATTTAAGTAAGTAAAAGGTGAATCTAAAAATATATATATATATAATAGTGTAGGTCACGGGTCAACAAACTATGAGCCAAGGGTCAAATCTGGCCAACTACCTGTTTATGTACCGTTCACAAACTAAGAATGGATTTTATGGTCAGACGCGGTGGCTCATGGCTGTAATCCCAGCACTTTGGGAGGCCGAGGCAGGTGGATCATGAGGTCAAGAGATCAAGACCATCCTGGCCAACATGGTGAAACCCCGTCTCTACTAAAAATACAAAAATTACTTGGCTTGGTGGTGGTCGCCTGTAGTCCCACCTACTTGGGAGGCTGAGGCAGGAGAATTGCTTGAACCCGGGAGGTAGAGGTTGCAGTAAGCCAAG
>NW_012114253.1:3448459-3458496 GCF_000951035.1 Colobus angolensis palliatus | reverse complement strand
AGATTGTGCCACAGCACTCCAGCCTGGTGACAGAGGGAGACTCTGCCTCAAAAAAAAAAAAAAAAAAAAAAATTTTACATTTTTTAATGGCTGGAACAAAGATCAAAGGAAGAATGCTATTTTGTGGGAGTCAGCCATGGTGACGCACATCTGTAATCCCAGCACTTTGAAAGGCTGAGGCAGGAGGATAGCTTGAGGCCTGGGGTTCAGCCTAGGCAATGTAGCAAGACACCATTGCTACAAACAATTTAAAAATTAGCTGGGCATGGTGGAGTACATCTGGGGTCCCAGCTACTTGAGGGGCTGAGGTGGGAGGATTGCTTGAGCCCAGGAGGTTGAGGTTACAGTGAGTCATGAGCACACCACCACACTTCAGCTTGGGTGACATAGCAAGACCCTGTCTCTAAAAATAATAATATTTTGTGGTAGTGGCAAATATATGAAGTTCAAATTTCAGTATCCATCAATAAAGTTTAATTGGCACACATCCAGGTTCATTCATTTACATCTTGTGTAAGGCTCCTTTCCTGCTATAATGGCACAGTTGAGTAGTTGCAACAGACAATGGACTGCAAAGTCTAAAATACTTATTATTTAATCCTTTATAGAAAGAGTTTGCCACCTCCTGGTGGAGGAGGTTGGCTGATATGGCAAAGATCTTGGTGATATGGCAAAGATCCAGTGAACTCCTCACTGGAACTCTGGGAGATTGTCATCATTTATTTCCATCCAGTTTATAGATGAGGAGGAAACTAAGGCTCAGAGAGGTTCAGTGGCTTACCCATGGTCACACAGCTAGTCAGCAGCAAGCAGGGATTTGAACCCGAGTCATATTTGGAAGGGCTGGGGGATACACAGGGCTAAAAATAACATATGCTTTGCTGAGCCTTCTTTCCACAATTTCCACCCCCTCCATTCTGCATGTCCCCCAAACACTTCCTACTATCTCTCTCTTTTTTATTTTTATTTTTTAAGAGATGGATATCTCGCTACATTGTCCAGGCTGGATTTGAAGTCCCAGGCTCAAAAGATCCTCCCGCCTCATCCTCTCAAGTAGCCAGGACTGCAGCCCTTCCCCTTTCTCCCTCCCTCTATGGGAGGAAGCTGTGGATTCATCATTTCCTAATAATGTGGTTTATCTCCCCAAGCTCAGGACAGGACCCTGGGAAGGGAACTGTGTCTTATACAAACTTCACACACTTTAGCAGGACAGGAGAGGCCCTCCGTGGCTTAAGCCTGGTCTCCAGCCTCACCTCACCTCTCCCTTGCTTATGTTTGATGCTCCAGCGACCCTGAATTGTAACTCCCAAACCCATCCCCAAGTAATATCACTACCAGTTACAACTTCCCAAGCCTATTGTGCTAGCTCAGGATTCCACCTTTACACAGGCTGTTCCTTCTGCTGAAAACCTCCCCTGCCTCTTTTGTACCTAACTCCTATTCATCCTTCAAAGCCTCAATCAGGCATCAGTATGGAAACCACTGTGCACTCCGATCTCACTCCTGAGAAGATCCGTCCACCGTGCTGCCTCCGTGCCTCCCATTATTGATAAGGCCATAGAATGGGCAGCTTAGACTGCGAGTTTCGGAGCCAAACAGCCTGGGTTCCAATCTGGGTCCTCCTAGTTCTAACTGTGTGTTCTTAGACAAGTGACTGAGCCTCTCTTTGCCTCAGCTGCTTCATCTGTAAAATGGGTGCAGTGACAGTAGATTGTGCCTGGGATCAGTGTTAGGATTGAATGAGATAACACACGTGAAACCCCTGCACATAGTAAGTGCTTGATACATTTTTGCTGTTATACTGCACTGTATTTGTAATTGTCAGTTTCTTCCCCCTCCCACACACCCTGCAACTGATCCATCGGGGGTTCTGTGGTACTGGAGACTGGCTCTTGCCTAAGGGAACAACTCCTCAGTGCCTAATGCAGTGTCAGATCTGGGCTAGATACGCAGTAAAGGTGAGTTCCCGCCCACCTTTTTCCTCCTCACCTCCACCCTACCCCTGCTCCCAGCTGAATCAAGCAAATGGAGTCCAAGCAAACTTGTATTAGTCTGCCTAAGTACAAGTCTGCTTTCTCACGGGGGTCCCAGGGCCATGCCAGGAGCTGCCCCTGCAGTGTCCCTTCCAGTCCCTTGAAAATTAGAGGACAGGCCGGACGCCATGGCTCACGTCTGTAATCCTAGCACTTTGGGAGGTCGAGGCAGGTGGATCACTTGAGGTCAGAAGTTTGAGACCAGCCTGGCCAATATGGTGAAATACCGCCGTACTAAAACTAAATACACACACACACACACACACAGAGTCAGGGATGGTAGTGGGTGCCTGTAATCCCAGCTGCTCAGGAGGCTCAGGCAGGAGAATTGCTTGAACCCAGAAGGCAGAGGTGGCGGTGAGCCAAGATCATGCCACTGCACTCCAGCCTGGGCTTCAGAGCAAGACTCCATCTCAAAAAATAAAAATAAATAAAAAAATAAAGGAAAGGAAAGAAAGAAAAAGAGAGAGAGAGAGAGGAAGGAAGGAAAGGAAATTGGAGAAGAGTACCCTATAAATGCTGATTTATGAGCCAGGAAACAGACTAAGAGGCTTGCCTTGTTCCTGAGTCAGTGGGACCTCAAAGGAGGCCACAGCAGTATCCTTGTTCCCGGTCCAGCCCCAGTCTCCTGTGAGTGGGCTTCCCCGCTAAACATAAATCTGTTTAAAAGAAAAAAACAACAAAAAAAAACAACCAAAGATATGCCTGAATGGTGTCCTCCCGGCTAGGCTGGGGGCCAAGGTAGCAGGAGGCAGAGCAAGGCCGAGCCTCCCCTGACAAACCAGAGTCCCCATCCGTCTAAATGGAAAGGAGGTAGGACAGCTGCAAAGCAGGGCTGAAAGGCCAGGTATAACACCTTCGTAGAGCTTGGGTCCTGGGTTCAAATGTGAACCTCACAACTTAATAGCTGTATAACCTTGGGCAAGACACTTCACCTCTCTGAGCCTCAGTGAAATGGGAATGGTAGCATCCTGTCTTATAGAACGGCCATGAGGATGAACAAGCACTGGAAAGTGCTTTGCACACAGAGCCAGGCACAAAGTACTGTCATCCGCCCTTCCCTGCAGCTTCACCTTCCGCAATTTTGGTTACCTCTGGTCAACAGTGGCCTGAACACAGGTGAATATGTACAGCACAATAAGAGTTGTTGAGGGAAAGAGAAAGATCACATTTACTTAACTTTTATCACAGGATATGGTTATAATTGTTCTCTTTTATTTTTATTGTTGTTAATATCTTACTGTGCCTAATTTATAAATTAAACTTTATCATAGGTATGCATGTATAGAAAAAAACACAGTATATATAGGATTTAGTACTATCTGCAGTTTCCACTGGGGGTGTTGGAATGCAGCCCTGTCAGATAAGGAGGACAATTGTGAATCTTTACTTCACCCAGCTCCTTTATTTATTTATTTATTTATTTATTTATTTATTTAGAAAAGACCTCTCTCCGTCTCCCAGGCTGGAGGGCAGTGGTGTGATCATGGCTTACTACAACCTGAACCTCTCAGACTCAAGCGATCCTCCCACCTCAGCCTCCCCAGTAGCTGGGACTACAGGCTCATGCTACCACGCCAGGCTAATTTTTCTATTTTTTGTAGAGATAGAGTTTTGCTATGTTGCCCAGGCTGGTCTCAAACTCCTGGGCTCAAGTAATCTGCCTGCTTCAGCCTCCCAAAGTGCTAGGATTACAGGCATGAGCCACCGTGCCCGGCCAACCCAGCCCTTATCTTCAGTGTAGGCATTTCCACTGACTCACGGGAATCCTTGGGACCCCGTCTTTCCTTCTCCAGGCCTCAGCTACTTCACGGTAAGTCATTCCTTACACTCGCCTCCTCAGGGTGGAGAATAGAAAGACCAGGCTTGTGGGACATACTGGGAGCAAGATATGGATGGGCCAGGAGGGGTCATGAGACTCATCTGGCCCCCATAGGACCATAATCACAACTAGTGCTTGGGAGCACTGCCTAAGCCAGGGTGCCCCCAAAAGTTGATCTGATACAAGGCTTCATGTACCTGAATATGTCGCTTACTGGGGTCAGAAGTTTGAGGTCAGAAGTTTGAGACCAGCCTGGCCAATATGGTGAAACCTCCAATATGGTGAAACTGGGGAGGTGATCCCAGAAAACCTGTGTAGGGGGTTAGGAAGTGAGAAAGAAAAAGGAAGGCAGCCAGCCACCTCCGCGGACAGCTCGTGTTCATTCCTTCCCAATGGGGGGATCCTGGGAGCCACTGGAAAACATGAGCCGAGGGGTCTGACGTCTTCTTACACCAACTCCTGTTTGCCGTTTAATAGAGGGCTGCTATCTACATATGTGTTGGAGGAGTGTTAATTCTCCATCACTTTATACCTGTGGAAGCAGCATGAGAAAGTCCCAGGCAAAAAGTGGGAGGGGACGGCAACTGGAAATGGGGCATGCGCTGTGGCCAATGAGGGTGAGGGACAGTGGAGGCACCCACTGCACCTGCTCCAAGCTCCTACTGTGTTCCAGGCACTCGGGCACCATCCACACGATTTCTCACTTAATCCCCCCAACAACCTTGAAAGATGGACATCACTATCTCCTCTCTTTTTATTTATTTTTATTTTTATTTTTTCTTATTTTTTCTCTCCTCTCTTTTTAAAGCAGCTTTATTGGCTGAGCGTGGTGGCTCACACCTGTAATCCCAGCACTGCGAGGCTGAGGCAGGCGTATCACCTGAGGTCATGAGTTGGAGACCAGCCTGGCCAACATGGTGAAACCTCATCTCTACTAAAAATATAAAAATTAACCAGGGGTGGTGGCGCGTGCCTGTTACTCAGTTACCCAGTTACTCAGGAGGCTGAGGCAGGAGAATCACTTGAATCTGGGAGGTGGAGGTTGCAGTGAGCCAAGGTCATACCATTGCACTCCAGCCTGGGAGACAGAGCAAGACTCTGTCTCAAAAACAAAAATAAAAAATAAAAAACAGGGAGCCACAGTGGCTCAAGCCAGTTGTCCTAGCGCATAAGGAGGTGATGCTACATGTTCAAGTCCAACCTAGGCAATATTAAAAAAAAAAAAAAAAACTCTCATTCATTAAAAAAAAAAAAACTGCTTTATTGAGGTATGATTTGTATACCACAAAATTCTCCCATTTTAAGTGGACAATTCAACTTTTGTTAGTCTATTTGCAGAGTTGGGCCACCATCGCCACAATCTAATGTTAGAACATTGCCCATTTACAGTCAGTCCCCATTTTCCCACCACGGACACCTCCCACCAGCCCTAGGCACTCATCAACTTCCAATTTCACTAATTTCACTATGTCCTGTCTCCATACGTCTATTCTGGACATTTTATATACATGGAGTCATACTGTGTTAGTCTGTTTTTGCTATGCTATAGAGGAATATCTGCAACTGGGTAATTTATCAAGAAAAAAGGTTTAATTGGCTCATGGTTCTGCAGGCTGTACAGGAAGAACAGCACCAGCATCTACTTCTGGTGAGGGTCTCAAGAAGCTTCCATCACAGTGGAGGCAAAGGCAGAGGATGTGAGTCACGTGGTAAGAACAGGAGTGAGAAGGGGAGTAACAGGGCTGGGGGGTGGTTGATGCCACTCTTAAACAACCAGATCTCGAGTGAACTCACTGAGCAAAAACTCACTCATCACCAAAGGGATGGAACTAAACCATTCATGAGGGATCCACGCCCACAATCCAAACACCTCCCACGAGGCCCCACCTCCAACACTGGGCTTTACTATTCAACATGAGATTTGGAGAAGACAAACATCCAAACCATATCACATACAATATAGGGTCTTTTGTGTCTGGCTTCTTTCCCCTAGTATAATGCTTTTGAAATTCATGCATGTTATAAATGTTTCAACACTTCATTCTTTTTTATTGCTAAGTAGTATTCCATCATATGGATGCACCACATTATGTCTACCCCTTCATCCGTTGATGGAAATTTGAATTGTTCCCACTCTCTGGCTATTGTGAATTAGCCAACATGCTATGGACATTCACATATGAGTATTTGTGTGGACATCTGTTTTCACTTTCCTCGAGGAGACTTAGGAGTGGAATTGCCTGATCATATAGTAGCTCTGTTTACTATTTTCAGAAAACACTTTTTCAAAGCCACTGCACCTTTTGGCATTCCCACCACAATGGATGAAGGCTCCAATTCTTGACCACTTTTCCAACACCTGTTATTATCTGTCTTTCTCGTGTAGCCGTCCCAGTGGGTGTGAAGTGGTATCTCACTGTGGTTTTGATTTGCATTTCCCTAAGGATGCAAAGCACTAAGCATTTGGAGAGCTTTCCGTGTAGAAATCTTCTTTGGAGATGACTGTTCAAATCCTTTGTCCATTTTGTAATTGAGTGACGTGTCTTTTTTATCATCTCCCTTTTATGCAGAGCAGCTTGTGGGGACCAAGCGGCCTGACCCCTAGGCACTGCCCTACCCTAAGCTGTCTCCAGATCTCCATTTGACCTGATTGCCTGGGGGCAGGGTTAAATGTTGGATGGGAGTCAAACTTTTGGTTCTTTGGAAACAGGGGCTGGGAGATTCCACATTACTCCTGCTTTCAGAGGCCTGTGAATACCAGAGAAGTCCCAGAGAAAAGCACTTTGCTTCAGCCTGCTCCCCTCGTCCAGATAAGCCTGCACCTCTTCCAGAACGAGGGACCAGGTCCCAGCCCAGGCCCATCCTGCCAGGTGCTCTGAGTTTGCAGACGTGTGTCGTGGACCACGTGGCTCCTTAAGCCTCCTGCCCCCCTCCCTGTCAGCCCTCCACTTGGGAGCATGGCCTGCTTTCTCCTGACCTCAGGCCTTGGCTCTGCTTCATAGCTACTATTCTCGGCTCTTCTCTACAGTGCAATGATTGCACTAATGGCCCTGTGGGTAACACCCCTGCTGAGCTGACCCAGCTCTCCTCTAGAAGTCATCAGTCAGTCCTCTCAATGGAGATTGTCTTAGCACCTGCTTGGTGCAGGATGCCGGGGACATAGAGAGAACAGGACAGTCTGTGCCCCTGACATACCCCCAGCCTGGTGGAGGAGGCAGAACCATCAATGGTTGAGGGCAATGAAGTTTTATGGGAGGAATATTAGGCATGAAAAGTCTGTTGGAAAACTGTGGGGTGAGGGGTAGGAGGCAGAAGTGAAGATAGTTTCATGGACAGCCTCACTGTTGGAGGGTCAGGGTGGGAAAGGGCATTCCAGGCAGAGGGAACAGTAAGACCATGGCGGAGAGGTGTAGAATATGTTTAGGGAAAGGCGGGTTGCTCTGAGTTGTTGAGTCATAAAAGGAAGGAGTGGGGACCTAGTAGGGCTGGGGTCATAGAGGTTCTTGAATGCCATGCAAAGGAGTTTGGAACAGGGGCAGCGAATGAGGGATTCAAGCAGGAAAGGGGCTGTTCAAATCTGTAGTCTGGAAAAATACAGCCCTGCGGATGAGTTTCTATTTATTTATTTATTTTATCTGTTTATTTTGAGATGGACTCTCACTCTGTTGCCCAAGCTGGAGTGCAGTGGCCTAATCTCGGCTCACAGCTGGGATTACAGGTGGCTGCCACCACGCCCAGCTAACTTTTGTATTTTTAGTAGAGACAGGGTTTCACCATGTTGGCCAGGCTGATCTCGAACTGCTGACCTCGAGTGATCCACCCGCCTCAGCCTCCCAAAGTGATGGGATTACAGGTGTGAGCCACCAAGCCCGGCACAGTTTCTCTTTAAATGCATCCCTCTGCTGCTCCCTGGGGTCTCTCGTGCTGTCAGGTAATTCCACTACATTTCCCAATCCATTCACACTCCTACTCTCTTAAATGACCATTTCTCACCTTCCCTCTCCCATAGCTCTGACATCTCCTCCCTATCCTCCTTCTCAGCTAATGACCTTCCTTGCTACTTATGAAGAAGAGAAGCAACCAGAAGAGACAGCCCACACCCATCCATCACCTCATTCCCAACCTGCGTGACTCTGTGCTCTGTGGTTCCTTCTGTTGCTATGAGTGAACTCTCCCACTCTTGCCTGACCAATTCCTCCCCTTGTGTATTGGACCCCTTCAGCTAAGAAGGACATCCATCAGCTGGCCCCTGTCTGCTGGGTCATTCTCCTTGCCATACAAATCTCTACCTTATGATATGGTTTTGCTTTGTCCCCATCCAAATCTCATCTTGAATTGTAGTTCCCATAATCACCATGTATCGTGAGAGGGACCCAGTGGGAGATAATTAAATCATGGAGGCAGTTTCCTCCATGCTGTTCTCATGATAGTGAGTGAGTTCTCGAGAGATCTGACGGTTTTATAAGAAGCTTTCCCGACTTCTCTCTGCACTTCTCTTTCCTGCTGCCATGTGAAGAAGGACGTGTTTGCTTCCCCTTCCACCATGATTGTAAGTTTCCTGAGGTCTCCCCAGCCCTGCAGAACTGTGAGTCAATTAAACCTCTTTTCTTTATAAATTACCTAGTCTCAGGTATTTCTTCATAGCAGCATGAGAACAGACTAATACACTTACCTTAAGGTAATTTCTCAATTCTCACTTTTTTTTTTTTTTTTTTGACCCTACATGTCCCTCCAGGTACTGGCTCATTTCTCTGATCATTTTCACAGTAAAAATTTACAAAAGAGTTGTGAATTTTTCTCCAGTCACATTCAAATTAAAGAATTCAGTCAGTTAAAAGATAATGAAACTGAACATGAAACAAGAGACTGTAAAATGCTCATGAAGATTTGAAAAGGACCCAATAGAATTTTTAGAAATGAAAAATATATTAATTGAAATTTAAAAATCAGTGGCTAGATTAAAAAGCAGATGATATAGGATCCAAAAGATAATGGAGAAAATGGAAGATAGATCGGAAGAAACTGTCCAGAATGCAGCACAGAGACAAAATTATAAACTATGAAAAAGAGATTAGAGACATAGAGGACAGAGTGGGAAGATCTAACATGCATCTCATTGACGTTTCAGAAGGAAATGGTTGTGGTAGGATTAAAAACTCAGAAAGTTTCAGAGAAAATGAGTGTGGTAGAATTAAAAACCCCCTTCCTCCAGACATCCATGTCCTAATCACTGCAACCTGTGAATGTTACCTTATGCAGCAAAACAGGGAAGGGGATCTTTGCAGATGTAATTTAAGTTAAGGGTCATAATATGGGGAGATTGGCTTGGGTCATCTGGGTAGACCTTAAAGGCAATCATATGAGTCCCTGTAAGTGAGAGATGGGGACTCAACAACACACAGAAAAGAGGTCTATATGAAGACAGAACAGGGAGAGATTTGAAAATGCTGCCCTTGAAGATTGAAATGCAGCTGCCATCAACCAAGAAATGTTGACAGTCATCAGAAGCAGGAAGAGTCAAGCAATAAATTTGCCCCTAGAGCCTCCAAAGAAAGCATGATCCTGTCAACATCTTGATTTCAACCCAATAATTTTGATCTAGTACTTCTGGCCTTCAGAACAGTGAAAGAATACATTTCTGTTTTAAGCCACCAAGTCTGTGGAAATTTCTTGCAACCACAAGAAACTAATACAATGGGAGAGAAGCAATAATCAAAAGGATGATAGCTAAAAAATGTACAGAAATTGATGAAAGACATAATTGTCAGATTCAAGAAGTGCAGGAAGTAAAGAGCAAGATGACAGTTTAAAGCCACATCTAAATATAATGAACCTGCAGGAGCATGTGGTCAAAAATGAAACATAGGCCAGGCATGATGGCTCATGCCTGTAATACCAGCACTTTTGCAGGCTGAGGCAGGAGGATTGCTTGAACCCAGGAGTTAAAGACCAGGCCAGGCAATATAGGGAGATTCCATCTCTACAGAAAATTAGCCAGGCATGGTGATGCATGCTTGCGGTCCCAGCTGCTTGGGAGGCTGAGGCAGGAGGATTGCTTGAACCTGGGAGGTTGAGGCTGCAGTGAGCCATGATCACATGACTGCATTCCAGCCTTGGTGACAGAGTGAGACAAGAGAGGAAGGAAGGAAGGAAGGAAGGAAGGAAGGAAGGAAGGAAGGAAG
>NW_012114253.1:3446137-3448354 GCF_000951035.1 Colobus angolensis palliatus | reverse complement strand
GAAAGAAAGAAAGAAAGAAAGAAAGAAAGAAAGAAAGAAAGAAAGAAAGAAAGAAAGAAAGAAAGAAAGAAAGAAAGAAAAGAAAGAAAAGAAAAGAAAAGAAAAGAAAAGAAAAGAAAAGAAAAGAAAAGAAAAGAAAGAAAAGAAAAGAAAAGAAAAGAAAAGAAAAGAAAAAGAAAAGAAAAGAGAGACAAACAACAGATTACCAACAAAGTAACAGGGACTAGTGGGCAGCTGACTTTTCAACAGTAACAACTGTAGCCAGAAGACAGTGGAACAATATTTGGAAAAGCTAATAGAAAATAACAGTCTAGAGGGCGGTTCCAAGATGGCTGAATAGGAACAGCTCCAGGCTACAGCTCCCAGCATGAGCGACACAGAAGATGGGTGATTACTGCATTTCCAACTGAGGTACTGGGTTCATCTCACTGGGGCATGTCAGACAGTGGGTGCAGGACAGTGGCTGCCATCCACCGAGCAAGAGCTGAAGCAAGGCGAGACATCACCTCACCCAGGAAGCACAAGGGGTAAGGGAATTCCCTTTCCTAGCCAAAGGAAACCGTGACACACAGCACATGGAAAATCGGGTCACTCCCACCCTAATACTGCACTTTTCCAAGGGTCTTAGCAAACGGCACACCAGGAGATTATATCCTGTGCCTGGCTTGGAGGGTCTCACACCCACAGAGCCTCCCTCTTTGCTAGCACAGCAGTCTGAGATCTAACCTCAAGGCGGCAGTGAGACTAGGGGAGGGGCGTCTGCCATTGCTGAGGCCTGAGTAGGTAAACAAAGTGGCCAGGAAGCTCGAACTGGGTGGAGCCCACCGCAGCTCAAGGAGGCCTGCCTGCCTCTGTAGACTCCACCTCTGGGGACAGGGCATAGTCAAACAAAAGGCAGCAGAAACCTCTGCAGATTTAAATGTACCTGCCTGACAGCTTTGAAGAGAGTAGTGGTTCTCTCAGCACAGAGTTTGAGACCTGAGAACAGACAGACTGCCTCCTGAAGTGGGTCCCTGACCCCTGAGTAACTAACTGGGAAGCATCCCCTGGTAGGGGCAGACTGACACCTCACAGGGCCAGGTACCCCTCTGAGACGAAACTTCCAGAGGAACGATCAGGCGGTAACATTTGCTGTTCAGCAATATTCACTCTTCTGCAGCCTCCGCTGCTGATACCCAGGCAAACAGGGCATGGAGTGGACCTCCAGCAAACTCCAACAGACCTGCAGCTGAGGATCCTGACTGTTAGAAGGAAAACTAACAAATGGAAAGGACATCCACACCAAAACCCCATCTGTATGTCACCATCATCAAAGACCAAAGGTAGATAAACCACAAAGATGGGGAAAAAACAGAGCAGAAAAGCTGAAAATTCTAAAAATCAGAGCACCTCTCCCCCTCCAAGGGAATGCAGCTCCTCACCACAATGGAACAAAGCTGGACAGAGAATGACTTTGACGAGTTGAGAGAGGAAGGCTTCAGATGATCAAACTTCTCCAAGCTAAAGGAGGAAGTTCGAACCCACCACAAAGAAGCTAAAAACTTTGAAAAAAGATTAGACGAATGGCTAACTAGAATAACCAATGTAGAGAAGTCCTCAAATGACCTGACAGAGTTGAAAACCATGGCAGGAGAACTACGTGACAAATGCACAAGCTTTAGTAACCGATTCGATCAACTGGAAGAAAGGGTATCAGTGATTGAAGATCAAATGAATGAAATGAAGTGAGAAGAGAAATTTAGAGAAAAAAGAGTAAAAAGAAATGAACAAAGTCTCCAAGAAATATGGGACTATGTGAAAAGACCAAATCTACGTCTGATTGGTGTACCTGAAAGTGACGGGGAGAATGCAACCAAATTGGAAAACACTCTGCAGGATATTATCCAGGAGAACTTCCCCAACCTAGCAAGGCATGCCAACATTCAAATTCAGGAAATACAGAGAACGCCACAAAGATACTCATTGAGAAGAGCAACTCCAAGACACATAATTGTCAGATTCACCAAAGTTGAAACGAAGGAAAAAATGTTAAGGGCAGCCAGAGAGAAAGGTCAGGTTACCCCCAAAGGGAAGCCCGTCAGACTAACAGCGGATCTCTCGGCAGAAACTACAAGCCAAAAGAGAGTGCGGGCCAATATTCAACATTCTTAAAGAAAAGAATTTTCAACCCAGAATTTCATATCCAGCCAAACTAAGTTTCATAAGTGAAGGAGAAAT
>NW_012114253.1:3442599-3443032 GCF_000951035.1 Colobus angolensis palliatus | reverse complement strand
AAAAGAACAAAGCTGGAGGCATCATGCTACCTGACTTCAAACTATACTACAAGGCTACGGTAACCAAAACAGCATGGTACTGGTACCAAAACAGAAATATAGACCAATGGAACAGAACAGAGCCCTCAGAAATGATACCACACATCTACAGCCATCTGATCTTTGACAAATCTGGCAAAAACAAGAAATGGGGAAAGGATTCCCTATTTAATAAATGGTGCTGGGAAAACTGGCTAGCCATATATAGAAAGCTGAAACTGCTTCCCTTCCTTACACCTTATGCAAAAATTAATTCAAGATGGATTAGAGACTTAAATGTTAGACCTGAAACCACAAAAACGCTAGAAGAAAACCTAGGCAATACCATTCAGGACATAGGCATGGGCAAGGACTTCATGTCTAAAACACCAAAAGCAATGGCAACAAAAGCCAA
>NW_012114253.1:3424597-3441484 GCF_000951035.1 Colobus angolensis palliatus | reverse complement strand
GGGGAACATCACACGCCGGGGCCTGTTGTGGGGTGGGGGGAGGGGGGAGGGATAGCATTAGGAGATATACCTAATGTAAGTGATGAGTTAATGAGTGCAGCACACCAACATGGCACATGTATACATATGTAACAAACCTGCACGTTGTACACATGTACCCAGAACTTGAAGTATAATAAAAAAATAAATAAATGTTTTTTAAAAAAGAAAACAGTCTAGAATTATGTACCCAGCAAAACTATCTCTCAAGAACAAGGACAAAATATTCAAATAAAGCAATATTGAGTGTGTTGGCCACCAACAAACCTTCATCAAAGGAGTTTATTAGATATGCCTCAGGAGGAAGGAAAATAATCCCAGATGTAAGGTCTAAAATGCAAGATAAAACAATAAGAGGAAAAAAGAGGCAAACAGGTAACTATTAGTAAATATTAACTATAAAAATAGTATCTGTACAAATTAATTTATTATTCAATGCAGCTCCAAATTAAACCCCAACAAGGTGTTCATGGCATATGACAATCTCTTCCTATAATTTAGATGCAAAGGGTCAAAAAGAGCCAAGACATTCCTGAAGAAGAATAACAAGGAGTCGGGCTTGGTCTACTAGGTCTCAACACAACATAAAGTGATAATTAAGATTTGCTTTAAAGCACTTGTAATCAACATAGTGTGGAACTGGCTCGGGGGTAGACACATAGACAGTGAATGAGACTAGAGAGTCCAGAAGTAGACTCAAGAATAAATGAAAACATGATCTGTAGATGACATGGTTTTGCAAAATAAAGTAAAAGATGAACATTCAATAAACATAGCTTATGTAGTTACTTATCCATGTGGAAAAAAACTGAAATTGTATCCTTCTCTATACAAAATCAATTCCAGATGGATTAAAGTCTTAAATGCACAAGGCAAAACTTTTAGAAGAAAATAAAGGAAAACTACTTCTGTGACCTCAGGGGAATGAGGAATTTCTTTTAAAAGACACAAAATCACAAATCATAAAGGAAAGCATCAACAAATTCTACTACATTAAAAATAAGAACTTCGGCCAGGTGTGGTGGCTGACGCCTATAATCCCAGCACTTTGGGAGGCCGAGGCAGGCGGATCACAAGGTCAGGAGATTGAGAACAGCCTGGCTAACACGGTGGAAACCCCTCTCTACTAAAAACACAAAAAATTAGGCGGGCGTGGTGGCACACACCTGTAGTCCCAGCTACTCGGGAGGCTGAAGCTGGAGAATTGCTTGAACCTACGAGGCAGAGGTTGCGGTGAGCCGAGATCACACCACTGCTCTCCAGCCTGGTGACAGAGTGAGACTCCATCTCACCACCCCCCCAAAAAAGAAACTTCTGTTCACATACACAAAAACACCATCTAGAAACTGAAAAGACAAGTGACAGGTCGGGAAATGATACTTAGGATGCATATAATTTACCTAAGATTAGGATCCGAATATATAAAAGGCTCCTGAAGAATCAATACAAGAAAAGAAACACAAAAGAAAAAGGACTAAAAACATAGTCAGGGCTTGTGAAGACAAGGAAACAAGTATTGCCAATAAACGTGAAAAGATGCCCAAGCTCATTAGAAATTAGGGAAATGCAAGTTTAAAGCCTCCGTTTTATGCCAATTTACACCCACCAAGTTGGCAAAAATGTTAAAGTCTGGCAACCTCAAGTGTTGTAAGGGCTGTGGAACAATGCAAGCTCTTATGTATTGCTTGGGGGAGAGTAAATTCATATAAACATTTTGGAAAGCAATATGATATTGTCCGGTCAAGTTCAAATGCACATAGCTTCCTATCCAGAATTTCTATTTCTGTGCACTTCAAGTGCACATAGCTTCCTATCCAGAATTTCCATTTCTGTGCACAGACTCTTACACATGCATATCAAGAGATGTAATAGAGATTGATGAGAGCAATCCTATGTCCATCAAGAGGAGAATGGATCCATAATCTGTGGTTTATTAATACAGTACAGGGCCAGGGACAGTGGTTCATGCCTGTAATCCCAGCACTTTGGAGGGTGGAGGTAGAAGGATTATTTAAGGCCAGGAGTTTGAGACGAGCCTGAGCAACATAACAAGATGTCATCTTCACAAAATACTTCAAAAATTACCCAGGCATGGTGGCACATACCTGTAGTCCTAGCTACTCAGGAGGCTGCGGCAGGAAGATTGCTTGAACCCAGGAGTTCCAGGCTGCAGTGAGCTATGATCATACCACTGCACTCCAGCCCAGCTGACAGAGCAAGACCCTGTCTCTAGATGAACAAACAAAAATACAATAAACTACGTTATGGCAGCGAAAATGAATGAATCACAGCTATACTCAACAACACGGATGAATAATGTGTAGCAAAAACACACACGCTGCAAGAAAACACATATGGTACAAATTTTCCAAATGAAAAAAATGTATATGTTACATATGAGACTATTTCTCCAAAGTTCAAAGGCATGCAAAACTAGACAATATATTGTTCAGAAATGCAACCATCGGTGAGGAATGAGTAAAGAAAAGGGCAAAAAAATAATAAACATAAAAATCAAGGCAATCATTACCTCTGAATGAGAGGGAGAGGAGAGCTTGAGAAAGTCATGGGGGAAGATTTCACAAACTTGTAATGTCAGCTCTCTGAAGTTGAATCGCAGGTACATGGATTTATTATTATTATTATCATCATTATTTATATGTCACATATATGATATGTTTTACATAGATAGATGTTCTTAATTTTATCAAGGAAGTGATTGTGGGATGAGAGCCAATAATGATATCATTATTTCATTGTAAGTGTTGATATACTTAGTATTTGCAGAAAAAGCAGGGACTGGTAGGGAGAAGCGAATGAGGGTCTCAGGGGTGATGGTTGCTTCTGATGCATGTTTCGGTCACATGGATGGTTGTTGTTATTAATATGCTGTGTGCACTGGACTGAAGAAGCAGAGTGAAGAAAGTTAAATGGAGACTTTGTATAAAGGAGGAGAATTGAGGACTTGCTGGAGGAGCTGCCCCTAGACCCACCCTTGGAGCCATGTGCAGACTCCATAGCTCAAGGGCAAGGCTGCTTCAGTCCCAAGGCAACTCCAAAGAGTTTGCTGGCCACCTTTTTGGTTCATAGAACCTTTCTATCGTGAGGCTTTTTCATTGTCTCTTAAAAATGCCCAGGCGATGACTCATGCCTGTAATCCCAACACTTTGGGAGGCTGAGGCAGGCAATCAGGCCAGCGGTCGCCTTGAGCTCAGGAGTTCAAGACCAGCCTGGGTAACATGGCGAAACCTCATCTCTACAAAAAAAATACAAAAAAGTTAGCTGGGCATGGTGGTGCAAGCCTATGTTCCCAGCTACTCAGGAGGCTGAGGTGGGAGGATCATCTGATCCCCGGAAGTCAAGTCTGCAGTGAGCCGTGATTGCACCACTATACTCCAGCCTAGGTGACAAAGTGAGACACTGTCAAAAAACCAACCAACAAACAAAAAATGCCTGGCATCTTGTGGATTTCTGTGGAACTTGAACTCCTGCCTGAGCTCTTGTAGGCAAAGGCTTTGGAGATCCACCCAGGGTCCCTGGCACACACAGCAGAGGTCAAGTTTAATCTTGATCTTTGATGCTACTTCTACAGTTTGTCTTGTTGTCATTGAAACCTCACATCGAGTTCTGGAAGGGACCTCAAAAGGTCACCTGAGCAGCTCTGCCTCTGGAGACTAACTCAGACAGACCTTGATCTCTTCCCTCTCTGCATGTTTCCTGCAGGGAAGAGGCCATTGATTCCCTTGAGAAAATTTTCTCCATCTACATGAGAAGTTCCTCTTGAAAAGCATGAGGCAAAGGGGTTTATTGGGAACATACCGCCTTGTTCAGACTTCAGTGAGCTCCCCATTTGTGGAAGGCATCTGGACAATATGTATCAAAAGCTTTAAAATGACTTTAGCCTGGCACACTTTCCTCATAAAACTGTCCTAAATGAGCAACTAGACAGCTGTATCAAGATGGTATATAATAAAGGTGGTATACCAAGGTGGTATATAATAAAGGAAATTTTAAAATGAGCTGTGTGTCAACATGAAGGGATTTAAATATATAATGTAAATCCAAGCAGCATGATGCAACACATTCATTAAAAAAAAAAAAAATGGCTTGGGAGTATATTTAATGGCATGGAAAGATATTTTCAATATAGTACAAAGCATTAAAAAAAAGCAGATTGTAAAATAGTATGTTTAATAGAGTCATATGTTTACTTTTTAAGCATAGAAAAATATAGAAAAGATCTGGAAAGATGTAATAAGATTTTTGTTTTAGACAGGGTGTCTCTCTGTCATCCAGACTGGAGTGCAGTAGTGCCATTACTGCTCACTGCAGCCTCGACCTCCCAGGCTTAAGTGATGCTCCTCACTCAGTCTCTAGAGTAGCTGGGACTATAAACACATGCCACCACACCTGGCTAATTTTTGTTTGTTTGTTTTGTTTTTTGAGATAGAGTCTTGTACGTCACCCAGGCTGGACTACAGTGGCGCAATCTTGGCTCACTGCAACCTCTGCCTCCCAAGCCCAAGCAATTCTCATGCCTCAGCCTCCCAAGTAGCTGGGATTATAGGCGTGCACCACCACGCCCGGTTAATTGTCGTATTTTTAGTAGAGACGCGGGTTTCACCATGTTGCCCAGGCTGGTCTCGAACTCCTGATCTCCAGTGATCTGCCTGCTTCAGCCTCCCAAAGTACTGGGATTACAGGTGTGAGTCACTGCGCCAGCCTAATTTTTGTATTTTTAACAGAAACAGGGGTTCGCCATATTACACAGGCTGGTCTCAAATTCCTGAGCTCAAGTGATCCACCTGCCTCGGCCTCCCAAAGTGCTGGGATTACAGGCATGAGCCACCGCACCCAGTCAGTAAGATCTTAACGTGATTATCTTCAGGTATAGTGTTTGTGAGTGTTTTTTTCCCCTTCCTTTGGCAAGGCTGCATTTTCAGAGTACCAGCAATGAATATATATTAGGTCTAATTTTAACTTTTTCATTGTACAAGTAATGTGTGAAGGCAGACTCATGGTGAAATACTCAAACAAAACACCGAAGGTCAGCTTCGTCTTCAACCTCCCGCTGCCCAGACCAGTACCTGTCCCTCCTCATGCGTGGCCACTGTTCCGAGTTTAATGTCATTCCTCTCAGTCCTTCTTCTGTGCAGATAGTGCCCCCTGCTCACTCCAGACCAAGCACCCTGGCTCCCCTTCCTATTCCGCATAGATCCCCCAGCCCCTTCTTGCCTCGGGTCCTTGCCCAAGTTATTCCCAGGTTAAAGACCCTCCTCTTCCCAGGTTGGCTCCTGCTCCTCTTTCAAGTCTTGGCTTAAATGTCACACTATCTAAAATGAGTCTTCCCTTTCTTGTCCTAATTTTCCATCCTCTGCCTTCATAACATTTATCAGACCAGAAACACAGAAGTTAATCTCTGTGGTTGTTTCAGGCATTTCAGGCCCATCTTCCCACTAGGCTGGGAGCCCAGGGATGGACAGGGCAGGGACTTGTCCATCACGTTCCTCTCTGTGTCTTCAGTACCAAACACAGTGCCCGGCACATACTAGATGCTCTGTGAGGACTGATGAATGAATCAATGAACGAATGAATTAATGAATGAGTGAATGAATGAATGAATGAATGAGATATTCTCCAGAAAGAGGGAGAAGAGGCAGCCGGGAAACCAGAGAAAAGATACAGAAGTAAGGCAGTATGGACAGGGGTAAGGAAATCCTTTACCATGGAAGGAGAGCTCAGGGGAAACCCCACCAGAAAGGAGTCCTGGGAGGTGGTGGTGGCCCAGAAATTGCTAAGAAGATGAACATCTATTTTCATCCCCAAATCTCAATAAAAAGCCTGTGCTGCTCACGTGAGTGATGCCTTGAGAAGTAGATAAAGGAAAAATCGAGCTGCTCGTAAGTACATGTCGGGTGGAGAGAAGAGAACAACTGCAGGAAGTCGGGGCAACCCGGAGAAACACAAGCCCCTGGGAATCCCTGGGAATCTGGGCCAGGTGGGGACACCACATGGGTCTTCATGACAGGGATTCATGGAAGGGAAGGGTGACCCCACAAGGTTAGAGGAATTTGGTGACACTATTTTTTCTACCAGATTCATCACCTAAAACTTCAGAGGGAAAGAATGTTAGAAAAAAAATCAGAAATATGCCAGGTGCAGGGGCTCATGTCTGTAATCCCAACACTTTGGGAGGCCAAGGCGGTGGATCACTTGAGGTCAGAAGTTCGAGACCAGCCTGACCAACATAGTGAAACCCTATCTCTACTAAAAACACAAAAAGTTAGCCAGGCATGGTGGCGCATGCCTGTAATCCCAGTTACTTGGGAGGCGGAGGCAGGAGAATGGCTTGAACTCAGGAGTTGGAGGTTGCAGTGAGCTGAGATTGCTCCACTGCCCTGAAGCCTGAGCAAAAGAGTGAGACTCTGTTTGCAAAATAAAAAAAGAAAGAAAAAGAAAACAAATCAGAAATAACACAAAAAAGGAGGCGGCTCATTCCTCTTTGCATGGTAGGGGTGCAGGGTGTGCATGGAACAAGCCGGGGCTTTGGACTCAGGTAAGTTTTGGGTTCGAATCCCAGGTCCTCCTCTGCATCTTCACTTCCTCATATGGAGAGTGGGCATGATAGCCATGATTGACATCGGATGTTGACAGATGACACGAGATAACAAATCTCTAAAGCACTAGCTGGCATGCCTTTGGCCTCCCTCACAGAGGGTGGAGAGAAGGAAAGACACAGGTCAGTGCAAACAGCAGGGGACCTTGCGTGTCTATGTGTGCACAGGGCCAGCTTCCCGGATGTGTGTCCTGTGCAGCCGCCTGGGGCCCATTAGAAGGTCCCCGTGCTTGGCTAAATGACCTACTGTCACAGCCTTGAAATTCTTAACTTTCGATCGAGGGACTTTGCATTTTCATTTTGTCCTGGGCTCTGCAAATTAAATTGTATAACCGGCGATGCACACGTGTGTGTGGGTTCGTGCGAGTGTGTGCATGTGTGAAGGAGGGGGAGAAGGACGCTGCAATGGGTGCTCCATGAAGGGATGTTACTGACAGCAACCGCACCCCAGCAAGTACCCACCCCACAGTCCTGAGCCAACCACACACACCAATAAGCTGAGGCTTTGCCCGACAATAGCCCCTCTTTTCTCTGTTCCAATCAACAACAAAACAAACCCTCCTAGCCTTTGGGCTGTTACCCAAACACCTCACACCCACAGACCAAGGCCCAGCAGCTCCACATGTGGGCTCCCCAGGGATTTTCCCAAGGTCCCTTCCAGCTGGTTCCGCCAGCCCAGGAGGCTGCTAGCTGCGGTTTTCAGACACTAGGCACACAATCTGCTCACTCCCACAGCACTTCTGCACAGCTCTGTGTGGGACCCCACGCCACCCTCTGCACACCGTAAGTGAGGGGTTGATCACTCTGTCCTCCCTGGACCAGAGGTGAGCTGCCTGAGGACCACAGCGGGGCTGTCTTCATCTCCGTGTCTTTAAGGCCAGGTACAGTACTGGAAACACAGTAGGTGCTCAATAGATGCTTGCTAAAGTCGTTTATGCACTCCTTCTACACATTATCCAGTGGTGGAGACTGGTCACAGACAAGATTCACATAAAATAAAGAAACGCTAAGAAGTTTACTATCTGAGCAGGAGAATGTTAGGCTGTGCCTTCTGACTCCACTTCTGAAACTGCTGCTTCTTGGGTCACTGCTTGCTGTCCTGATGAAAATAGGGCAGGCAGTGAAGTGGAGCAGAACAGTTCTGATGGAGTCAGGGGACCTGGGTCCTGGTCACACTCCGCTCAGTGACCTTGGGCAGGCCACACCCTCCTTGGACCTCGGTTACCCACGGGTAAGATGAATGTGTTGGGGGCAGGGCTGCACTATCCAGTCCGGTAGCTGCTCGCTTCAAATGTGGCTGATGACCCTCTGGAACTGAATTAGAAACTTCATTTATTTTTAATTAATTTAAATTTAAAACCAGATACAAGCTTCAGATAGGAGATTTTTTTTTTTTTTTTTTCCAAGACAGAGTCTTGATCTGTCACCCAGGCTGGAGTGCAGTGGCGCGATCTCAGCTCACTGTAACCTCTGCCTCCCAAGTTCAAACAATTCTCCTGCCTCAGCCTCTCGAGTAGCTGGGACTACAGGCACGTGCCACCACGCCCAGCTAATTTTTGTATTTTTAGTAGAGACAGGTTTTCACCATGTTGGCCAGGCTGGTCTCAATCTCCTGACCTCAGGTGATCTGCCCACCCTTGGCCTCCCAAAGTGCTGGGATGATAGGCATGAGCCACCGTGACCGGCCAAATTTTTAAGTGCATTTGGAGTAACTTGCATATGTGAACCTATCTTTCTCAATTGTAAATGTAATAAAATCTGAACACAGATCAAGTATGTTGCAGCCTGGCAACAGAGGGAGACACTGTCTCTACAAAAAATAAAAAATAAATTAGCCAGGGGTGGTAGGGTGCACCTATAGTCCCAGCTACCAGGGAGGCTAAAGTGAAAGGATGGTTTGAGTCCAGGAGGTCAAGGCTGCAGTGAGTCGTGATCGTGCCACTGCACTCCAGCCTGGGCAACAGAGCAAGGCCCTGTCTCAAAAAAATATATATATCTATTTCTTTGGGACTAAGATATACTGTACGTGTAACAGATTTTGAAGACTTAATTGAAAAAAAGGTAATACTTTTTATGTTGATTACATATTGAAATTATATTAGATAGAACGGGTTACATAAAATTTATTATTAAGATTAATTTCACTTGTTTCTCTTCTTCATTTCTAGTATAGGTACTAGAAAATTGACAATTACCTATGTGCGGCTGGGTGCAGTGGCTCACACCTGTAATCCCAGCACTTTGGGAGGCCAAGGCAGGTGGATCACGAGGTCAGGAATTCAAGACCAGCCTGGCCAAGATGGTGAAGCCCTGTCTCTACCAAAAATAAAAAATTAGCCAAGCATGGTGGCAGGCGCCTATAATCCCAGCTACTCAGGAGGCTGAGGCAGAAGAATCGCTTGAACCTGGGAGGCAGAGGTTACAGTGAGCCGAGATCCAGCCACTGCACTCCGACCTGGTGACAGAGTGAGGCTCCGTCTAAAAAAAAAAGGAAAAAAGAAAAGAAAAAAGAGAGAGTTACCTATGTGCTTCATGTTCTACTTCTAGATTAAGGAATCTCTTAAGGTATTTCCTTTTTATGTTTATTATTCTGATATTCTACAAATCTACCAGGAATCATTAATTTTTGTGGGTTTGCTTATCTACCATCATGTACTTCCTCATCCCTTTCTTATGTTGGCATCTTGATTTTCCAAAGGAAAACAGCCTCTGTAAAATCTTCATCCCAGCTATAGGGAAGGGCATTAGGCCCAGGCCTGGCCAATCAGAGTAGAGCACTCTTCTTTGACCACCATGATTGGTTCAAGAATGACACGTGACCAGCAGGCAGAGCCAATGAGACTTCATTTAATTGAAAGTTTGAAAATGAGTTTGGCTTTTCCACTGGGGTTGTTAAGGAAGGGATAGAGCCCTAGACCTACGGGGGTGGGGGGCCATTTTGCTGCCATGAGTGAGGAGCCTGCCTGAGAAGGAAACCACTGCAGAGAAGAGGAAAACCAAGAATGAAGAGAGTCATGACCAGCCCCAATTTCTCTTCTGGCATTTTCACATTCCCCTCTCACACCCCTCCGCACCCCGCGCCCTACCTCCCAGAACCTGGCAAACTCTTCATCCTTCCAGCCTCAGCTGCCTTTGTCAAGGTCACAGTGACCTCTATGTTGCCAGAGCCAGGGGTTACATCTCTGTCTAGCTCCTACACAACTTCTTGACAACATTCAACATATTTGGCCATTCCCACCACTCTTGGCTTCCATGATGCCTTATGCTCCTCCTCCTCCTACCTCACTGGCCACTTTTCAGTCTCTTCTTTCATTTATTTGTTCTTTCATGTCTTCTTTCTGCAAGTATTTACTAAGAGCCTTCTATGTGCCAAGCCTTATGCTGTGCAGTAGGAAGTCAACAGAACAAAACCCCTGCCCTCAGAGAGTGACATTCTGGGGTAAGTCTTCTCTATTGATTCTCCACTTCTGCTCAACCTCCAAATATTGTCATGTACCAAGGCTCCACTGAGAACCCCAGGCCTTTTCCATCTTATCCTCTCTCGTGGCTTTAATTCCATCCACATATCAATGACTCCCAAATGTCTATCCGTAGCCCTGGCTGGGGCCCTGAACTCCAGACTCATAGATCCAACTGGCTACTTGACATAACTAGTGGGTTATCAACAGGCTGTCTCAGCTTAATGTGTTCAAAACATAACTATTGATTCCTCTATTGCCAGCCTCAACCTGTTTCTCCATTTGTCATCCTCCATCCTAGTCAATGGTACCACATCCACCCAGTTGCTCAGGCCAAAAACCAAGAGTCATCCTGATTCTTATCTGTTCTCCTCACCCACTTCCCATCCGTCAGCAAGTGCTGACAGCTCTGCCTCCAAAACGGACCCTGGAACTGTCACTTTTCCCTATGTCCGCTCCTATCACCCTAGTCCAAGCCACCATCATTGCTCACTGGGCCACCATCATGACCTCCAAACTGGTTTCCCCTCTTCCATTCATGCCCACCCTGCCCTTCAACTCTTCATACCATAGCCAGAGCGATCTTTTAATCATGTAAATCAGGTATCACTCCTCTCCTTAAAACCTTCCAGTAAAGAGCGTGGGCTTTTTACAACATTTATAAAAAACAATGGATTTGTAATTCGAATATATAAACAACTCCTACAAGTCAATTAGAAAAAGACAGCCTTTTAGAAAACTGGGCAAGGGATATATACTGACGATTCACAAGAGAAGAAATTCCAAGAGCCAATAAATATAAAATTATATGTTTAACCACGCTAGTAATCAGGGAAATACAAATGAAAACGAGTTACCATTTTATATCTAAAACATTGTCAAAAATTTTAAAGGCTGACTCTACCAATTGTTGGCAAAGATATAAAGAAATGGGATCTTTTGGATGCTGCCAGTGGAAATACAAATTAGTATGACAACTTTGAAGGGCCTAGTGACAACTTCTCATAATGTTGAACATCTGCACACTCTGCAACCTATTAATTTTCCACTTCAGAATCAGTTGCAATGGTAAAAAACAGGGTATGACCTAAGCACGTATCAACATGAGAATGGATAAATAAAATATGATGTGTGCGTGCCATATAATTCTATATAGTAGGTAAAAAGAAATTAACTAATTTAAAGTTATACCTATAAAACCATTGTCAGATGAAAAGAGGTGGGTCATCAAAAGACAGGAGCTCCATGCACACTGCTTCCATTTGTGCAAATTTAAAATTCTAAACTTAAAAAAGAAAAATGGTCAAGTGCAGTGACTCACACCTGTAATTCCAACACTTTGGGAGGCGGAGGCAGGTGGATCACTTGAAATCTGGAGTTCAAGACCAGCCTAGATAGCAGGGTGAAACCCTGTCTCTACTAAAAATACAAAAATTAGCTGGGTGTGGTGGTGCACACCTGTCCCAACTACTCAGGAGGCTGAAGCAGGAGAATCACATGAACCCAGGAGGCAGAGGTTGCAGTGAGCTGAGATCACACCACTGCGCTTCAGCCTGGGTGAAAGAGCAAGACTCCATCCCAAGATAAAAAGGAAAGAAAGAGAGGAGAGGAAGAAAGGAAGGGAGGAGGGGAGGAAGGGAGGGAAAAGAAAAATGGCTTCTTTTTAGGAAGGAAGAAAGGGAGGAAAAGGAAAATGGCTTCTTTTTAGGAAGGAAGGAAGGAAGGAAAAGGAAAATGGCTTCTTTTTATGCTTGGGGTAAAATCCTAACTTCCTGCCATAGGGCACAAGGTCTTTGCCTATCTCTCTAACTCCATCTTATCCCATCCCCTAAGCTCTGGCCACACTGGCCGTCTTTCAAACATCTTTTAGTACAGCATTTTCATGCCCACAATCGGGCCTTTCCTTGAACCTTACTGCCTCTGCCTGGCACTTAAACTTAATCTTCCCCTAAGCCTCTCCGTCACTTCCGGACATTCTCGTGTTTGTCCATCTATTTGCTTGTTCATTTCCTTGTCTATCCCCACTAGATAGTAAACTCCAGAAAAATGGGATTGCTGCCTTTCCTTTTCAGTGGTATATCCTCAAGGGATGGCATTTAGTAGGCACTCAATACTTGCTTGTTGAATGAATAGATGTGACTTCCTTCAAGAAGTCTTTCCCAAATTCCTAGGCTAAGAAACATTTCCCAAATCTGCACTCCTACAGCCTCCTGTCTTGGCTGTCTCAGCAATTTTCCCACTATGATTCAGAAACTCTTTTTTTGAGAAGGAGTCTTGCTCTGTCATCCAGGCTGGAGAGCAGTGGTGCGATCTCAGCTCACTGCAACCTCCGCTTCCCTGACTCAAGCAATTCTTCCACCTCAGCCTCCTGATTTGCTGGGGTTACAGGCATACACCACCATACCCGGCTAATTTTTGTATTTTTAGTGGAGACGGGGTTTCATCATGTTGATCAGGCTGTTCTCGAACTCCTGACCTCAGTTGATCCACCTGCCTTGGCCTCCCAAAGTGCTGAGATTACAGGCGTGAGCCACTGCACCTAGCCTAATTCAGGAACCCTTGATCTGGGGTTCTCAAATAGATGTCTGGAGAACCCATGAACATTCTAAAATCGTAGACAGGATTTCATGTGCATGTGCTTGTTGCCTCTTCTGGGGCCAGGGTTCTCAGTTTCCATCATTTTCTCAAAGGCATCTGTGACACAAACACATGAAAATTGTTTTTGTAACACTATCCTCTTTCCGGTTGGGTTATAACTGGACCAGGTTCTCCAGACTGTAGGCTGCTCGATAGCTGGAAGCTGCTGAGTCCACCACTGTTTCCCAAAATGCTAGTGCAGGGCTTGCCGTGTAATAGGTGAATCTCAATGAAATCTTGAATGAGTGAGTGAGTGAATGAATGCATGCATGGTTTGGGAGCCTGGAAACCAGGCCTATATTCACTCAGATCCCTTAGGTGCCTGAGATATCAGACGTTGGAACAGACGGGGAACAGAAAGCTGGCCTCAGGGCAAGGAAGGCTAAGCGCTTGGCTCCCCCAGAGATGAGCAGGGCCCTGGAGGGGGCTGCCCACTTTCTCATCCTAAGCCCAAGGCTCTGGGTCGGGATATGTTACTGCTGCACCCCTCAGGGACTGCCTGCCTCCTCCTCCCTCCACCTCGCCCGAGAAGGAAGGCTGCAGCCTCCTCAAAGATGGCTTTGGTAGCAGGGGTGTTGCCCCCGAGATCAGTGCAATCACCAAGCTCAGACAGCCCCATGGAAACCCCACAACAAGGCACCCAAACAGAGACCAAACCCATCCCAGGAAACTCAAGGGGCGAGGAGAGGTGTCTACTCCACCAGTGACTTAGGAATCTAGAAATTCCGGTGGGGCCAACTGAGCAAGGGGTGCGGGACACCCAGCCTCATTCCACAGAAAGAAATTCCAAGCTCCAAGATGAGTCCCCATTTTCCATGTGGCCGGAGTCTTTGTCCAAAGCCGCAGAATCCCATCCACATTCTTTATGGGGCAGGGGCAGGGGGTGAGGGGTTCTTCCACTCAGAGAGTAGTGGTTCCCCAACCTTTTTGTTCACTCTCAAAATGTATAGATTTATGTATCTATAAGTTATAGAAAAAATCCATTTTTAAATATATATGCACATAAAAACAAAAGCTCATCTTGCATACCCTCAGCGGCACACACCTCCCTGAGAAGTTGATGAAGGAAGTCTAAGCTCCTTCGTGGCTGGGCCCTCAGGTATCATGAGGAATATTTAATACCACTGGCCACCATTGATTGAGGTCTACCATGTTCCAGGGTTTGTGCTACATGATCTACATTTAGGATTCCAATTGAATCCTCACAATATCTATGAGCCCCATTTGACGTAAGAGGAAACTGAGGCAGGGCAGGCCACGTGACTTACCAAAGGCACCTTGGCCAACAAGTGGCAGAGCTGAGATTCAAACACAGCTCATTGGATTCCTGTGACCTTAACCTCCACTTTAGAGGCATCATTTATAGAGCCCAAACTCAGATATATGGGGCTGTCCCTGATTTAGTTTCAGTCCTCACAGAAACCCTGGCAGGGGATCACCATTGCTTTTCGCATCTTACAGAGGAGCAGAGACTCAGGAAGGCTAAGTAATCTGCGCTAGGTCACACAGAGAGGTAAGTAATGGCAGACACCCACGCCTATCTGATTCCAGCATTCTCCCATGAGGACTGTTTTCCCAGGCAGGGCTGAAGTCTAGGTCAGTTTGGCCACTCCCACCCACTACCCCCATCTCCAAGTCCAGAATACAGCTAAGTCCTTCTCTAGATTAAATATCTCAGACACAAACCAGCACCTAAAACAGTGACTGGCAAATAGTCTGAGCTTGATGAATGAATGAATGAATGAATGAACCAGTGAACTAGAGAACATATAGATGAATGGATGAATGAATTTCCCCTAATCACATTCTCTCCTCTCAGAAAGAAAGAGCCTGTGATTCCCACTATGAGAGGCAGATCTGGGTGCCCACCAAACACTTTCACGAGGTCTGGAGACCACTTAAGAGGTGAGTTCTAGGATGTGGGCTCACCACGTGTGTTTCTGGAGAACGAGCCCTGTTGTTTCCACAACCGTAACCCACCCTTGGTCCACAGAGCCTGTTTATACTCATGTTGCCACGGGCTTCTCCCCATGGCTGTGGTGAAGTAGGCACTACCCTCCCATTTTACAGGTTGAAGAGCCTGCCACACAGAGAGGGAAAGTGAACTGTCCAAGGTCACACAGGAAACGGGTGGCAGAGTCAGGGGCTCACCTGCTCTTCTCACTTTCTCCTCCAGCCTACTTCTGTGTATTGGGATCTGACCTTACGTTGCCATCATTCAGGGATGGAATTGTTAGGGGTTTGTCCCAAATCCACAGGTCAGGAAACAACATCCTACTCCTCATTTAGAGAGAAATAAAATAGAAACAAACACACAGCAAGGGATCCCAGCTAGGGCAGCACAGCCAGGTCCAGAGACCTCCGGAGAGCCACAGGGCGTGTCCCAGGCAGTCAGGTTAGGAACCAGGAAGAATCAGGGGCATCACCCAGGGATGGCAAAACAGGCACAACCCAGTAAGAAGAAGCCCCAAGAACCCGGGCAAGCAGAATCAGCAATGGGCTCTTCCTCTGCCCTCCTGCTCACCCCTCCTGGCAGGGCACAGTATCACTAAAGAAGTCACGTGCCGGATGATGGGCTGAGAGGACAGAACCCTTCCCTAGAATGGGCATGGTGCTGCGGTGCCTGGCCCTGCTGCCAGCTCAACCCAGCCCGGCCCTCACCAGACAGCCAAGCACAATGGCTCTCTCAGGCAGGCAGACAATTCAACCCTTTCAGACCAAGGGCATCCGGGCTGGCATTCTCCGCACCTCTGTTTCTCCCTGGCTCCTGTAAGTGAATCACTCAGAATTAATGACCCTGGGAACAATGAATGGGGAGCAGATTTGGGTTCTTGTTGAGCAGACAGAAGACTGGATTCTAGGAACAACCGTTCCATGGCTACTGATGGAGACCAGAGCAGTGGATGCTCCAGGGTCATGGAGGCACGCTGCAGAGTGCACAGAATCATTACTGACTGTGGCCATCCGAACCATAGAGCGTGAGGGCTGCAGCCTCATGGATTGTTTGAGCCACAGATTGTTCTAATCACAGAGCCACAGAAATCCAGTATCTCAGAACCATCAGTTACTAGCATCCCAGAATCAGTAACTCAAGGAATCACAGGCTTCCAGGACCATCAGTCATCAGTTGCTAGAATCCACCTCTTTAGGGCAGGAGAAGAGTCTTAGAGACCATCCTGTCTGAGGCCTCTTTCTGCAGTTAAGGAAACCAAGTCAGCTGATCAAGGTCACAAAGCTAAGACTAGTGGCCAGGACTTGCCACTCCCTGTCCTCATTCCATTCTAAAGAAGTGGGCAGGAGCGGCAGCAGCCTCAGCTCCTGGATACTCGGCCCCTCAGAGTTTGGTCTGGTCCCCCCGTGGAGGATTATCTGACACTGTCAGGGCACTTGTGGTCAAGCCCTTCCACTGCATCAAAACCAGAGGCTTTGTGGATTCTAATGTCAGGATGATGTGTTTTGCAAGTCTGGACAGGCCTGGATTCTTTTAACCAATCCTCCACTTCCTCGCCTAATAAGGGAGAATTGTGCACCCTTGTGATTTTACCTGGGGCTCTGCCTACTGGTGATTACACAGGAGAGAGAGCCAGTCCTCCTGGGTTTCAGCTTGAGATACCCATTGCCTCATCAGGGTCACTTCAGTTCACTGGTAAGCCACAGAAGGAAATCCAGCCTCACTTTCTAAAGGCCTATCACATGCTAGACTCAAGAAAGTTACTAATACTAAGAAGGGAGAGAACCCATCCCCACTTTTGAGCCCCTTATAGTCCACTGAGACTGTCAGATATGTATGTGATTATATTAATATGTCAAGGCAGAATGTGATGGTAATACACACAGAAGAGACAGAAATTAAGAAAAGTTTCATGAGAGAGGAACAGCATTTAAATGGAGCCATTCAATGGCTTTTCTACATATCAGTTCCTGACTTCTGCTTCTGGCTGTGATGAAGTAACAAAGACTGGACTTACCTTCCCACCCTAAGCAACTAAAAACTGAACAAAACCAGCCAGGCGCGGTGGCTCACACCTGTAATCCCAGCACTCTGAGAGGCTGAGGTGAGCAGATCACCTGAGGTCAGGAGTTGGAAACCAGCCTGGCTAACATGGTGAAACCCTGTTTCTACTAAAAATACAAAAA
>NW_012114253.1:3405741-3421287 GCF_000951035.1 Colobus angolensis palliatus | reverse complement strand
TCAGCCTCCCAAGTAGGTGGGACTACAGGCGCCCGCTACCTCGCCCGGCTAGTTTTTTGTATTTTTAGTAGAGACGGGGTTTCACCGTGTTTGCCAGGATGGTCTCGATCTCCTGACCTCGTGATCCACCCATCAGGGCTTCCCAAAGTGCTGGGATTACAAAAAAATAGCTTTTTATAGACTCTTTAGCCAACTCCGTATCATTGTATAAGGACAATTTTCTATAATAAAGCTCTCTCAGCAGTTCTGTTTCTCTGATTGAACCCTGACTGACAAATATGTAAAATGGCATAATATTTTGTGAACATTATAAGTTAAAGAGCATGTTATTATTATTATCATTATTATTATTATTTTGGAGTCAGGATCTCCCTCCATCATCCAGGCAGGAGTGCAGTGGCATGATCATGGCTCCCTGTAGCCTCAACCTCCTGTGCCCAAGTGATCCTCCTGTCTCAGCCTCCTGAGTTGCTGGAACTACAGGCATGAACCACACACCTGGATCCTAAAGATGCATATCATTAACCCTAAAGCAACCACCAAAAAAATAGTAGAAATAAAATGGTATCTTTTTTTAAAATAATTAATCAAAAGGAGCCAAAACGGAAATTAAGGAACAAAGAGGAGATGGGATAAACAGAAGGCAAATAGAAACATGGAGTATTTAAACCCAATCATATCAATAATTACATTAAAAGCAAACTATCTAAATAGTTACATTTAAAGATGGAGATTGTCATATTGGAGTTTAAAAAAAAAAACAAGACCTAGTTATATGCTGTCTACAAGAAACCCACTTTAAATATAAAGACACAGATGAGTTAAATATAAAAAGATGACAAAGTATATACAAGGAAAACACTAATTTTAAGAAAGCCGGAGTGGCTATAATAACACCAAATATAGTAGACTTAAGAACAAGGGTTATTATCAGAGATTAAGAAGGACATTTATTAATGAAAAAGAGATCAATTAATCAAGAGGATGTAACCCTTCTAAATATGTATGCACCTAATAACAGAGCTTCAAAATACTTCAAGCAAAAACTGACACACCTGAAAAGAGAAACAGACAAATCCATACTTAGAGTCTGAAATGTCAACATTTCCATCATTGATATAACAGGTAGACAGAAAGTCACCAAGGATCCAGAAGACTTGAACACTGTCAACCAACTTGAATTAAGTGACATTTATAGAACACCCCACCCAACAACAGAGTACACAGTATTTTCAAGGACACACAAAGCATTCACCAAGATATGCCAAAGGCTGGGCTGTAAACAAGTCTCAATATATTTCAAATGATTGAAGTCACCACACTGATTCTGGAGAAGAAAAAAAAAGATAAAAGAATACACAAGTTCTTTCAACTCCAAGAGAGAAAAGAGCAATTTTCTATATGACGGAAATGAGTCATCTTTGCTGCAGAAGAGTGATAGCGATGGATTACTCTAGTGTGCCTTAAGATCTAACTTCTTTCAAACCAGGCCATGAATCAGATGGGACTTCCAGGCCGGAGGAGCATGTCACTGGAGGACTTTCAAAGAGAAGGCGCTGATAATAGTGGCTTTAAAGAAACCAGCCAGTATATAGCCAGTTCCCTGAGTTCCTGTGATAAATCCCACTCCTGTACCTCCTCTTGGGTGTCCCCTGGGCAGGGCACCTCAGTGTGTCCAAAACCAAAAGAACAGCATGTCCTCAGCCTCCCAGGGCCTCCACCTTTATATAACCTCCTTCTCAAAACAGTTGTTTATCCTGAATGATCCAGCTTAGTTAAGACACCACCCAGAAACTTACAGGTATCCTCACCTCTGCCTCTCCTTCAGTCTCTGCTTGGTTAGTCAGTCACTGAGCCCTGTGAAGTCTCTCATTGATCTCTCCAACCCATCTTCTCTTCCCTCCTCACTGCCACTACCAAGTCCAAGCCCCTTCTCATTTTTCATCATTTTCTCCAGCCTCCTCATCCCTCCCCTGCAGCTGGTCCTGCCTCCCCACCATGCTCAGCCCCACTGGCCAATGGACTCTCAACTTTGTTTTTCAGGTCTTAAAAGTCACACAACAGTACATATACCATGTCAAAAAATGTTTAATACAAGCAAGCAAAACTCAAAATACATTAATAAATAGAAGTAAAAACAAATTTTAAATCAAAAGCCCATCACCATCCAGCAATAACCAATGTTAACATTTTGGATCACCAGCCTTCTGTTTCCTAAATGTTCATTTATGTTTTTCTTTTTTCTTTTTTTTTTCCAAGACAGAGTTTTGCTCTTGTCTCCTAGGCTGGAGTGCCGTGGCATGATCTCGGCTTGCTGCAACCTCCACCTCCCAGGTTTAAGCAATTCTCCTGCCTCAGCCTCCGGAGTAGCCACCACGACCAGCTAATTTTTGTATTTTTAATAGAGACGGGGTTTCACCACGTTGGCCAGGCTGGTCTCAAACTCCTAACCCCGTTATCCGCCCGCCTCAGCCTCCCAAAGTTCTGGGATTACAGGCGTGAGCCACCACACCTGGCCACATTTATGTTTTTCACCAAATGGGATTGTTCTAGACATACAACTATGGTGAGCCAGTTTACCCGGGACTGTCCTGGCTTTTGCACTGAAGCTCCTGTGATCCAGGAAACCACTCAGTCCTGGGCAAACTGGGATGGTTGGTCTCCCTACAACTTTTCTGTTTAATAGATTAGCACCTTTTGATGTTAATAATAGGCAGCTATGTCTTCATTTTAATGACTCTAGGAATACCAGTGAAGATAAATATATAAGTGGTCTTTTAAAGGTAAAAAACCTGCTGTCTTCCACTTACCATCCCTTCATGCACCCCATGGTATTAAGCAGTAAGCTCAAAAGTGGGGAGGAGGGGAATCTGGGGACACCTAGGAAAAGCCACTGGCTTAGGGAGAAAGAGTAGCAGAAGTTCTATTTATATGTATTCCTTTTTTTCTCATCATAGCTCACTGTAGCCTTAAACTCCTGGGCTCAAGCAATCCTTCTGCCTCAGCCTCCCGAGTAGCTAGGACTACAGGTGTGTGCAACTATGCCTGGCTAATTTTATTATTATTATTATTATTATTATTATCATTATTGTAGAGATGGGGTCTCCTTATGTTGCCCAGGCTGGTCTTGAACTCCTGGCCTCAAGTGATCCTCCCACCTTTGCCTCCCAAAGCACTGGGATTACAGCTGTGAGCCACCATGCCCAACCTACATGTATTTTTTTATCTCATGTTCTTCATTTTTCTATTTTTGTGTGTCTCATAGTGTACATGATACATGTGTACAGTAGTGCACATACATAACTTAGTGATAAATAAATCTCCATATAATGGAGGGTTTATTTCCAGCATGCGTCTAAAGGCTGGAAACACTAGCCCAGCTGATAAAATATTTCTTCTTTAGCAGTCCTGGAATGTCCAACATAATCAAGGCTTTGCTTCTCCCTCCAGTTTCACCTGCCACCTCCCTCACTGATATGGTGTGGCTGTGTCCCCACCCAAATCTCATCTTGAATTGTGGCTCCCATAATTCCCATGTGTTGTGGGAGGGGCCTGGTGGGAGATAATTGAATCACGGAAGTGGTCTCCCTCATAGTGTTCTCGTGCTAGTGAATAAGTCTCATGAGATCTGATGATTTTATAAGGAGAAACCCCTTTGGCTTGGTTTTCCTTCTGTCTCGCCTGCTGCCATGGAAGACGTGCCTTTTGCCTTTTGCCATGATTGTGAGGCCTCCCCAGCCGCATAGAACTGTGAGTCCATTAAACCTCTTTTTCTTTATAAATTACCCAGTCTCAGGTATGTCTTTATCAGCAGCATGAAAACAAAGTAATACACCCATCCCCCCGCAAGCAACACCAAACCATATCTGTTCCCTGAATATCCGTATTCTCCCCTCCAAGCTGTTCCCCTCCAAGAGGTTCCCATCACCCCACCCCATTCACTCCTGGCTAACCTCTGCAGTTCCTCCATTGCAGCTGACAGGCTAACCCAGGTCAGATACCACCTCTGCCAGGAAGTCTTTCTGGAACACTCCTCCTCTCATGCCCATCCCATCCAGGTTAGGTGCCCTTCCTCTGCGTTTCCATAGCACCCTGTGCTTACCTGCACCACAACGCTGACCACATGAGTTAGTAATTACCTATTTAACCCTTTGTGACTTCCCCTGATTCCCTGGTGGCCGCCCAGCCCAGTGCCTGTCACATAGCCGTCTCCTAGTAAATGGTGAAAGAATAAACAAACAACAATTGCAAACATATATATAACACTTTCCAAATGCACGACACTGATTACAGATCAGGAAACAGAGGCACAGAGAAGTCAAGGTACTTGTCAGGGTCACAGAACTAAGTGGCAGAGCTGGGCTTTGAACCCAGGCAAACTGGCTTCAGAGTCCATGCTATCCATTGTTATGCTACAACGTCACTCAGCAGAAGAATGAATGAATAAATGAAGAACAAATAAAGAGAGGAATGAAGGAACAGATGAATGAACAAAGGAATAAGTAAAGGAATGCCCAGGGGCCTGGTCCCAGGCTGCTTTGCAGACATCAACCAATTGCACTGTCTTTAAGTTGCCTTTGTCATTGTCCATCTAATGCCATTTTTCATATTTTAGTTGCTGCTTGTGGAGGCACTGGAAGTTTGTCCCTCCTCCCTCCTCACCCCTGTACCAGCATCAACCAGACCTCCCTCCCTTCCTAACTCCCCCATTGCAGCTCACAGGGTAATGAGCATCAGAATTGCAGGATCATGGCATATTAGAGCTGGAAGGTACACTTAGCACTATCCAGTCCAATCTTGCATTTTGTAGATGGAAAAATGGAGGCCCAGAGAGGCAAAGCAACTTCCCCAAGGTCACACAGTAACTTAGCGCAGAGTCAAGAGCGAGCCCAGTCTCCTGGTTTTCCATCTGTCTCCCTTTAGTAAGCTGTCTCTGTTTATTGCTTGAGCTTTGTCAATCAAAAGCAATTTGGGGCAAAGCACAACAGATGGGTTTAGTGAGTTCTCTAAGGCACTGTTGAGAAAAGTTCCTGGGAACAGGGAGGTGAGAAATGCAAGGTCAAGGCCCTGCAATTTCCTCCAGGCAGATAAATAAACAACCAAAACCATCACTGAGGACTCACCATGTGCTCAATGCTTCCCTGTATTATCCCATTTCGGCCTCCGACAGAAAGTAACTATCCTGGTTTTAGAAATGAGCAAATTGAAGTTCAGAGAGGTAAACAGAGTGACCAGCTCATCCCCAGTTTCTTGGCACTGTCCCAGTTCTAAAACTGAAAGTCCCATGTCTTGGGAACCCCTTTAGTCCCAGGCAAACCAGGACAGTGGGTCACCCACAAGGTAAGCAGCCTGCCCAGAGGACTGGATCCCAGAGATCCAAGCTCAGATCTGCTGTGGACTCCCATGCCCTTCCTCCTACACCACGCTGCATCCTCTGGGAAAATACATAAACTCTCAAGGGAAAAATAAACAGATAAGCAGGTGGGGTCAGGAGCGGGGAGCGGGAAGTAGGCCAGAGGAGGGTGGGCACCAAGGGGCAGCTCTGAAGTCAGGTCAGCCCTGGGTCACTGCAGCCCAGCCATCTGGGAGGTAGAATGCTACTGGGTGTCGGGCCAGGGGAGGACAAACAAGGTTCTTATTCTTCTCTCTTTATCTGGAGGACTCTGTTTACGGCAATAACCCTATTATCTCAGCCAGGTCTCTGGTCTCTTGCCAGGCGGTGACAAGGGGTTTAGGGGCTGAGGCTCTGACCAAACCAGTCTCCCTGGGACCCTGGCATGCTCTCCCTTCTCATCTGACAACCTGATTGGGGTTGGGGAAGCATGGTGAGCACCACAGGACAGGGGACCCCTGCCCACTCGTGGAGGCCACAGGGAGATCAGGACCCCATGCTTGGACAGTGGATTTCCCTGTCGTTGGGAGGGGATTTGAGAGTAGCTGACCGCCTGCTGGGAGCCAGACTCCTGACTGCTGTGGTCTCTTTCAACCTTCTCCTCCCTAAAGCACTCAGACAGGCATCCTCACCTCCACCTTACAGAAGCGGAGGGGATGTCCCTTAGAGAAGTCACATAGCATGTCAGTGACACAGGGCGGCCAGGGCACAGCAGTGACCCCAACTCTCCCTGCCTCCCAAGCCTCCGCACGAGGCTGTAAAACAGTGGCGGAGACACAGACTCTGTCCTGGCTGTATGTCTGTGTGACTTGCTTCCCACTACACCTACCTGGACACCTCTCCTGCCCGGACCCTTCTCCCACCTGGACACCTCTCCCACCCGGACGCCTCTCCCTGTCGGACACCTCTCCCGCCCGGACGCCTCTCCCGCCCGGACACCTCTCCCGCCCGGACACCTCTCCCCGCCGGACACCTCTCCCCGCCCGGACACCTCTCCCCGCCCGGACACCTCTCCCGCCCGGACACCTCTCCCCGCCGGACACCTCTCCCCGCCCGGACACCTCTCCCCGCCCGGACACCTCTCCCGCCCGGACACCTCTCCCCGCCGGACACCTCTCCCCACCCGGACACCTCTCCCCGCCCGGACACCTCTCCCGCCCTCCTCCACAGGGTGATTTGTCCTCATCCTGGGACCTCAAGCGTGGCCTCCCCTGACCCTCAAGCTGGGGTGAGTGCCCTGTCTTAGAACTTAGTTTTTTGCCATTACTTTTAATGTGATTACTTTTGCACCAACCTAATATATCAGTGCTGGGGACAGGGAGTCACTTCCTGTCCTTTTAACTTGCATTAAAAGTAATGGCAAAAGATACTTAATATTTACTTGTTGCACAAATAAATAAGTAGATTAATTAATTGCCAAATACTCTTGAGGTCCAACTTCAATCAGGTGGCATCCTGCAGTCAACGGCCCACCTAAAAGTCTCCCGGCTGCTGCCTCTGTTCCATCCCCTCCCCCACCCTTCCATTGGCCTTCCTCTGTTACCACTTGGCTCAAAGTGTGGTCCCCAGATCCACAGCACCAGCATCACCAAGAGCTTGTTGGAAATGCAACAACTCGGTCCCTGCCCCACCAGGCCCCGGGGCCCTTGGCTAAGAGCTTGAAAACTGTTAGAAATCGTGATATACTACCTTAGGTGAGCCTTGCTAAACCTACTGTGTGTTGGTGTTATTCCCATCGCTACAGATGAAGCTGGGCTTCAGGGAGGGGAAATCGCTTCTCAAGATTGAACAGCCAGGAAACAGCAGAGGTAGGATTCAAACTTGGGCTTGTCTCTCTTCAAAGCGGATGGAAATTGACACTGCTGCCATGTGCTGAAAGGAGGAGAGAAACCTGCATTTACTGAACACCAACAATGTGCCAAGTTCTGTATGACTCTCTCGTTTCATCTTCCTCACTCCCTTATGAAGTAGGGGGTCGCACGTTCTTATTTTACAGATGAGACTCGGAGGCTCAGGAAAGGGAGGTGACTTGCCCAAGGTCCACAGCTGGGAAACAGCTGAAATGGGGCACAAAGCTGGAAGTCTGCTCCTCACCCTGGGGAACGGACACCAGGTGACGATAGATAGTGTCCTCGCACGGCAGCAGGCACTGGCTCTCAGGGGACTGCGGGGTCACTGCTCAGCTCACACCTGTCCTTTCCCTCCCCTGAGAGAGCTTGTGGCCTTGGGCCACATCACGCTTTCTTTTTCTTCCTAACCCTCAGCCCTTAGTTTAGTCATTATCCAGCTCTGATGGAGCACAAACGCATGCTGCTGGTGACGACCGGCTACCAAGGTGGGATGTCACCCTCCCAGCTATTCCCATCACTTGTCCTGGCAGGTGCCAAGAATTCCTGAGGTCACCTCAAGGCCCCTTCCTGCATTCCTAGCGTTCTTGTCACAGGGCTGTCCTTTCTGGCCCCACACGTGAACCTCTGCTGCAGGCTGAGCTCACAGGCGAATGCGTCACACCGTGGTGACCAGGGCAGGAAAGTGGGATCAGTGAGGCCCTGCCTGCTCTGGATGTAAGACTTTGGCAGATTCCTCTGCCTCTCAGCCTCAGCCTCTCCGTCTCTGAGAGGGGCGGGTAATAATCAGACCTCCCCCTCCCAAGGTGTTTGTGAAGAGCATTCAGCGTGCGTGGAAGTGGCTGGGCCTTCTATATCTCTCACTGCCAGCAGTCAAAACATGGCCCAGGACTGTCTGATGGGTCTGCCAGTGGGAGTGGGCAGCACACGAGCTTCCATTTGTATGAGCAGCTCACAGGGACGCGGGTTGCTTGGAAGGAGAGGAGGGAAATGGGATTGGGCCCAGTGTATGCCACATGAAGAGGTGGCTGTTGGGAGACCCAGGCAGGGGCTGGGCAGTGCTGCCCAGGGAGGAATATTTGCCCCAAATATGCAGAGAACACAGCTCCACGGCCCCAGGGAGGGAGGGGAGCTTCAGAAAACAGTTTCTTGGATGAATCTCCACATTTCCACAAAGGACACCGGCCACAGTGGCCAGACCTGCTTAGTGACCTCAAGGGCAAAGAGCATAGAAGAGGAGAGGGGTGGCCAAAACCGGGCAGGGGCTGGTGGTGGTTGTGGCTGGGACTTGTGAGCACTCAGGACACACTCAACTCCCAGACCTAACCAGGTCAGGTTTTGCAGAAGCCAGACATATAGGAGAGCACCTGGCAACCAGATCCACTGAAATTGGGTGGGTGCTATTAATGCAACCCATTTATAAGCACACACTAGGGATGGCTGGAGAGACGGGCACTGCACAGAGGAGGCACACACCAGGAGGAGACGGCAAGGGCTCCGGACACACAGCCGCCAGAGCCCACGTCCAGCCGGGGCTGTGGGCCCTGCAGCCTGTGTTCACCTACTTACCCTTGTCCAGACCTAGATACAGGGCAAAAAGGCACGCCTAGCGGAGCCCCAGTAAAGTCCTTATAAAGTGAAGACTTCTTGGTGAGTCAGCCTGAGCCAGGCCGGCCCAGCTCATTCATTGCGAAGGTATTTTCTTTTCAGTGTTTTTCTGCAAAGCCTTTCACTGCCACGGAGGTGAAGTCATCCGCTGGTAAACGCTCTGCCTTGCGGTAAATTTCCTCTGAACTTTCTGCTTCTGTTTAACTCGCCAAACCTCAAGGGGAGCTGGCAGTCAGAGTCGTGCAAAGGTCACTGGGCTGAGTCGGAGGCCTGGGTTTAAATCCCAGCCCAGCCCCTTTCTAGTTTCGGGATCTTGATGGATGTAAGTCATATCTTTGGGCCTCAGTTTCTCTGTTTCTAAAACGAAGTCACTACGATCAAAAGTATCCTAAAGAAATGTAACGCTACACACTCATGTAATCAATAAATATTTATTGGGTTCTTAGTGAGTGTCAAGCACCATGCCAGACAATGGAAATTATGGTAAGGAAACACACATACACACATGCATACACACACATGTGCACACGTGCACATACACACACAAGCATGTATATGCGACGTGTATGTATATTCTGATGGGAAAGACAGACATGAATCAAATGATCCCATCAATGAATATTAAAACACAGCTGTGATTAGTGCGGAGCTCTCTGGTGCTCTAAGAGCTTGCAATGGGGGCTTGAGCCAGTCTGGAGTGAGCAGGGGTGGGACACGGAAGACTTCCCAGAGCACAAATGGAGCGGGAGATGGGAAAGACAACCAGGCATTGCGCAGGCAGAGAGAAGGGGCAAGCAAAGCCCCTGCAGAACCATGGCTTGTGCCAGGCCAGGGAGGTCAGCTTACCAGGGGCAGAGCAGTGAGGGGCCAGGAGGACTGTGGACATAGGAAAGATGGGAAGATGACTGAGCTAGCAGCCCTGAGGGCAGCTTCCTGCTCCGATATCCCAGACCAGAAGCTCCCAGTGCAGTCAAGTGGCTTTGCAGCTAACATTATGAAACATCAGTGGATTAAATTTAATTTGGGGCTAGATCAGACACTATCATATACCTGCACAAAGAGCAGTGGGTACCGGAAAACTGACCACTGAAAATAGTCTATCCATCAGTTTTATTTTTCTGTTATTTGAAAAACACTGCCATGGTTGGGTTTGAGTAATAGTAAACTTCAGCCCAACACACAGAGCAACAGTTTTCCATGGGAGGCCCCCTGAGCCCAGCTAAACTCAACACTTGCCTTTCCAGGAAACGGCATCCGTGAGGCCACCAGGCGGTAGCCTGGGAGGGGCAGTGGAATTCCTGGGCAGCTGCTAAAGAGCAAATCACACACTAGTGATGGTGCCACCCTTTTGTTTCAGAAGCAGAAGAAAACTCAGGTCCAGGATCCAGGCAATATTGGTCTTACAAATATGCTAAATAATGAGGGGTTTTTTTTGTTTTTTGGGTTTTTTTTGAGACAGAGTACCGCTCTTGTTGCCCTGACTCTTGTTGCCGGTGGTGCAATCTCGGCTCACTACAACCTCCACCTCCCAGGTTCAAGCGATTCTCCTGCCTCAGCCTCCTAGTAGCTGGGATTACAGGCGTCTGCCACCAGACCTGGTTACTCTTTTTGTATTTTTAGTAGAGACGTGGTTTCACTATGTTGTCAAGGCTTGTTTTGAGCTCCTGACCTCAGGTGATCCACCTGCCTCGTCCCAAAGTGCTGGGATTACAGCGTGAGCCACTGCACCCGGCCAATAGTGACCTCTTATTGGGTGGTCCTTGACTAGTAGCCATCTGTCATCCTGACCCAGTAGTGAGCACCAAGAAAACTGAGGCTGTCTATGTCACCACTGTATCCCCAGCCTGGTTGGTGTTTGGCACAGGGAGACAGCTCTGAAAATACATAAGGAAAGAAAAGAAAAGGGAGGGGATGGTGCTTGTCATATGGAACTCTGGGAATATCATGTTATAGCTTAAACTGCTACATCAACTTTTACGAATATTAGATATTGAACTACCTAAAGTTTGTATTGCTTTCTTTAAGATCATAGTGGGTTTAGGGACGAGTGATTTAGATAATTCAGGTCTCTCTGTATAAAAAGTTGATCTACAGGCCGGGCGCAGTGGCTCACGCCTGTAATCCCAGCACTTTGGGAGGCCGAGGTGGGCGGATCACAAGGTCAAGAAATCAAGACCATCCTGGCCAACATGGTGAAACCCCGTCTCTACTAAAAATACAAAAATTAGCTGGGTGTGGTGGCACATGCCTGTAATCCCAGCTACTCGGGAGGCTGAGGCAGAAGAATCACTTGAACCTGGGAGACAGGGGTTGCAGTGAGCCGAGATGGCATCACTGCACTCCAGCCTGGCGACAGAGCGAGACTCGGTCTCAAAACAAAACAAAACAGAAAGTTGATCTACAAGTGTGGAGATGAAGACATTTCCCCTTCCTCGATAATATTTTTCTTGCAACAAACATTGCCATCCAAGATCATTCCTTCTGGGAACAGAGGGATGGAAGAAGGAAGGAAAAGGAAAAGCAAAAAGCAATTCCTCAAGCATCTCTGGCACCCGCTGTGTGCCCAGCCCTGTGCTAAGCCCGGGTTATCCAGGGAATGGCAAGTGGGGCATTCCAGGTACCAGGTAATAATTGAACACAACAGACATGGGTTGCCATACCAGGGCTCCATCTGCAATGTAAGCAGGAAAATATTCCAAGCCATGCACGTGATTCACAAATGACCCTTGGACACGGGCAGGGACAGGCAGCTGACCTCTAGAGACAAGTGACCTGCCTTCCAACCCTGGCTCTGTTGCTTTCTTGTTTGGGCAAGTTCCCACTCTGCTCAGAGCCTCGGTTTTCTTGGCTGTAAAATGGGACCACCAAGTGTTGGCAGGGCTGTGTGAGCAATGAGTGAGATGAGCTGTATAAAGACCTCAGCTCCAAGTACAGCGCTCAGGGGTGGGGAGATTAATTTCAGCTGGGGGCAACTGGGAGGGTTTTTTTGAGTGGGATTGATGTAAGTCCCTAGAATCAGGGCAGGACTGCACAGGCGAGGCACAGGGCAGGGGAGGGCGGCTGCACAGCCACAGTGAGGGCTCTCTGTGCACAGGTAAGGCTGGTTTGTCGTTGATGATGGTAGCGGAGGTGACTCCTCCCTTTGAAAAGTGATTTATTTTTAAATGAGGGCTGACCACAGACTTAGCCACTTCATGCTCTGTTACTACCTGCCTCGGCTTATTCAAACTTCTCCCAAGCTTTGGGTTCAATAAAAGTCACCAGGAAATAACTGCCTCACACTTCATAGGAAACCCATTAAAAAAAATTCACACACCATTAAGGACCGGTGAGAGGCAGCCAACCTCAGGCCTTCACTGAACTGCAACTACTGGCCTGAGATTGCCCTCAGAGCAGGGACTCAAAGGGTAAATAGATGCGGGAAATTTCGGGTCTCCATGTTAATTTGGTTGCAGCAAGACGGAGGGAAGAGCCCAGATGGTCAGGTAACAGACAGAGGGCTGCGGCTCAGATCCCCGCCATCTTTGCCTGGTGCTCAGGATGAATGAAATATACCAAAAGAAGGACAGATATCACCATCTGGAAGCTTTTACCAGCAACCTTTCTGTTCCACGATGAAGAGAAATTTGACCACAGCTGTCAAGAGACTTTTGAAAGTTTATGCCCTTTGGCCCAGTCCTCTTCCCTATTTTAAGCCTTCTGGCTAAGAAGTCATTTGCAGGACGGGCACGGTAACTCACACCTGTAATCCCAGCACTTTGAGAGGCAGAGGTGGAAAGATCGCTTGCGCCCAGGAGTTTGAGACCCATCTTGGGCAACATGGCGAAACCCCATCTTTACAAAAATACCAAAATATTAGATTGAGGCTGCAGTGAGCTGTGATCGTGCCACTGCACCCCAGTCTGAGTGACAGAGGGAGACCCTGTCTCAGACAAACCAAAGAAGTCACTAGTGGTTCTAGCAAATGGTTTAGATAACAAGAACCTTCAGAGGAGAGTTATTTATTAGTAACAATTGGAAGAAATTAAATGTCCAACAATAGAATGGACAACAATAGAATTTGTTCAACAAAATTCAGCATAGAGATACCTACTATTCCTGGTTCAGGAGGTTTTCTCATAATGATCTGGTGAAATGTCAGTGATAAAAATACTCAGTAGGGGCAAATATACAAAATTATATGTTTAAAATATGCCTCCAAATTTGTGTATGTGCGTGTTTTTTCTTTTTTCTTTCTTTCTTTCTTTTTTTTTTTTTTTGTTTTTTGAGACAGAGTCTCACTCTGTCACCCAGGCTAGAGGAGTGCAGTGGTGTGATCCTGGCTTACTGCAACCTCCGCCTCTCAGGCTCAAGTGATCCTCCCACCTCAGCCTCTGGAATAGCTGGAACTATAGGCACCACTAAGCCCAGCTTATTTTTCATTTTCTTATAGAGACAGGGTTTCACTGTGTTGCCCAGATTGGTCTCAAATTCCTGAGCTCAATTGATCCGCCCACTTCAGCCTCCCAAAGCACCCGGATTACAGGTGTGAGCCACTGAGCTTAGCCCAAATTTGTGTTTTCAACAAAATGTGTGCAAGGAGCTTATTTCATTTAGCCTTGTGTTGTAATTAACTGATTGCCTGTGTCCTCCTGCCCCCCAGCTATAAACTGTTAAAGGACTACAAGAGTAACGTATCACTGTATTAAAAGAAAGAATGGAGTGGTGGGAGGGGGGAAGTGGATTATCAGAGAATCTGAGTCATTTATTTAAAAATAATAGTAATAGTATACATTAGTGAGTATTTGGTACATGCCAAATTCTGAACGGAGTTCTTCACACACTTGTCGCTTAATCCTTGCAACTCTATTATGTTAAGATGATGCAGTTAATTAGGGCAATGTTCTCAAAATGTGGTCCCTGGAACCAGAAGCATCAGCATCACCTGGGAATTTGTTGGAAATGCAGCTTCTAAGGTTCCACCCAGACCTACTAAATCAGAAACCCTGGGAGGCAGGAGCCAGCAATCTATGCTTGACCCAGCTCTCCAGGTGCTCCTGATGCAAACTCAAGTTTGAGAAGCCTGGACTAGGGGCGACAGGCAGCTCAGGGTTATTGAGGGCAGCCTTGAACTTGAGGATTAAAAGTTCTGTCCTGGACTGGGCGCAGTGGCTCATGCCCATAATCCCAGCACTGTGAGAGGCTGAGGTGGGCGGATCACGAGGTCAGGAGATTGAGATCACCCTGGCTAACATGGTGAGCCCCCGTGACTACTAAAAATACAAAAAATTAGCTGGGTATTGTGGCACGTGCCTGTAATCCCAGCTACTTGAGAGACTAAGGCAGGAGAATCACTTGAACCCGGGAGGTGGAGGTTGCAGTGAGCCGAGATAGTGCCACTGCACACCAGCCTGGCGACAGAACGAGACTCCGTCTCAAAAAACAAACAAACAAACAAAAAAAGTTCTGTTCTAGCCCAATCAACGTAAGACCACCTATAGCCTGACAAAATCAGATTTATTGGCCCATTGCAATGAAGGAGAACACACACCAGAGGAACCAAACAAAGGACAGGATGGTGCTACTATGGAATTTTGGAGCAGGATGGAATTCAGGTAAAATGTAAATGAAACAATGTTTTGATTGGCTCAAAGCAAAGCAGAACTGTGTGTAAAAAAATCAACATCAAGCCTGGACCACAAATTGGACCCAGAGCTCTATTTCCTTGGAAACTACAAAATTAAGCTGGATTCGGAATGTTGGATCCAGAAAGCGCTATCTGAAGCTCTGCGCCTGGGCTGGAAATCAGGGCTTCCTCTCCGTCGATGTGACTGAGACCCTCAGGGCAAGAGCCTGGTGTTTCATTCATACATTTCTTCTCTCTCCAAAATTCCTACCGACAACATTTCAAACAGCAAAGCTTCGGTAGTCTGATTTTAGAGAACAAGGCTTCTTCTCATTGAGTAAAAAAGCAGTTGTCACTCAAAGATGCGAGTTGCTATGACCTTGTACAGCTACAGGGTGTCCTTGGGAGAAATACGTTTCCTGGTAACTTTGCAGCCAGCTTTACTGATGTCTGTCATTCCAGACTGACCAACAGCTAGCCAGGTTTATACCTTCTCAATCCAAGCTAATTTTTTTACTTTCTCGGCTAGAAGGTATTTAATGAGTTAACATTCATAAATTACTTAGAACAGTGTGGCAAATAACATAAATTATAATTTATATTACATAAACATGAATTAATATAAGTAAAATATAATACATAATATAATGTTGTAATTAGTACAAATATTAATTAACTAATTAAAGTAATAAGGATTATGGTTACATAAAAAGAAGAAGAGGTTGGGCGGTGGCTCATGCCTGTAATCCCAGCACTTTGGGAGGCCGAGGTGAGCAGATCGCTTGAGCTCAGGAGTTTGAGACCAGCCTGGTCAATATGGTGAAACCCTATCGCTACAAAAAAATACAAAATCAGTCAGTCTACTCCGGAGGCTGAAGTGGGAGGATCACATGATCCCGGGGAGGTTGAAGCTGCAGGAACAAGTGACTGCACCACTGTGCTCCAGTCTGGGCAACAAACTGAGGCCCCTAAAAAAAAAAAAAAGTGAAAGAAAGATAGGCCGGGCGCGGTGGCTCAAGCCTGTAATCCCAGCACTTTGGGAGGCCGAGACGGGCAGATCACAAGGTCAGGAGATCGAGACCATCCTGGCTAAC
>NW_012114253.1:3404322-3404933 GCF_000951035.1 Colobus angolensis palliatus | reverse complement strand
GCAACGTGATGAAACCCCATCTCTAACAAAAACAAGAAAACAAAAATTAGCCAGGTATGGTGGTGTTTGCCTGTAGTCCCAGCTATTTAGGAGGCTGTGGCAGGAGAATCTCTTGAACCTGGGAGGTAGAGGTTGCAGTGAGCCAGGATTGTGCCACTGCACTCCAGCCTGAGCAACAGAGCAAGACTCCCATCTCAAAAAAAAAAAAAAGAAAGAAAAGAAAAGAAAAGAAAAAGAAAAAAAAAGTGGGAACTAACCTAAATGCCAAACAATAAGGTCTGATTACATAAATTAGAATATACCCGTAGAATAGAAGACTATGCAGCCATTACAAATGATGTTGTTAAAGTATATTAAGAACATACATATATTTATGACATAGTGTTCATATATTCCTAATATTTTGCAGAAAAGATAGTTTAAAATAGTGTATATCATCTATAGGTTCAATCCAACCCCGATCAAAATCCCAACAACATTTTTTACAGAAATAGAAAAATCCATCCTAGAAGTGATATGGAATCTTAAGGGACTCTGAATAACCAAAACCATCTTGAAAAGGCACAAAGGTGGAGATAATACATTTCTTGATTTCTTTTTTTTTTTTTTTT
>NW_012114253.1:3402204-3404027 GCF_000951035.1 Colobus angolensis palliatus | reverse complement strand
GGTCTTGATCTCCTGACCTTGTGATCCGCCCGTCTCGGCCTCCCAAAGTGCTGGGATTACAGGCTTGAGCCACCGCGCCCGGCCACATTTCTTGATTTCAAAACTTACTACAAGTATACAGTAATAAAAACAGTGTGGTACTGGCATAAAGACAGACATCTAGACCAATGGAATAGAATAGAGAGTGCAGAAATAAATCCCTGCATAAATAGTTGAATGTTTTCTTTAAAAAAAAAACACACACACACACACACATTTTTAAGGTCGGGGTACATGTGTAGCTTTGCTCCACAGATAAACTTGTGTCATGAGGGTTGGTTGTGAAGATTATTTCATCACCCAGGTATTAAGCCTAGTACCCATTAGTTATTTTTCCAGATCTTCTCCTTCTTCCCATCCTCCACCCTCTGATAAGCCCCAGTGTGTGTTGTTCCCCTCTATGTGTCCATGTGTTCTCATCATTCAGCTCCCACTTATAGGTAAGAACACGGGGTATTTGATTTTCTGTTCCTGCATTAGTTTGCTGAGGATATGGCCTCCAGCTCCATCCATGTCTTTGCAAAGAACATGAGCTTGTTCTTTTTTATGGCTGCATAGTATTCCACAGTGTACATGGACCGCCAGTCTATCATTGATGGGCATTGAGGTTGATTCCATATCTTTGCTATTGTGAATAGTGCTGCAATGAACATATGTGTGCATGTGTCTTTATAATAGAACAATTGTATTCCTTTGGGTATATACCCAGTAATGAGAGTGCTGAGTCTAATGGTATTTTGGTCTTTGAAGAATCACTACACTGTCTTCCAATTAGTTGAACTAATTTACACTCTCACCAACAGTGTATAAGAGTTCCTTTTTCTCCACAACCTTGCATCTGTTTTTTTTTTTTTTTTTTTTTTTTTTCTTTTTAGTAATAGCCATTCTGACTTGTGTGAGATGGAATCTCATTGTGGTTTTGATTTACATTTCTGATTTCTGTAATAATCAGTGATGTTGAACTTTTTTTCATATGATTATTGGCCACATATATGTCTTCTTTTGAGAAGTGTCTGTTCATGTCCTTTGCCCATTTTTTTAATGGGATTGTGTGGTTTTTTCTTGTAAATTTATTTAAGTTCCTTATAGATGCCGGATGGGTTTTCAGAAAGGGTGCCGAGACCATTCAGTAGGGAAAGGAGAGTCTTTTCAATAAATGATGTTGGTAAAACTGGATATCTACATGCAAAAAAGAAAAGAACAAAAAGAAATGAAGCTGGACCCTTACCTTACATTATATACAAAGAATAACCAAAAATAGATCAAAGACCTAAACGTGAGAGCTAGAACTTTCAGATTCTTAGAAGAAAACATGGGGGGAAAGCTTCATGACATTGGATTTGGCAATGGTTTCTTGGCTTTGACACAAAAAGCACAAAAGGAAACACATAAGTTGGATTTCATTAAAATAAAAAACTCTTGTACATCAAAGAGCACTGTGTACAGACTGGAAAGGCAATGCATGGAATGGGAGAAGGAAGATATTTGTAAATCATTCACGTGATAAGGGATTAGTATCTAGAATATAAATAACTCCCACACCTCAACAACAAAAATTCAAACGATCTGATTAAGAAATGGGCAAAACTGGCCCGGCGCGGTGGCTCAAGCCTGTAATCCCAGCACTTTGGGAGGCCGAGACGGGCGGATCTCGAGGTCAGGAGATCAAGACCATCCTGGTTAACACGATGAAACCCCATCTCTACTAAAAAATACAAAAAGCTAGCCGGGCGAGGTGGCGGGCGCCTGTAGTCCCAGCTACTCGGGAGGCTGAGGCAGGAGAA
>NW_012114253.1:3398078-3401579 GCF_000951035.1 Colobus angolensis palliatus | reverse complement strand
AAAACTAGCCGGGCGAGGTGGTGGCGCCTGTAGTCCCAGCTACTTGGGAGGCTGAGGCAGGAGAATGGCGTGAACCCAGGAGGTGGAGCTTGCAGTGAGCTGAGATCCGGCCACAGCACTCCAGCCTGGGTGACAGAGTAAGACTCTGTCTCAAATAAATAAATAAATAAATGGGCAAAAGGGCTAAGCGCAGTGACTCACACCTGAAATCCTAGCACTTTGGGAGGACGAGGCAGGCAGATCACTTGAAGTCAGTAGTATGAGACCAGCCGGGGCAGCATGGCAAAACCCCTTCTCTACAAAAAATTACCTGGGTGTGGTGGCACACACCTGTAGTCCCAGCTACTTGGGAGGCTGAGGTGGGAGGATCACTTGAGCCCAAGAGGTTGAGGCTGCAGTGAGCCAAGATCGTGCCACTGCACTCCAGCCTGGGTGACAGAGAGAGATCCTGTCTCAAAACAAAAATAAAATAAAAAGACAAATACTGCATGATTCCACTTATATGAAATGTCCAGAGTAGCCACATTCATGGAGTCAGAAAATAGAATGGTGGTTGCCAGGAGCTGGGGAGAGGGAGAATGTGGAGTCAGTGATTTGTGTTTGGAGGGGAGAGCTGTTTATTAAATTTTTATTTTTGTAGTGATGAGGTCTCACTATGTTACCCAGGCTGGTCTTGAACTCCCAGGCTCAAGCAATTCTGCTTTAGCCTCCCAAAGTGGGATTACAGGCATGAGTCACTGCACCTGGCTGAACTTAGTGTTTAATGGATACAGAGTTTCAGCTGGGGAAGATGAAAAAGTGCTTGAGATATACTTAATGTACTTAATGCTTCAGATCTATGCACTTAAAACGGTATCAATGGTCAATTTTATGTTTGTTATGTATATTTTACCTCAATTTTTTTTCCGACAGTCTCACTCTGTCATCCAGGCTAGTGCAGTGGTGCGATCTCAGCTCACTGCAATCTCCGCCTCCCTGGTTTAAGTGATTCTCCTGCCTCAGCCTCCCTAGTAGTAGTGGTAGTAGCTGGGATTACAGGTGCATACCACCACGCCCGGCTAATTTTGTATTTTTAGTAGAGACGGGGGTTTCATGATGTTGGCCAGGCTGGTCTCGAACTCCTGACCTCATGATCCACCCACCTCAGCCTCCCAAAGTGCTGGGATTACAGGCATGAGCCACCACGCCAGGCCACCTCAATTTTTTTTTAAGTGTATGTCAAATGGTCTCATTTTCATTTTTTATAAATGCCTATGTTTAAAAATATATGAAAGAAGGATATATTTATAATGCCAATAGTAATTATCCCTAGGCAATCGATTATGAGTGATTTGAGGAAGTTATCTTATTTTCTAAATGTTTACCATGAATTTGTTTTAGTTACATAATAAAATACAATCCTGAAAAAATAAGAACAGCAAGATTTCCAGTAATGTCAGCATTAAACTACTCTCTTCCACATAAAACAAGTATAAACTGGACAAAATTATTTTGAAAATAACTATTTCAAGGCACTGGAAAATGACCAAAGGCAGATACCAACTTGACAAGTCTTCACTCTAAGGAAAAAATGGCTGCTAAGAATAGGAATGAAATTTTTGACCTTCACACCTGGGGGTGTTCCTATTCTCCCAGTAAGGGTGATAAAAACCTGCAGCTTTACTGGGCAACGGTGAACATGGTTCAAAGGTGGCATATTTCATGGGGAGATGTTGAAGGTGATAGAGCCATAGAAAGGCTGAGACAATAAACTCTTTACGCATCTTCAGGTGACTGCTAAACTAAGCATAAATGTGGGAGGGCCCAGGGAAAATGAAAAGCCTGGGACACGTGAAAACTTCCTCCCTCTCCTTAGCATGCCTGAAACTAGAACCTTTGCAGGAACTCCTCAACCACTGCAGAGTTCCGGTGGCAGAGCATTGAGTCCCAAAAGGAGAGAAAAGAGAGAAGTGGGTGGAAAAGGACTAGAAGCACAATGGCCAGTTTCTCTCCAAATTTGGTGAGAATCATTGACTAACAGATCCAGGAAGCGAAACAAGAAGACGAAACACAACGAGAATCACACATAGATACATCATGGTCAAACTGCTGAAAGACACAGTCCTGGCAACAGCTGCAGAACAGCCACACATCACATATAGAAGGTAATGATACAATGAGCCACTGAGACCAACCTGGCTGACACAGCAAAACCCCGTCTCTACTAAACATACAAAAATTAGCCAGGCATGATGGCGCACACCTGTAACCCCAGCTACTGGGAAGCCGAGGCAAGAGAATTGCTTGAACCCGGGAGGTGGAGGTTGCAGTGAGCCAAGATTGTGCCAGTGCACCACTCCAGCCTGGGCGACAGAGCAAAACTCTGTCTCAAAAAAAAAAAGATAGGCAGCTGAGTTTTCACCAGAGACAATACAGGCCGGAAGACATTGGGATGACGTGGGATGAAGTATTCAAAGTACTGAAAGAAAAAAAAAAATCTTGTCAACAAAAAAATTCTCTATATAGTAAAACTATCCTTCAAAATAAGGGTAAAATAAAGACATTTACAGAAAAATTACAATGTGTTGGTGGGGACAGGTATGGTGGCTCACACCTGTCATCCCAGCACTTTGGGAGGCTGAGGCAGGTGGATCACTGGAGGTCAGGAGTTTGAGACCACCCTGGCCAACATGGTGAAACCCCATCTCCACTAAAAATACAAAAAAAAAAAAAAAATGAGCTGGGCGTGGTGGCGTGTGCCTTAATCCCAGCCACTTGTGAGGCTGAGGCAGGAGAATCGTTTGAACCTGGGAGGTAGAGGTTACAATGAGTCGAGACCATGTCACTGCACTTTGGCCTAGGTGACAGAGTGAGGTAAAATACACATCTAAAAAAAGTATGTTGGTGACACATTTCATTGCAGTAAAACTCAAAAGGTTAAAGACTAAAAGAAAATTGAGTAAAAACTATAAACTAAAGAGAAAGCATACCTGAGGGTCATCCAGCTCCACAGGTAGGAATGAAAGTGGTAAATACGTGATCTGTTTTTTCTTTTGTTTTCTTAATTTCTTTAAAAGATATATGACTATTTAAAGCAAAAACTGCAACAGTGTATCATTGTGTTTACAGTGTAAATAGATGTCATATGTATGACAACAGTAGCATAAAGGAGGGTGAGGAAAATATGCTGGCACAGAGTTGGTGGGAGTTAGTCATTATTAATATAAAGTAGATTTTGATAAGGTAAAGATGCATATTACAATACCTAGAATGATCACTAAAAATCTACAAAAATATGAAAGAAGAGAATTTAAATGATATACTTAAAATATTTGTTTAACACAAAATTAGTAGTTTAGAAGGAACAGAGGCCAGGCACGGTGGCTCACGCCTGTAATCCCAGCACTTTGGGAGGCCGAGACAGGCAGATCACAAGGTCAGGACATCGAGACCATCCTGTCTAACACGGTGAAACCCCGTCTCTACTAAAAATACAAAAAATTAGCCGGGCATGGTAGCGGG
>NW_012114253.1:3396457-3398028 GCF_000951035.1 Colobus angolensis palliatus | reverse complement strand
GGAGGCGGAGCTTGCAGTGAGCCGAGATTGCGCCACTGCACTCCAGCCTGGGTGACAGAGCAAAGACTCCGTCTCAAAAAGAAAAAAGAAAAAAGAAGGAACAGAGGAACAACAAGGAGAAAAGACAAGTAGAAAACAAATAGCAAAATTGTGGACCAATTCTCACCATGTCAATAATTACAGTAAATGTGAATATGAACTAACCTCCCACCAAAAGGCGGAGATATTTCAGATTGAATTAGAAAGCAACACCTAACTATATTCTGTCTACAAGAAAGTCAAACGATGGAAAAGGATATACCGTGCAAATAGAGGCCCAAGAGAGCTGGGCTGGCCATATTAGCAACTAACAAAATAGACTTAGAGACAAGGAGTACTACTGTAGACAAAAGAAGAACATTTCATAATAATGAAAGAGTCAATATGGCATCAAGATACAGCAATTATAAATCTATACACATATGATAACAATGTCCCCAAATGCATAATGATTTCAATATTCCTTTCTTAGTAATTGATAGAAAAAGTAGTCAGAAAATCAGAAAGGATATAAAACAACACTATCAAGAAACTTGACCTAATTGGCATTTATAAAACTCCACCTAACAAAAGCAGAATATAATTATTTTAAAGTGTATATCACAAAAAGGAATGTAGGAAATCCCCAAAACATGAAAATTAAACAATATGCTTTTAAATAACTCTCGGTCCAAAAGAAGACATTACAAGGGAAATTAGAAAAATATGTTGCCCTAAAAACACAACATACCAAATTTTGCAGGATTTAGTTAAAGCAGAGTATAGAGGGAAATTTATATCTTTAAATGCTTGTACTAGAAACAAAGAAAGCATAAAAATAATTATCTAAGCTTTCAACTTAGGAAGCTGAAAAAAGGAAAGCAAATTAAACCTGAAATAAGTAATAGAAAGGAATAAAGAGAAGCACAGAAATTAATAAGGTAGAAAACAAATAATTTTTAAAAACATTAATGAAACTAAAAGCTCATTCTTTGTAAAGATTAATAAAATTGATAAACCTTTAGCTAAACTGATCCAAAAAAAATAAGTGGCAGAAGAAGTCACAAATTACCAATATCAGGAATAAAATGGTGACATCACTATGAATCCTACAGACATTAAAAGAATGACTTCCACTTACAACCAAAATGAAATCACAGGAGCCATATTTACTCTCCTACTGAAAACAACTGAAGTTGCAGACAAAATATATGAAATAAAAGCTGTCAAGACATTGGATAGTAGGCAACAAAGATCCCTGAAAGATAGGGAACAGACTGAGCACAGTAGCTCACACCTGTAATCCCAGCACTTTGTAATCCCACCAAGCAGGCGGATCGCCTGAGGTCAGGAGTTCAAGACCAACCTGGCCAATGGTGAAACCCTGTCTCTTCAAAAATACAAAAATTAGCCGAGCATGATGGTGGGTGCCTATAATCCCAGCTTACTTGAGAGGCTGAGGTGGTAGAATTGCTTCAACCCGGGAGGCAGAGGTTTCAGTGAGCTGAGATTGCACCATTGCACTCCAGCCTGGGCAACAGAATGAGACTCTA
>NW_012114253.1:3390784-3395687 GCF_000951035.1 Colobus angolensis palliatus | reverse complement strand
GCCACTGCACTCCAGCCTGGGCGACAGAGCGAGATTCTGTCTCAAAAAAAAAAAGAACAAACTCAAGAATACTTACAGGAATACAAAGTACTTAGCATGAAACGAGGTAAAATTCACAAGTCAAAAATTATTAGGGATGGGGCACATGTTGTCAGGACCTCCTAAGGCTGTGTCACAGAAAAGAAAAGTCAAATATATGTATATATGTATTTTGAGACAGAGTCTCACTCTGTTGCCCAGGCTGGAGTGCAGTGGTGCAATCTCAGCTCACTGCAACCTCCGCCTCCCGGGTTCAAGCGATTCTCCTGTCTCATTCTCTCGAGCAGCTGGGATTACAGGTGCCCGCTACCATGCCCGGCTAATTTTTTGTATTTTTAGTAGAGATGGGGTTTCACCATGTTGCCCAGACTGGTCTCGAACTCCTGACCTCAGGTTATGTGCCCCTCAGCCTCCCAAAGTGCTGGAATTACAGGTTCAAAAATAAATTTTAAAAATTACTAGGCATGCATAATGAAAGAAAACACCACTCACAATGAACCGAAAAATCATTCCATTGAAATGGACCCAGACTTGACATAGATGTTAGAATTGCAGATAATGACATGAAAACATATAGCTGTATTCCATATGTTTAAAAACTAGAGGAAAGATTGAACATGTTAAGTGGGATTTTTTTTTTTTTTTTTTTTTTTTGAGGAGTTTCACTCCTACTCCTGTTGCCCAGGCTGGAGTGCAATAATGTGATCTCAGCTCACTGCAACCTCCACCTCCCGGGTTCAAGCGATTCTCCTGCCTCAGCCTCCTGAGTAACTGGGATTACAGGTATGCACCACCACACCCGGTTAATTTTTGTATTTTTAGTACAGACGGGTTTCTCCATGTTGGTCAGGTTGATCTCGAACTCCCGATCTCAGGTGATCCACCTGCCTCGGCCTCCCAAAGTGCTGGGATTACAGACGTGAGCCACCACGCCCGGCCTAAGTGTGGAATTTTAAGAGATGAAAACTACAATGGAATATACAATGGGATAGGAAACTTTTGGGGTGGTGAATTTGTTATCATGAGGTGGTGATAGCTTCACATGTTTGTATGTCAAAACATATAAAATTGTGCCCTTTGAATATGTGTACTTTATTGTCTGCTAATTGTGCCTCCATAAAGCTATCACAAAATAAAGATAAATTTTAAAAAAGGACAAGAGAATATTGTAAAAAACTTTATACCAACAAATTTGAAAACATAAAGAAAATGGGCAAACGTACAGAAAAATAAAAATTACCAAAACTGACTCAAGAAGACATAGATCTAAATATACCTGTATTGAGTAGACAAATTAGCAATTAAAAACTTTTCCACAAAGAAAAGGCCAGGCCCAGATGGTTTCACTGGTGAATCCTATCAAATATTTAAGGAAGAAATGCTGCCAATTCTACGGAAACTCAGAAAATACAGGGGGAAGAAGCACTTCCAAATTCATTTTCTGAGGCTAGTATTACCCTGATACCAAAGCCAGACAGAGAAATCACAAGAAAGAAAACTATACCTTAATATTCTTCACGAACATAGCTACAAAAATCTTTAACAAAGAGCAAATCAAACCCAGCAGTATTTACAGAGGATAATACATCATGGCCAAGTAAGATTCATCCCAGTAATGCAAGGTTGGTGTAACATCCAGAGATCAATTCCTGTTCTACACCATATGAGCAGATAAAGGAAAAAAATTACAAAGCCATCTCAATAGATGCAGGAAAAGCATTCAACAAAATTCAACACCCATTCATAACAAAATATCTCAGCAAACTTGGAATAGAAGGGAACTTCCTTAACCTGATAAAGAACATCTATGGACTGGGTGCAGTGGCTCATGCCTGTAATCCCAACACTTTGGGAGGCCAAGGCGGGTGGATCACTTGAGGTTAGGAGTTCGAGACCAGCCTCGCCAAACATGGTGAAACCCCGTATCTACTAAAAATAAAAATAAAAAAAATAAAAAATAAAAAAAATTAGCTGGGCGTGATGGCAGGCACCTGTAATCTCAGCTACTCAGGAGGCTGAGGCAGGAGAATTGCTTGAACCCAGGAGACAGTGGTTGCCGTGAGCTGAGATTGCGCCACTGCACTGCAGCCTGGGTGACAAAGCAAGACTATCTCAAAAAAAAAAAAAAAAAAGAATACCTATGAAAAACCTACAGCTAACATCATATTTAATGGTGAAAGACTAAATGCTTCCTACCTAGAATCAGAAACAAGATAAGGATGTCTGTTCTCACCATGCCTATTACACACTGTGCCATTATATACCCATTTGAATGGCTGAGATAAACAAAGCAAAACACCTAACTCTACCCAGTAAAGCAGGAAAAAAAGTGGGGGACAAGGAAGTTGTTGCAGAGGAAGGAATGTGAGAACAAGGATGGATGCTCTGACCTATATTCACGTCTGGCTTGACATCCGTGTGCTACATACCGCCAACCTTCCAGCCAAGATTGGCAGAGAAGATGGGCTTCCAAGGGGATGGAGCCCCGCCCAACAGGGCAGAGCGGCATGTGACCCAGTCATTGCAGAGCACTGTGACAGGCTCCACAAGGGCTCCCAGCTCTGTGGGCACACTGAGGAGGGAGCCATCAACCCCTTCCGGGAGAGGGGAGGCTTCCTGGGAAACGAAGTGCCGGAGGGTCGAGCCTCCTGGGAGCCCAGACCTTGGGGACTTGGGGCTGTTGGCTTCACTTCCTGCCATTCCCTCCCTCCTCTTCCCACCCACTAGAGTGCCAGGTGGCTGTCATTTCTTTTTTAATTAAAGTAAACCCAATTCGATCTTGCCTAGAGAGTTTCCTAATATCACTTGGAATAGAGTCTTGCTGGGGTGTTGCAAAAACTGGGTTGGGCTTCTAAACTCTGAGGGCAACTGTGGGGACCACCCTCCCGGATGCAAGTTTGGGTTGGGGGCAGGGCTAGGTGGCCAGGGCAGTGTTCCAAGGGCATAGAGGTGCCTGTGCCCACCCAGTGCTATCTTCATAGAAGAAAACAAAAGCCCCTGCACAAAGGCCCTGCCATGGTGCCCGGCGTGTTGAACTGTCCAGAGACCCAATGTGACCAGGGCATCGTTAGCAGTGACCTCAGGGAGCCGCAGAAGTCTGGGAGGTAAACGTCTGTGTCCGAGGGCAGGGCAAAGTCTTGGGGTGTTATTCAGCTCCGTGAGTGCATCTGATTGTCTCAAGGGCGTAGCTTTGTCCTAGCAACATCGGCAACTCCTGGCGGGCAGAATCTGGCTTCACATAGTTTCCTTCTGCGCCTAGAAAGGAGGGAATGAATGTCTATTGCAAGCCTCCTGAGTGCTTATGGACATTATGTATGCATTCAGTCTTTGTGTATACATGGGGACACCATCCCCGTTTGAAGATAAGGAAACTGAGGCCCAGAGAGGTGAAGTAACTTGTCCAAGGTCACACAGAGGTAGATCTGGGATTCCAACCAATTTGTTTCGGCAAAGCCCCAGCTTGGAAATCCTGGGCCAGTGAGGGCACTGCTGGGACTGGCCTGCTCATCTGGCTCATTCTCTGAAACCCTGCACCCCGGAGAGGGGGCAGCAGGCAGGCATCCTAAGATCAGTGCCTCCCTGCCTGCTTGGCTCTGTGCCTCAGGTGTCCTGGGTGCTAGGAGCGTCATGATAATCTCAGGCATGAGTAAGGCTCGAAAGATGTACTGAAAGTTAGATGCAGTGATTAAGAAGACGGAAGGGGTGTCCCCCGGCTTCCCACCCTTGCCCCACCGTCGTTTCCCAATTCCCTCTACTGGTTTGACAGAGGGAACCAGTCCAGTTGACAGGAGGGAGGTGCTGGCCTCAGGCATGGCTGCAGGAAGCAGGCTGAGCAGGAGCAGGGCATGATTGCAACAGCCCCCTGCTGCCAGCCGCCTGCCTTGCCCCATCCTGCCCAGCGGCTGTATGAGGCTGTCTGTGGTCTGTCATTGCTACTGGGACCCCTGGGGGATACCTACCCCCCGGGATTGGCCATGGATCCTGCTGGTCCTCTACTAGCCCAACATTCTGCTCCTGTTGTGTGGATGTTCAACTCTGAAAGTCCTCAAACAAGCCTCTATATGGTCACAAAGTACCACCTGGTCACTCAGGTCTGGAGGACTCCAAGCACTGTTTGCTGGGGGCCAGGCTCGGGGCCCTGGTGTTTTGAATTGCCTTTCTGAGGGCCTGTTCTGGCTCCAAGATGACTGTGGGAGATCCCGAGCTACATCCTTGGAGCACCCTTTACCAACTCCAGGCACAGCCAGTGTCCCCACCCTGGTGGCCTCTCCCCCTTGAACAGGTGCACTGTGGCCCGAAGGATGATATGCAATGATGACTTGTTCCTGATTTGTCTCCCATCAGTTTGTAAGCCTCTGGCACATAGAAGGTGCTCAGGAAAAGTCTGGAGACAGAAGGGAAGGAAGCAGGGAGGGAAGAGAGAAGAAGCGAGGGGGAGAAGATGGGAGGCTAGAGCAGGGGAGAGAGGAAGGAAGGAAAGTGAGAAAGAAGGGAGAAAGGGAAGGAAGGAGGGGTGAGTCTAGCACAGTGCGCAACCCATAGGGGTGTTGTTGAATAGAAAGAAATGATTCGGGGCTCACACCTGTAATCCTAGTACTTCCCAGAGGCCAGGAAGAGTGGATCACCTGAGGTCAGGAGTTCGAGACCAGCCTAGCCAACATGATGAAACTGTGTCTCTACCAAAAAATACAAAAATTATCTAGGCGTGGTGGCATGCACCTGTAATCCCAGCTACTGGGAAGGCTGATGTGGGAGAATCACTTGAACCAGGAGGCAGAGATTGCAGTGAGCCCAGATCGCACCATTGCGCTCCAGCCTGAGTGATGGAACAAGAACTGTCTAAAAAAAAAGGAGAGGCGGGGGG
>NW_012114253.1:3361061-3390698 GCF_000951035.1 Colobus angolensis palliatus | reverse complement strand
GGGAGGAGAGGGGAGCGAGAGAGAGAGAGAAAGAGAGAGAGAGAGAAAGCAAGCAAGAAAGAAAGCAAGAAGGAAGGAAGGAAGGAAAGAAAGAGGATTCTGATGCATCTACTTGCAAATTTATTACCTTCTGAAAAGGAAACAATTTGCTGTTTTTATGATAGCACTAGCACATGTCAATGTTAATGTTTTTCTAGATCAAAGACTGGCAAATTAGTTTTCTATGCAGAGCTTAAATAATCTAGATTTTGTGGGTCACATGCTCGCTATAGCATAATCTTCTGGTTTTGTTTGTTTGTTGTTTTTACAATCATTTCAAAAGGTAAAAGCCATCCTTAGCTCATGGGCTGTATAACAACAGGCCACCAGCTGCATTTGGCTCCTGGGCCATAGTTTGCAACCCCTATTCTAGATAATCCTGAAAGGTATAAATCAGAAGGCAAAGATCACCTGTAAATCCCCATCCAGAAAGAGCTCCTGATACTATGGTGGTGGGTTTCTCTCTGGACTGTCTCTGGGCATTTTGGTGATGAATATTTTACTGAAATAGGGTCATACCCTAGATTCTGTTTAGCAACTGGCTTCTTTAAATTCCACAATATAATGTGGATCTAGCTCCACGCTCCTGAATAGGGACCTAGGACATCATTCTTACGGATGGGTAAAGCCTCATTGCATGAGCCTAACCATTTCTTAGGCTTATCTTGAGACTGGAGGAGTTATGACTTCTAAGTCCTTGCTCAACTTATTCAAAGAGACCAAAAGGACGAATGAATGACGAAGTTTAGTGAACTGGATACACAGCAGCCCTCCTACTGCAGACATGCAGAAACGTCTCTTTGGGTTTTTTTTGAGACAGAGTCTGGCTCTGTCACCCAGGCTGGAGTGCAGTGGCACGATCTCAACTCCCTGTAACCTCCGCCTCCCAGGTTCAAGTAATTCTTGTGCCTCGGCCTCCTGATTAACTGGGACCATAGGCATGCACCACCATACCCGGCTAATTTTTGTATTTTTAGTAGAGATGGGGTTTCACCATGTTGGTCAGGCTGGTCTCGAACTTCTGGCCTCAAGTGATCTGCCCACCTCAGTCTCCCAAAGTGCTGGGATTACAGGCATGAGCCACCGCACCCAGCCTGAAATGCCTCTCTCTGATGGCTTTATTATGCATTTATTTTCACCCACTGCTTTCCAGCAGAGAAGAGAGACACAGACTGCGTGTGCTTTCACCCCCAAGCTGGGCCAGAGAGCCATGCCGTTGGACTGAACAGGAGCCCAGTTAATCGGGGCCTGGTGGAGGCGACAAAGCTGCCAGGCCCCAGCCTCAGAGCTCTTTAATGGGCCTTTCAGGCCAGGTGACACCGACTCACCCAGTCACACAGAGGTTTCTCCAGCATGAGTGCGGCCGCTATTTAGAGACTCTGGGAGTCGGGGTCCTTCACTTTCCAGGTGGGGGTTGGATGCCCCGGCAGACAAGGCCTCGGAGGACGGCAGATGGGAGTCTTTTCAACACATCCTAAGGTACCAGGGTGGCGGGGGCTTCGTGCGTAGGGATGATACACGAGGGAACGTGTCAGCCATGTGCAGGCCAACGCGACTCCATTTAAGTCTCCCCTGCCCGGTGAGAACAGCCCCTCCTTACGGGTAAGGAACTTAAAGCACAGAGCAGCCAAGTAACTTGCCCAAGGTCACCTTGTGGGAAGCAGGAAAGCCCAGAGCTGACCCCTCCACCCGGCTCGGACACCAGTGCTCCCTCGGACAGAGCGACGGGGCCTGTATTCTCCTGTGCAAACCAAAAGCACCCATGTTGGGGATGCTGCCGTGCAGTGGGAGAGCCATGTGAGCCCCCCACCCTCTAGAAGCAGCAAAGCATGGGGAGTCGCGAGTCGCCCGGCCTCTGTGAGCTGTGCCCTCACGCATGCAATGGGGGCATTGCGCTTCCCTCCTCATCCTCCAGGAGGGGTCCTGGGAGACACACCTGACAGGACGGACATGCACGCACTTTGGGTCATGTGATGTAAGGGGTGACATCTGGGCAAGCTGGCCAGTGGGGGACATCGCAGAGAAGTGGCACTGAGGTCAGAAGCGAGCAGAAAGCACTGTCAGCTGAGAAAGGCACCTGTCTTCCTCTCCAGCCAGGCCCCGATCAACTGGGCTCCTGTTCAGTCCAACGGCATCGCTCTCCAGCCCAGCCTGCCCAGCCTGGGGGTGAAAACACACGCGGGTCTGTGTCTCTCTTCTCTGCTCCATCAGCACCACCTGAGCTCCAGGTCCTAAACCCTCCCCTCTGCCCTTGCCCTGCCCTGGTCCAGAACCTCTCCTGTCTCCCCTGGACTATTTCAACAGCTTCCCGCTGGGCTTCCTGCCACCTGTCACCACCCTCCGTCCACCTTCCTCACCCAGCTGCCGGATCACTGACCTAAAAACTGAACCTAGTCATTTCACTCTCTAGCTCCAGATCCTTCTATAGCCCCAGTGTCGTGGTCTGAGCTACATGGCATGGCACAGAGCTCTCTGCTGCCCAGCCATGCCCCCTCGCTCACTCATCTCTCCCTGCCCTTGCTCCCTACACATACCTCTGAGCCTTTGCACATGCCGTTCCCTCTGATCAATCCGCCCCCTCTCCTTTCCCAGTGTCGTCTAGTACATCCTTCAAGACTCTTCCAAGCATCGCCTTCCCAGAAGGCCTCCCCCGACTCCTGAGTAGTCAGGTACCTCCTTGGTGTGCCACATGCTTTGCACAAATAGTCCAGGGTTTGGAACTTTCTGTGCATACACTTCCCCTTGCCCATCAGGGTCTGAGAAGACCCTCATCTCTGTATCCCCAGGACCCACACCAGGATCTGGCCCAGCATCAGCTTCAGCCTGCAGGGGCTGAGTTAAGGACCAGATAAAAGCCAGAACCAGAGGGGCCTGGTGCCCAGTCACGCTCACCGAGCCCTTGTCCAGGGTCCCAGCCCATGTGCCAGCCTGGGTGGAGCTGGGGTGCCAGTGAGAACCCAGTAGGACAAGCAAGAAGATGCTTGTCTGAGGACCAAGCCAAGGATGACTTCACCGCCAAGTCAGCCTCCCAAACACGCAGGGCGGGGGGCGGTGCCTGGGACAGTTTTAACAGGCAAGGAGCGTGCTTGGGGGCCAAAAAGCGAGGCGGGTGAGTCAGGGCAGGGGAGACGCCTTGCCCTTAAAAGGAGAACAGCCTCCTCCTCACCTGTCCCTCCTGAGTACATCACACTCATAAAAAGAAAAAAGAAAAAGAAAAGCAATCAGAGGGAACGGGCCCAAATCCCGCAGCTGGCACTTTTTCTCGGAGGTAATTAGTGCTCATTCGGAAAGAATGGATGACACAATCCCTGGCGTGAGCCAAAACACAAGGGCCTCAGGTGTCCACCAGGTGGAGGACCCAGGACCCAGCCCACTCCTCCCGTCCCCACCCCCACCAGTCATGCCCCAAACACGTCTGCCCCCGAGGGGACTGTGTGAGGCTCCGCACCTCCCAGGAGGATCTGGATCCAGGCGCTGCCTCTTCCCGAGCCCGCAGGCTCCAGGCTCTGTGGGGACTTCCAGAAGTCACAGCAGAACCACGAGGTGGGTCCTAGTGACAAGATGCCACAGGCGAAGAGACAGAGGCCAGAGGAAGAGAGGGGTGCTCAGATTACACCATTAGTGAGTGGCAGTGCCAGGACACAAGGAACTCGCAACGCAGCCCCCTTGGTGTCATCCTCCAATGCAAGCCCCCTTGGTGTTGAGAAAGGGATGCCATCAGTTGTCATTCCCAGGCAGTGGCTGCCCCCTGGAGCCCCATTGCAGGACGCGAGTGAGGGTGTCGAGAGCAGAGCTGCCAGCCCTCAGGTGACAGCTGGGTTATGACCTGGGTTGCCAGGGTTGGTACCCTCCCAAAGTCACACTGAGGACCCCCAGTCCACTGAGGCAGGGCAGAGACCCGCAAGCCATCAGATCCAGAGGGTCCACCCTGCCTCCTACCAGGGGGTTCCGTGGAGACAGGAGGTTCCCGCAGGGCAGGGTCACTTGCCCCAGGAGGGAGCCAGGCACAGAACTGGTGTCTGCCCACGTCCACCAAGCTGAACTGAACCTAAAGAGGCTGCTCAGCGGGACCACGGTTAGAGGCTGAATTGTGTTCCCTGCCCTCCCCCAAAAAACAAAAAAAGTTGAAGTTCTAACCCCAGAACCTCAGAATGTGGCCTTATCTGGAAACAGTCTTTACAGAGGTCATCAGCTTAAAACGAGGTGATGGTAGTGGTCCCTAGTCCAGTATGACCAGTGGCATTTTAAGAGGGGAACCTTGGGCACAGAGACAGACATGCTCAGAGCAAAGAGGATGTGATGAAGGCAAAGATGGGGTTATGTTTTGACAACCCTGGGAACGTCAAAGAGTGGGGACAGGGGCCTGCGCCAGGACCTCCCTCAGAGCCCTCCACAGGAGCCGAGCCTGCTCTTGGTCTCCGATCTCTGGCCTCCAGAACAGTGAGACAATAACTTCCTGTTCATTTCATTCACCCAGTATATGGTACTGTGTTACGGCAGCCCTAGCAAACTCCCAGCTGGCTTCCCGGACGTGTGATACCTGCAGTTACACAGGGCTCGCTCCGAAGGACCCAACCTTGGGTTAATGCTCTGCATTCCCCATCCTGAAATTCTTAACTTTTGAACGAGGGACGCACACTTTCATTTTGCATAGAGTCCCACTAAGGATGTAGCTGGTCATGTTTTCAGACCTCCCTGGCAAGCCCCTGCCAGAGGCCCAGATACCACCCCCAGAGCCAGGGCGCAGCTCAGCACTAGGTTTTGAATTTGGTCGGACCCAGCCCCAGCAAGGTCAGAATCCCAGGGGATGGCTCCAACCTGGTCTCCTGCCACCTCAGCTCCCCACAGACCTGCTCAAGGATGGGAGGTCCTCATCATGGCCCTTAAATCAGGAGGAGTCCCTAGACATGGCCACACACCCCATGCCCTTCCTAAAGCCCCTCCATCTTTTCTCGACTTTGTGCTAACTCAGGTCACAGCAGCCAGCATGTCTAGACTCCTGCCTGGCTCCTGGCATCACAGCATCACGATTCTGCACAGGACACTCAGCCTTCTGGGAACTCGCTGTAGGGGGTAAGAAGCAGGTCCTATTTATTTCTTCTTTAAAAAATAAACAAACCCTCCCAGCAGGCGGGTCACCTCATTGGGCGGGAGTTGTGTTGGCAGCTCTGGAGAGAACTGATGCATTGTGTCCCTGACACCCAGGGCGACAGGAGCTGGATCCACTCCCTTCATCCGGTGGTCAAAGAGAGCCTGCACAGAGAGGAGCAGGGGGTGGAAAAGGGAAGAAGGGCCTGACTCCCTGGGCTGCCGGCTCCTGCCAAAAGCAATATCGTGGATCATCATATTAACTCCCTGCAACAAAGCCAGGGAGAGATAGAGAGATAAAATAAAGCCAGGATAATTGAGGCCCACAGATCATTCCAAATCCGACTTTAGCACTGAGTTTCACGGTGCAACAACCTTTTACTCATTCACGTTGGCTAGCGAGAGCTCCTCTTCTCATCTTGCCCCCACCCGGTGAGCTGGTACAGTGGCTAAGGGAGGATGTAAGGGGCTAAATGGAGGGAGGAGAGGGAGAGGATGACCCTGGTGGTGGTGGTAACCCACAAAAAACCAGCCCACCAGACCTGAGTAGGGTGGAGTTGGCTATACCTCTCTCGGCCAATTGCAGTGTCCCCCAGCCCAGCCTAACTGTTCCCTCCCTTTGCCCAGCCAACTCCTCCTGGCACCCTTGAAGACTCCACCAGGCCTTGTCTCCTCTGGGGTGCCCGTCCTGATATCAACATCGCCCACCCCAGCCTGTCTTTTGCTCCATTCCTTTAAGATGTGTTCACGATGCCTGTAATCCCAGCACTTTGGGAGGCCAAGGCGGGAGGATTGCTTGAGCCTGGGAGTTTAAGATCAGCCTGGGCAACATAGTGAGACTCAGTCTCTACTAAAACAATTTTTTTTTAATTAGCCAGGCATGGTGGTGCACACCTATAGTCCCAGCTACTTAGGAGGCTGACGCAGGAGGATTGCCTGACCCTAGGAGGTCGAGGCTGCAGTGAGCCATTATCAAGTCACTGTACTCCGGCCTGGGTGACAGAGCAAGACCCTGTTTTAAAAATACAAAAAGTGTTAAACATTTTAACCTGGATGATCAGCCCAGACATCTTTCTGGAGCTTTTTGATGGAATATTTTGCCTCTGTGCCTTATATAGAACCTGGTGCACAGGAGGAGGTGTGTGCTGGACCCTTCTGGGAGGGGGACTCTCTAAGGAGGCAAGAGAGGAGACTCAAAAACCAGTGCGGACGGCCTGGAAAGAGATGGTGTGCTGACAGTAGGGGGTCACTGCAGGTCTGGTGAGTGTAGTCAGATGTTAGGTATATGGATGAACAAAGAAATGGATGGATTTCCAAAACAGAGAAAGATCCTGGGACCCAGGGGAGACACAAGCTCAAATCCATTTTGGTGGTGGTGGTGAGAGAACTGCAAGGGCAGAGGGCAGGCAGGTAACTTCTGCTTCTTCAAACCCAGCATCTCAGCAACCTGGAACGGATGTGGCTCCCTTGGGAGCAAAGTCAGATAGTGGCATTTATTGGGTAACCCCTGTGGCTCTTTTGAGCCTATTCTTGGCATGGACCCCATGCCAGCAGGGGAAGGAACAGATACTCCCCAAGTTACCTCCAGCCCTTCATTCGAAGAGCTCAGTCCAACAAGGAAACAAGGCAGCCATGGGCAGTTTGCTGGCAGTGCCTGGAATTAGTTCCCGTGAATCTCAAGCAATGAAACGAAACCCAAGCACATAGGCAAAGGCCTGTGGGGACCGCCAAGGGAGACTTTGCCCAGAACCATCAAAGTATTCGGGTTTGCTTCATTATCAAGGTCATGCTTGGGAATTTTGGAAACAACAGGGAGGTAGTAACTTACCACCTCCCACCCTGCTTCCCAAGACAATGGCTGTTTTATTCAGGTGCTTTCCTTCTGGCTCATTCTCGGTATGGTTTTCTGTACAGGGGAAAGGAGAGGCAAGGGGCCCCCAGTGAAGGAGGCTGCCTCACCACCCTCTTTTGGGCCCCACACAATTCAATCTTAGAGGTGCACGGTATCTCTGATGGCAGGCTTGTGACCCTTGCCGCGTGGGTCTCAGGACTCCACCTGCTCTCTGGGTACATTTTTACAAGGCTGATGCAACAGTCCACACCTGCACAAGTGTGTGCAATCCTCATGGGGCTCCCAGGGTCTCTGAGGAGGGAGTCAAGAGGGCTTCGAGGTTGTCCAGGGCAAATGAGCAAACAGTGCTGCCTCCGTGAGGGTTTGCATGCAACTCCCGCCCCCCACCTCCCCATTCATTTATTCATTTACTTAGATGTCCATCAGCACAGCTTCTGGGGATCCAGGGAAAAGTATGACAGAGTCCCTGCCCATTAGGAGTCCTTGTTTTAGAGAAGGAGACAAACAACCAAAGAAACAATTACAGCTGGGCTTGCGAAAGGCACCGCAGAGATGCTGACTCCCACAGTGGCCCGGGGGGGTTCCCAGGGAACAGGGACCCAGCCTCCCTGTCCCCCGCCCAGACATGAGGGTGGGGACCCTGGAAGGCATGAAACCAAGGACTCCCTAAGGACACGCAGTAATTGTCTCTTCATTCTGCCCTGGAAAGGATGGGGAGAGGAATTCTGCAAAAGACTCCCCAAAGCTGGGAAGATGGGCTATCCAAGTGGGTTCCTTGAGAGCTGGGACCATGTCTCCTTCTCATTAGACAAATCACTGAATGAAAATGATGGGTGCAAAAACACTTTGCAAACTGGAAAGCTTTGGATGAAGTTGGGAGCTTGGAAGCAGAGATGGTGGTCATTAGACTGGGAGCCTCCTGAAGGCAAGGGCTGTGCCTCCTCCATCTGACTGGAGGCCCCTGTTTTAATTCTGTAGTCCCAGAGGTTTCCGCATCCAGTGCATGCTTAGTGAACCCTCTTCCTCCACTTACATGGATGCTCCAGAATTAAGGCTGGGCTGATGCACCTGAACCTTTTCTGCCTCTTACAGAGAAAATCCTAGCTATACTCTGACATCTGAGATCATGTTTTTAAACCATTTATTAAATCCCTTACTATATATATCACATAGTATATGAGGGTAAGTTTGACCTAAATTTATACTAGTGTGTAAATGACTACACAACAAGACCTTTAAATTTTTTTTAACTGACGGATAAAAACTGTGTATATTTATGGTATAGTTTTGATATATGTATATATTATGAAATGGCTAAATCTAGCTAACTACTATATGCATTATCCTACATATTTATTTTATGTATATGATGAGAACATTTAAAATCTACTCTCTTAGCAGTTTCTAAGGACACGGTACACTGTTGTTTACTACAGTCACCACGTTGTACTATAACAAGATCTTATCATCTTAGAGTTAGAAGGAAGCCGGGTGCTCTGATTCTCAAACTTGTCTGCACAGGGATCTCTTGGAGAGCTTTGAAAAGCACCCAGGCTGCACTTCAGACCAATTAGATCAGAATCCATGAGAGTGGGATCTAGGCATCCATACTTTTTAAATTCCCTGATCACAGGGGCTCACGTCTGTAATCCCAACACTTTGGGAGGCCGAGGTGGGAGGCTGAAGCTCAGGGGTTCAAGACCAGCCTGGGCAATATGGCAAAATCCCATCTCTACAAAAAATACAAACATTAGCTGGGCGTGGTGGCGTGTGCCTGTAATCCCAACTACTCAGGAGGCTGAGTTGGGAGAATTGTTCAAGCCCAGGAGGCTGAGGCTGCAATGAGCCAAGATTGCACCACTGCACTCCAGCCTGGGCAACAGAGCAAGACTCTGCCTCTAACTAAGTAAATAAATCCCCTGGGTGACTCTGGTATGTCATCCAGCCTCAGCAGTGTTCTAGAATGACTTTCTACCCAATACAGGAATCACAATCATTGATTCATTCAATAGATATATATAAAGCACCTACTCAGTGCCTGAAACCAGGGCTGTCTCAGAAATCTGTTTGTTGGTTTTCTAGCCTTTTCTTGGATACTTGAAGTGATGGGGAACTCACTGCTACATGAGGCAGAACTTTGCCAAAGATCTGGTTTCCAGTGGTGTGTAGAGAGGGCAGACGGGTTGAGAACGGGCAACTAAGATGCATTGGGTCCTACCATGTGCCAGCTATGGTGTGGGAAATTTCACAGGCACTGCTTCTCTGAAACTTTACACACTTCTATTCGGTGAGGTAGGAGATACAATCATAGTGTTGCAGATGAGGAAACTGAGGCTCAGAGAGGATAAGGGACTCATCCAAGACCACTCAGCTTGTGTGTGGCAGAGCAAGGTCCACACCCCAGGGTGTCACTTTGGTGGGGAGTTGGGACTGGCTGGGGGAGAGGGAACATAGGTCAGGCAGGAGATCCCATCCAGGGCCATCACTCCCAGATATCCAGGAAGGACATCTGCATTAGGCTGAAGTGTGGTGATGCAGTCACAGCTCACTGCAGCCTTGACCTCCTGGACTCAAGTGATCCTCCCACCTAAGCCTCCTGAGTAGCTGAGAGCATAGGCTTGTACCACCACACCTGGCTATTTTTTTAATATATGTTTGTAGAGACAGGGTCTCACTATGTTACTCAGGCTGGTCTCGAACTCTTGGCCTCAAACAATCCTCCTGCCTCAGCCTCCCAAAGTGCCCCATTAAGAAGTTAATGTGGGGTTGGCTTACTAACCTCCACATTCTGGACACATGCTTCCCTCTCCTGGCCCTCAGGGCTGGGAGAGATTCTAACAAACTCAATTGCCCCAAAGAACTGGGGACCTGAGCCACCCCTCCAAAAAGCGGCACTTACACATAAAAGGACCAGGCTGGGCAGAGTAATGCTCAGCCTGAGGACTGACTGATGGTGACAGTGAGGTGCTGTGGGCAGGGAAGACCCATCCTGGGCATTCTCAAATCCTAGCCCAGAGGTGACGTCCCACCCTCCCACACACCCTGGATGGGTCATCTGTGTGGCAGTAACAGAAGCTGCCATTTTTTGCACACCTACTGTGCGCCAGGCACTTTCCCTCCATGACCCCAGCCCTCACAGCAACACTGCAAAGCCAGATTATGATGCTATTTTTCCAGACAGAACCAAAACAGAGACAAATCTGTCTTCTGATCCTGGGTTCCTGTCCACTAAGACCCATGTTCTTCAAGCTGCAGGTTGTGACCCATGAGAGGGGTGTGGAGTCAATGCAGAGGGCCCTGAGCAATGTTTTTTAATGAAATCAAATGGCATAGGAAAGAGAGTAGAAAATAACGCATAAAAGAGAAGACTTGTTTCATGAAACTTTTGTTTCAATTGTGTGTGCATGTGTGTGTTTGCATGTGCATGCGTGTGTGCATGTGTGCATGTGTGTGCATGTGCATGCGTGTGTATATGCGTGTGTGTGTGCATGCGTGTGTGTATGTGTGCATGCGTGTGTGTGTGTGTGGTGTGCGGGGTCCCAATGTAGAATATATATTTATTTCATTTATTTATTTTTTTTGAGACAGAGCCTCACTCTGTTGCTCAGGCTGGAGTGCAGTGGCACAATCTTGGCTCACTGCAACATCCACCTCCTGGGTTCAAATGATTCTCCCGCCTCAGCCTCCCGAGTAGGTGGGATTACAAGTGCGTGCCACCATGCCCAGCTAACTTTTTATATTTTTAGTAGAGACAGGGTTTCACCATGTTGGCCAGGCTGGTCTCGAACTCCTAACCTCAGGTGATCCCCCCTCCTCGGCCTCCCAATGTGTTGGGATTACAGGCGTGAGCCACCGCACCCAGCCTATATATTTCTTACTGAGAGATGTGAGCCAAATGTTCAGAAGCCAACACCCTACCCTATTGTCTACATGATGCTGATGGGAAGCGGCTCCCTTTCTTCCTGGGAAGGGATGGGATGACAGTGTGCTCTGAGCACTCAGAAGGGAGGGCTCAGGAGGCCACAGGGTGAGATCACCCCTATTTAACAACTCCTCTGGGATGCGTAGACAGAGAGAGGGCTCTAGCACCCAGCACTAGAGCTAAGAGCTCCCCACACCTAGCAGGATCAGGGTGGTCTTTAGGTAACCTCCGTGCCCAGCTGGCTCTCGAGGAGATTTAGGGGCCAGCCAAAGGCGTGGGCAGCATGAGGCATATGGAGTAGGACTCTGGAGGTCCGGTTCACCCAACAAAAACCCTGGAACCAAAGCAGACCACACCTATGAGCCTCATTTTCCTCATCTGTGAAATGGAACAATGGCCTAGCTCAGTGTTCCCCAGTAGAAACATAATGTGAACCATAAATATTCTAGCAGCCACATAAACGTGTAAAATTAAACAGATGTCGTTAATTTAAATATGTTATTGAACCCATCCATCCAAAATATTATCAATTCAACATGTAGTCAATACAAAAATCTATGAATGAGACTATATATTATTTTTTGCGTATGAAGTCCAGCGTGTATTTCATACCCATGTAGCACTTCTCAAGTTGGACTAGTTACAGACCCAGGGCTCAATAGCATCTGTGGTTAGTGGCTACCAGATTGGGCAGTGCTGATGTAGATAATATCTAGGGTCTCCTCGAAAATGCTGTGGCTGGATTCCAAAGGCCAGGTTTGATTGCTCACACTTTTGTTTCCTTCTAAACGCTGAGGCCCTGACTGGTCTCAGCTGCAGAAAATCATTCAGATGACACATTTGGGGAGTTACTTCAAGTGACAATAAAATGGATCCTTGATCCTGAATTGCTCAGACCTGGGTTACTGAGCTGTGTGCTCTAGGGAAGTCATCTTCTCAAGCCTCAGTTGTTCTATCTGTAAACTGGCAATAATAATAGTTAGTATTATAAAGCACCTACTATGTGCCAGGCATTGTTCTATACCTTTTATGTGTATTAGCTCCTCATTCAGAGTCTATCATTCCTTCTAATTTGTAGGAAGGAGCATTGAAGCACAGAGAGGTTAAATAACTTGCCCAAGGTCACACAGCAAGTATATGGTAGAGCTGGGATCCAAACCCAGCTGCCTGGCTCCAGAGTCCCTGTGCTGAACCCCAGGTCCACACTGCCAGCCTGGGGTGGCCCTGATGACTGAGTTTAAGGCTGCCCTGAAAGTGCATGGCACAGTGTTGGGCCCACGACAGGCAGGGAAGAAATTATTGTTGCTGCTGCCCTCAAATGGGGCAAGAAAGGATGTGGGCAGAGCCCCCTAGGTGACCTCCAAACACCTGGGGCACAGCACGGTTATAGTGAGGAGGGGACAGCCCCTTCTGAGCCTTCCTTGTCCCGCCCGCAGCCAGAAGCCAAGAGGGGAATTTGGCTGAGAAGGCGTCTTCCTCATAGCTCAGCTGCAGAGGGCTCTGGAGGCGGGTGATTCAGGGTCTGAAGTGCCTGGGGCTCCTGGCTCTGGGGCAGTGGGGTAGGCTGAGAGGGGTGGCCTCAGTGAGAAAGGTGGGCGGGCCAGGAGCCAGGTGGGGGTGCCTCGTCTGGGTCCCACCGCCAGCATCTTAGAGGGCGGAGGATGAAAGCAACCTGGAGGAGGGGCTCACCGGGGGGCCATCGCGGTCGCCAGGCCTCGGCAGGAGGAGGAGCTCGGCCAACACTAACTCAAAATCAGACTCAAACTGGCCTCAACAACAAAGAGGGTTTTTTAGCTGAAAAGTCCAGAAGTGATTCTGCCTTTAGGTGAGACTTGACACAGTTGGTCTAAATATCACCAAGGGCCAGGTGTGATGGCTCACACCTGTAATCCCAGGTACTCAGCAGGCTGAGACTGGGTGGGAGGCGGACTCGCTTGAGCCCAGGAGTTCAACACCAGCCTAGGCAACGTAGCAAGATCTGTTTCGACAAAAAATTTAAAAATTAGCCAGGTACTATGGCTCATGCCTGTAGTCCCGGCTACTCAGGAAGCTGAGATGGGAGGATCACTGGAACCCAGGAGTTCAAGGTTACAGTGAGCCATGATCATGCCACTGCACTCCAGCCTGGGTGACAAAGAGAGACCCTTTCTGAAAAACATAAATAAATAAAATTTTAAAATAAAATAAAAATCACCCCAATCCACCCTTTTCCCGCTTTCTCCCCTGCCCGCTACAGAGTTAGCTCCACTTCTGGCCGCAGAGTTCTGACCCCATGTGGCTCCCAGGCCTATGAGCTTGCCCGTCCCCTCCAGCAGGAGGGAGAAGCTTTCACCTTAGCATCCCCAGCCCGAGTCCCGAGACTCACTCTGATGGGAGCTGGCTTTATTCACAAGTCCACCCCTGTGGCCAGAGGCATGGCATACACCGGCTGGCTGTTTGGATCCTGTGCTGTACCGGTTTCCCCACTGCCTTCTTGGGAAGGGGAGATGGGAAAGGGCAGACTGGGGCTCTGGGCAGGCAGTGAGCGGATGTCTGCCCATCGGCCTCTGGTTCCATGTCTGCCTGACTGTGTGACCTGGGCAGTCTCCTCTCAAACCTCAAGAAACATTTACTAGAGCAAATGTTTCTGACCTTTATTTTAGGTAAGGAACCCTGATGATAAAGCTCCAGTGTAGAAATCAGATCCAAGTGGAGACGCCGTGGTTGACGTGGGGGTGAGGGTCCTGATCCCTGTTCCCGGCAGGGGACCTCAAGGGCCTCTGCTTCTCCCTCTGTCCCCAGAAGACATGGGTCACCAGAGTCAACATGGAGCCCAACAACAGTTGCCAGCACCCGATCTCAGCTGGTTACACCAACCAGGCAACATACAAGGAAACACGACATCAAGGTGGCAGTCCAATGGGCTTGTCATCAAGGAGAGAAGGGGATCCATAAACTCCACTCCCACCATCACCGCCACCCCTCAGCACCCTCAGCCTCCTCAGAAAGCCCCTGCCCCCGACCACAACCTCACACCTGAAGTGGTGTGGGTGAGGGTGGTGAGGAAGTGGTGCCAGTTGGGGTGGCACGGTCGGAGCCGTCATCGCTGTGGTTCACTGGGCCAGAAACTAGGCTGGGGGAGACAGGGTGATTGAGAGCCATGTACGGAGCTGCCTTTGACTCCAGAGGACAATGCCCCTGCAGTGTCCCCTGAGGCTAGCCCTTGCTGTTGAGTCACTGTCTGCTCCCCCAGAGCACTTTGGGCCAATGCTGAGTTATTTCAAAATAATAATAGACTAACGATGCAGTCATAGAATAGAGAATAGAGAAGCGTGCAGGGTTGCAGCTCTGTTACATGAAATGACACTTACTGAGCCCCTGCTCTGTGTAAAGGCCGTACATGTACTGACTCATCTCACCCTCATGACAGTGACGTGAGGTGGGCACCACTGTTATCCCTGACCTGTGTGAGAACGCTGAGGCTCAGAGAGGCAAGAGCACCTGCCCAAGCCACTTAGCTAGAAGTGGTACGTGAACCCGGGTCTGTGCCACTCAAAGGCTGTAGTTGACACACTGGAGCCATTAATTTTGCAGAAGAGCACACTATTTATTTGGTCACCATCATCAAATCTTCCAAGGGTGGAATGGAAGAGAATTCCATGGGAATTCAGAGGCCAGAACAATGTCTAACACGGGGCTGTGTCTGGGAAGCAGATTTCAACTGGACCCAGGAAAGAACTTCGTGGGACTCCGAGGGCCAGGGCAGCCTGGTGGTGTGGAATGCGCCATCTGTTACTGGAAGCACCCAGGCAGGGGCTGAAGGTCATTTGGAACAACGTGGCGGGAATTCCCGCACTGCTGAGGGTTGGACAAACAGTCTAAGAGCTTCCGTTTGGCTCTGAGGTGCTTGGATTTCAAATTGATTTATGTAACGGGTCCCCTGCCTGCAATCTCAGCCCCTCCAGTCCGCTCTCCATGCTGCAGACTGTATGCTTTCCAAAACACCCCTCCAGCGTGCTGTCCCTGCAGAAGTCCTCAGGCGGCTCACCACCTGTTCCAGTGACGACTGCTGGCTAACAACCCCTTCCAAAACTTAGTGACTTAAAACAACCACCTGATGCTCAGTCTGTGGGTCGAGAATTCAGACAGGCACTTCAGCATGGCTGGACTCTGCTCCATGATGTCCTGGGAAGACTAGATGGGTAGGAGCTGGGGTCCACTGGAAAAGTCCTCTTCCCATCTGGCTGTTGATGATGGCATAGTCGGGACCATAGCAGGGCTGTTGGCTGGACACCTAGATGCGGTCTCACCTGTAGCCTCTCTGCATGGATGGATTAGTTTGGGATTCCTCACTGCATGGTGGCCGGGTCCAAAGAGTGACTATCCCAAGACAGCAAGACAGAAAGGTATTTGTGTGACCTAAGCTTGGAGATCACAGAGCGTCACACACAAAGCTCCACCGTACACACAAAGTTTCCATTATACACAAAGCTCCACCCAGGTTCAAGGGAAGGGGACACAGACCCCAGTGCCGGATGGGCGGAGTTCAAGGCCATGTTGCAAGAAGAGCAAGTGGGACAGCAGCCAGGGTGACGGCAGCCAGGGTGACAGCAGCCAGGATTGCAGCCACATTTGGGAAACATAATCAGCCACACATCACTCTTCAAATGGGGTCCAAGCCATCGCTCGACACAGCTGATGAGGCCCTGTTCATATCTCCAGCCTCCCTGGGTTTTGCACATGTTGTTCCTTCTGACCAGAAAACATGTGCACACATCCCACCTCCACCTGCTTCACCTGGCTCACCTCTACTCACCCTTCAGGGCTCAACAGAGATATCGCCTCCTCGCCCAGGAAGCCTGCCCTGATCCTGCCCACATCCGGCTGAGTGGGAGTCTCTCTGATCCATGACCACATTTGTCTCTCAGGATGCGGTGGCTTCTCTACTCATTGGTCTCCAACAGACTGCAAGCCCCAAGGGCATGGACAGTGTCTACCCCATCTACTGTGATATGCCTGGCATCTGGCCAAATGCCAGTCCCTTTCTGGGTCCTGCTGGCAGCCTCCTCCCACAAGAAGTCTTCCTGGATTGCACCTAAAAGCATTGCACCTGTGCTCCCACGGTGCCCCTACTCTACCCTGAGCAGGTGTTTGGGAATGCCTGGGGAAAGGGAAAAGCTCTTCTCCTCATTCCCAAGCCAGAGCTTGTTACTGCAATGAAAGAAGCAACAAATTACCAGCCAGGCTTGGAGGCTAATGATGGAAACCAAGGCATTGTTCTCAGGGCTGCTAATTGCAGGCCTCCGCAGTGAGGCCCGCTCAGCCTGCAGCATGTCACTGCTAACTTCTGCCCACAGTGCCAGGCCCAGCCTGGAAGTGGGCCAGACACAGAGTTTACTGGGGCAGGAGGGGTGTTCCTGGAGCAGTGGGTCCCAAAAGGGTGACTGCAGCTGCCTCTCCTGGAGACCTATTACAAATATAGGTTCCCAGGCCCTGCCCCAGAACCACTAAATCTGTATCTGAGGGCCTGAGTGCCCGGGGATAGGCATTCTGGAGAAGCCCCCAAGGGGACTGTGAAGCCCAGCCTAGGCCTGGGGTTTCTAATCCCATCCCCACCCCAAAGCCAGACAGAGACCTCCACACGTAGCCCAGCTCACCCTGACAATGTGGCAAGATTCAGAAAGTGAACCTGATTTAGAGGAGAAGGGTGGAGATGACAGAAGCCCCACCCGGGAACAGAGTCAGGTCTCCTCGTGAGCTGAGAGACCCAGGTCAAGTTAGTGCACCTTTCGGAACACGGGTGGAATTCCAAGGAAGCTGAGAGGCCTGGAACGTCTCAGTCTCTGCAAGGCCCTGAGAGTGGCCCTAGCGTTGGGCTCACTGGCTTGGGGATTTGTGTACAATTTGTGAAAGTAAGATAACTTAGGTCAGGCGCATGGCAGCTCACGCCTGTAGTCCCAGCACTTTGGGAGGCTGAGGCAGGGAATTTGAGACCAACATGGCGAAATCCCACCTCTACTAAAAATGCAAAAATCAGCTGAGTGTGGTGGCGCATGCCTGTAATCCCAGCTACTCAGGAGGCTGAAGCAGGAGGATTGCTTGAGGCCAGAAGGTAGAGGTTGCAGTAAGCCAAGATTGTGCCACTGCACTGCAGCCTGTGTGACAGAGCGAGAACTGTCTCAAAAACAAAAAAGAAAGCAAAAGAAGAAAAGAAAAGAAAGAAAGAAAGAAAAAAAGAAAAGAAAAGAAAAAAGAAAAGAAAAGAAAGAAGGAAGGAAGGAAAGAAGGAAAGAAAGAGAAAGAAAGGAAGGAAGGAAGGAAGGAAGAAAGAAAGAAAGGGAAGAGAGGGAGGGAGGGAAGGAAAGAAGGAAGGAAGGAAGGAAGGAGAAAAGAAAGAAAATGAAAGTAAGATTATCTTTTTATTATTTTTCTTAAAGGGCACCCACCACCACCAAATTGTATAAGCCTCAAACCCCCTTAAAAAATGAGGAGAGGCCAGGCGCAGTGGCTCACACCTATAATTCCAGCACTTTGAGTGGCCAAGGCGGGAGGATCACGAGGTCAGGAGTTTAAGAACAGCCTGGTCAACATGGTGAAACCCCATCTCTACTAAAAATGCAAAAATTAGCTGGGCTTGGTGGCACATGCCTGTAATCCCAGCTACTTGGGAGGCTGAGACAGGAGAATCATTTGAACCTGGGAGACGGAGTTTGCAGTGAGCTGAGATTGTGCCACTGCACTCCAGCCTGGGCAACTAGAGCAAAACTCTTTCTCAAAAAAAAAAAAAAAAAAGAGGAGAACAGGCCAGGTGCAGTGGCTCACATCTGTAATCCCAGTGCTTCGGGAGACTGAGACAGGAGGATTGCTTGAAGCCAGAAGGTGGACGTTGCAGTGAATCATGATTGTACCACTCTACTCCAGCCTGGACAACAGAGCAAGATCCTGTCTCTAAAAAATTTTTTTTTTTTTTTTTGAGATGGAGTCTCGCTCTGTCGCCCGGACTGGAGTGTTAGCCAGGATGGTCTCGATCTCCTGACCTCGTGATCCTCCCGTCTCGGCCTTCCAAAGTGCTGGGATTACAGGCTTGAGCCACCGCGCCCGGCCGAAAAAATATTTTTTAAAGAAGAATTTTAAGTACCTCGCATGGTTATTATGAGAATAACCAAGGAAAATGTAAACAAAGCTGGCAGCACAGTGCCTAAAATCCCACCACGGAGAAAGCGCCCTGAGCAAGGGACTTGATCTCCCTGCACCGCTGCTTTCTCATCCGTAAAATGCAGGTGCCGCCATAGCTACCTCTTCACATGGTGTGAGCATGAAATGAGTTAATTCAGGTGAAGCACCCAGCTCAGGGCCTGGCACAGGGCAAATGCCCTCCAAGTGCCGACCACTGCCACTGTCACTGGCAGGGGGCCATGGCTCCCATCAACGAATAATTGTGGACAAGTGCAGGAGCCAGCGCGTGAGTGACAGAATGCACAGCTTCTTCTGAGGCAGCCCAGACTTCGAAGATTGCGTGGCGACAGGACACATGCTTTTGAAACTGTGTTTCCTGGAAATACTGGAAGGAGGTAAGACCCTCTTTCGCCAAACCAATTTAAGAACAGCCCTGCCAAGAAGCAGGGGAATGGATCCAGTGAACTAGATTTGTTGCAAATCTGGGACAGGACTAACAGGAATGGACTTGACCTTGGGCAGTGATTTCTGAGAAGGAACCTGTTCTGAGGAAGGGGGTGGACGCCCAGATTAGAAGATGCTGGAAAGTTAGAACAGGAGAAGAAGAGCTGGGATGGGAACGGCGCGACATCCAGTTCAATCTCCACTTCCTGTGCTACAGACAATTGTGAATTAAAACAAAGCTGGAGATGAGACGCTGGAAGGTGATGGGTGACCAGAGTCACCAATGCACATGACACTTCTATGGAGGACTTCCTGGAGGAGGTTACTTTAGAGCACGCATTAAAGTTACAGATCAGCAGAAAGAGACAGCAAGTCCAGCAGACGCGGGAAGCTCTGCAATCATGCACTTAATTATGGACATTAGATGAGCACATACTACGTCAGAACTTGCCTAAGTGCTGACCTCAGACACTCTCATTTTTGGAATTATTTAGTTGTTACTTGTTTTGTGCTAATATTTTCTGTTTATTTTGAGGCAGTATCTCACTCTGTTGCCCAGGCTACAGTGCAGTGGTGTGATCTTGGCTCCCTGAAGCCTCCACCTCCCGAGTTCAAACAATTCTCCCACCTCAGCCTCCCAACTAGCTAGGACTATAGGCACACACTACCACGCCCAGCTAGTTTTTGGTTTTTTAAATTTTTTATAGAGACAAGCCTTTGAATTCCTGGACTCAGGTGATCCTCACACCTTGGCCTCCCAAAATGCTGGGATTACAGGTGTGTGCTACTGTGCCCAGGGCCTATACTAATAATTTTTAAAGCTTAGAAACAGTGGCAAACTTATAGAAAATTTGCATGTATAATACTAAGAATTGTTTTTGGTTTGTTTGTTTGTTTTTGAGGCGGAGTCTCACACTGTTGCCCGGGCCAGAGTGCAATGGTGCAATCTCGGCTCACTGTAACCTCCACCTCCCAGGTTCAAGTGATTCTCCTGCCTCAGCCTCCTGAGTAGCTGGGATTACAGGCGTCTGCCATCATGCCCAGTTAATTTTTTGTATTTTTTGGTAGAGACAGGGTTTCACTATGTTGGCCAGGCTGGTCTCGAACTCCTGACCTCGAGATCTGCCCCTCTCGGCCTCCCAAAGTGCTGGGATCACAGGCCTGAGCCACAGCGACCGGTCAGAATTGTTTTTCTGCAACCATTGAACTGTAAACTGGTGACCTATTTTCATCAACAAAAGCCTTCCCCTACACAACCGCAGTAAAACCATCAAATCAGGGAGCTAGCACTGATCCATTCCTACCTTCCACTCCACAGACCTGGCACCGGTTTTGCCAACTGTCTCAAAAATGCCTTGGTAGCAAAAGACCCAGTTCAGTCCCCTGAGTTGCATGAAATTGTCAGATCTCCTTCGGTCTAGAACAGTTACTCAGTACTTCCTTCATGGCCTTGACATTTTGAAGATCACAGATCACTTATTTCATCAAATTGGGGTTTGGCGGGTGTTACTTCGCAGTTAGATTCAGGTCACATGTTTGCGGCAGAACCATCCTAGGTGGCAGTTATGGGGCGCTTTGGATTAGTTCCAATAAAGGCGATGTTAAATTCGATCACTTAAGGTGGTGTCTGCCAAGTTTCTCCACTGCAAAGTTATTCCTTCTCTCTTTGTAATTAAGAAGTATTTTGTGAGAAGATACTTCGAGACGATGTCAGTATCCCATTTCTTATCAACTTTCAATTTATTCACTTATTTATTTGTTGCAATACAGACTCGTGTTTTCTTAGAGAATTCAACAGGTTAACATCCATGACTATCACTGGTCTTTTTGTTTTGTTTTTTTGTTTTTTTGAGATGGAGTCTCATTCTGTCGCCAGGCTGGAGTGCAGTGGCACGATGTTGGCTCACTGCAACCTCCACTTCCCAGGTTCAAGTGATTCTCCTGCCTCAACCTCCCAAGTAGCTAGGACCACAGGCACGTGCCACCACACCCAGTTATTTTATTTTATTTTATTTTTTGCATTTTTAGTAGAAATGGGGTTTCACCATGTTGGCCAGGATGGTCTTGATCTCTTGACCTCATGATCTGCCCACCTTGGCCTCCCAAAGTGTTGGGATTACAGGGGTGAGCCACTGTATCCAGCCCATTGTTTATTTTAATGCTTAGATCGTCCCAGATTTGGCCAGTGGTTGCCCTTTCAAGTAGCTCCAGGGGCATTCTGACTTATCTCCATCATTCTTTGACCATGTCCTGACTTTCTGGCACAAAAAGGTATCCCAGGCTCATTCTGCCCCTTCCCTGCCCCAGCCCTAGAATCAGCCATGGCTCCAAGGAAGCCTGATTCTTTAGTGGGGAATGCTATACAGAGGCCAACATCTGGGTGCCCGGTGTGCTCCCTGCTACTGGGGACTTGCTGCTCCCAGTCCCTCTCAGTAGACAAGGCCATGGGGGCCCCTAACCCCCACATCACTCAAGGGTCAACTGTACATATGTACTATACATATGTCCACACACACTCACATATGTATATATGAATAATAAATATCTAATAGACACATTTGCATGTGTATATGTTTGTATTTATTGCTTTCTTATACTGAAAACCCTGGCTGGGTGCAGCAGCTCATGCCTGTAATCCCAGCATTTTGGGAGGCCAAGGTGAGCAGATCACGAGGTCAGGAGTTCGAGACCAGCCTGGCCAACATGGTGAAACCCCATCTCTACTAAAAATACAAAAATTAGCTGGGTGTGGTGGTGTGTGCATATATTCCCAGCTACTCAGAAGGCTGAGGCAGGAGAATTGCTTGAACCCAGGAGGTGGAGGTTGCAGTGAGCCGAGATTGCGCCATTGCATTCCAGCCTGGGTGACAGAGCAAGACTCCTTCTAGAAAGGAAGGAAGGAAAGAAGGAAGGAAGGAAGGAAGGAAGGAAGGAAGGAAGGAAGGAAGGAAGGAAGGAAAGAAAAGAAAGAAAAGAAAGAAAAGAAAGAAAAGAAAGAAAGAAGAAAAAGAAAATCCTGAGTTCACACTGATATCTCAAACTCCAGTCCAACAGCACGAGGCTCCTTTGCATTTTCTCCCTCTCCATATGTATAACTCCGGCTCTGATGTGACATTCTAGCTTCCTTTATGCTTCACATATTTACCAATTCCCTCAATAGCCCCCTCTCCATACACACACACACGTGCAGGGACACCCTCAACTCAGGCTTGGCCCCCCGTGCCAGACCTCCTCCCCACTGGGTCACCCTCCATTCGTTGCCAGAGCTCAGGCACCCTCTGTGGGCCACTCCCCCACCTATGTGGACACCTTTATCACCCCTCCATGGGTGACCTTCTCCCCAGCTCAGGCCCTGACTCCCCCACCAGCCACTGTCCCCACTCAGATATGCTCCTCGCCAGAGCTAGCAAATGGCAAGGCCAAGATGCAAACCCAGGTGTGTCTGCTCCACACCCTAAGCTTTTTTTTGTTTGTTTTTTAAATGGAGTCTTGCTCTGTTGCCCATACTGGAGTGCAGTGGTGTAATCTCAGCTCACTGCAACCTCTGCAGTTTAAGCGAGTCTCCTGCCTCAGCCTCCTGAGTAGCTGGGATTACGGGCACACACCATCATGCCCAGTTAATTCTTTGTATTTTTAGTAGAGATGGGTTTCGCTATGTTAGCCAGGCTGGTCTCAAACTCTTGACCTCAAATGATCTGCCCACCTCAGCCTCCCAAAGTGCTGGGATTATGGGTATGAGCCACTGAACCCAGATGCCCTAAGCTCTTGATCACTGTATTATCTAAAACTGAGAACGAGCCCATTTTGTCTGCCAAGTGATTTAGTCCCAGCAGGAGCACCAAGGGAATCAAGGGAGTTCTCAGCCTCAGCCTGAACTGGTTCCCCTTGTGGGTGAAGGCAGGCACCCTCTCCTCTAACCCTTCCGCAGGGCTGCAGACCAGCCCCCTGCTCCTGCTGGCTCCTGGCCTCAGCAGGGCCCTCTTGCCTCCCCGGCGTAGAATTGGGGAATTGGGAGGGAGCCACCCACCTATGGCAGGTGATAAAAACAGCTTGCCATGTTCACGCACTCTAGAGTTTACAAAGCCCTTGGTTAGAGGTGCTGTGTCCTCACAACAGCCCTCCCAGGGCCAGATGAGTAAACACACTTTACAGTCCGTAAAACAGAGGCTCAGAGTGGGGAACAGACTTCATCCAAGTGCACATCATACAGCCCCCGGGGGTCAGAGCTGAAAGCTCATCCAAGACAGACCGACCCAGGCTCCACCCTTCGCACACCCCATCTCCCACCCCGCGCCCTCTGCTTCCCTCTTTGGGGGATGGCTTAGCTCGGAATGGCTCCTATGTCCCCTGAACTTCTCCTAAGGACACCCAGGTGTGTGGCTCTGGACCACGTGGGACCAGGTGGCTCCTTCCCCGCCCTTCAGTGCTCACAGTCTGAAGCAGACATCCTGGGGGGGGCAGTTTGGTGCCCTAGAAACCTGGCCACCCTCCCCTTTACCTGGGACGAGCAAACTAGGGGGTGAGTCTGTGGTGTGAGGGGTTAACTCATTTACTTCACTGTCCCTCAGTGTCCCATGAGCACCCAGGTCAGACATCCCCTCTCAAACAGGTGGGCTCAGCCCATCCAAGTCTCACCAGAGGCACCCAACCCCAGCACAGGACAAGACCCCCAAAGTCAGCAGGAGCTGGTGCCAGGGCCCGCCCGAGGGTGAGGGCGGCTCCCCAAGCCCAGTATTTGCGGCTCTGCTCAGGCCTCATGGCAGGCGGGGCTGGCCAGGAAGGCAGGCACCCTCATTAGCCTCACACGTGTACCACGTGGACCGGGCCCCTGAGCCACACAGCACTGCCTCGTGGGAGCCCCGGGGAAGCTGGGTTCCGCAGCTGGAGCAGCTCCACTGGTCCAGGGGAGAGGCACCTGCAGTGAGTCAGCCGAGCTGAGCTCAGCACAGAACTCCTTACCCAGCCCCGCCAGGGACGCCACTCCCTGCAGTGGGAAGAGCCTTTGTGCCCCCCAGATTCCACAGAAGGGGAACTGAGTCTTGGCTCTGCCGGGTATGTGGCGCCTCCCAAGGCAGCAGACCAGTGCCCCTGAGGAGGGACTGCTGGGTGTTTCCAAAGCCTCTGCCCACCCCAGAAAAATATAGGGCCCCCTACTCTCCCCAGTGCATTCTTGAGGTTCGCAGCCCCTCTCCCCTGGGTCAGAGGACAAGTCATGGGGAGCTGAGGGGCGACTGGGGACAGGACCTTGGCTTTGAGAGCCCTCTGTGGCCGTGGTAAAGGAGGGACAATGCACAAAGCGCCTTCCGCTGGAGGGTGGGGCACACGTGAGCCAAGGGGCAAGGAAACACCCAGAAGTGTGAGGCGCTTGTGGAGAGGTCCTTGGGGGCACTGGCCAGCTCAACCCCGGCTCACCATGCTGCCCTCATCACTCCCCACGTTGGGGCCTCAGTTTCCCCACCTGCAAAAGGAGTCTGTTGTTTCCAGTCAGTGGTTTTTATGCTGTTCTCCAGGGAGCCTGGGAATTCTGCAAAGGCACCTCTGACACCCTCTGCGGGAGCGAGTGAGACAATGTCCCCAGGGCCGGACCCAGAGCAGCTCTTCATATCTCGGGGGTGAGATTTGGGAGGGGCTTACGTTTAAGGAAATAACAGGATGTGGAAATTCAGAGGAGCCCAGGAGCCCCTCAGCGCTGCCGTCCCCTCCTCCCTTCCACTAACCTCTTTCAACACCCAGACAGCACAAATCTGTTGTCCACAGGGCACTAGTTGGGCACTGAGCCATCTTCAGACATGACAGTCATGTGGTTCCCGCCCCAGGATCATTGGGAAGGTGCCATGAACAGGTAGGGATAAACCCAGGACCAGGAGATGGGGCTGGGGACAGAAATGAGTTGATAGCTGCCTCAGTTTCCCTAAAGTGCATGTCCTCGAAAGGCCAAAGATAAAACAAACTGTGAGGCTGCCGATAGAAAAACCCTCCGGGTTATCTACTTCAATACCAGGGGTACGAGGAGAACAGTTTTTTGTTCCTATCCTTGGGGATCTCAGGTCACCAGGATCTGATACTTAAAGGATAGTTACTCCTCAAAAAGCTAAAATTAGAACTACCATAAGATCCAGCAATCCCACTGCTGGGTATATATCCAAAGGATATGAAATCGATGTATCAAAGAGACAGCTGCGCCCCACGTTCATGGGCGCTGTTCACAACAGCCGAGAGACGGCATCCATCTGTGTCCGCAGATGAAAGAACGGATAAAGAAAATGTGGGCCACGTTCACAATAGGAGACCATTCAGCCTCAAACAAAGAAGGAAATCCTGCCATTAGCCACAGCGTGGCTGAACCTGAAGGACATTATGTTAAGCAAAATAAGCCAGACACAGAGAGAAAAATACCACATGATCTCACTTACATGTAGAATCTACACAAATCGCACTCACAGAAGCAGTGAGCGGAATTGTAGTTGTCATGGGCTGGGGGTGGAGGGCTGGGGAGATGTTGGTCAAAGGACACGAAATTTCAGTTAGACAGGAGGAACCGGGTCAAAAGATCTCTCGTATCACATGGCGACTATGGTGAATAGCAATGTACTGTATTCTTGAAAATTACTAAAAGACACTCGGGAGGCTGAGGCAGGAGGATTGCTTGCACCCAGGAGTTTGAGACCAGCCTGGGCAACAAAGTGAGACCTCATCTCTACAAAAAAAAAAATCAAAAAAGTTAGCCGTGTATGGTGGCACGTGCCTGTGATCCCAGCTACTCAGGAGGTTGAGGCAGGAGGATCACTTGAGCCTAAGGTGAGCTGTGATGGTGCCACTGCCCTCCAGCCTGGGCAACAGAGCAAGACACTCTCCACCCACAATCCAAACTAAAGAAATAAGAAAAGAAAGAAAATTTCTAGAAGATTAGATTTTAAGTGTTGTCAACCAAAAAAAAAAAAAAATGATAAGCCCGTGAGATAATGCATAATTAGCTTGATTTAACCATTCCACAATGTATACCAAAATATCATGCGGCACACCATCAATATATATGATTTTTAATGGTGAATTAAAAAGAGAGAAAGAGGCTGGGCATGGTGGCACAGGCATACACTCTGGAAGGCTGAGGCAGGAAGATTACTTGAGCCCAGGAGTTTGAGACCAGCCTAGGCAACATAGTAACCCCGTCTCTACAAAAAATTTAAAAATTAGCCAGGTGTGGTGGCACATGCCTGTAGTCCCAGCTACTTGGGAGGCTGGAGCAAGAGGATCACTTGAGCCCAGGAGGTTGAGGCTGCAGTGAACCCTGATCATGCCACTGCACTCCAGCCTGTGGGCAACAGAGCAAGACCCTGTCTCAAAAAGAGAGAGAGAGAAAGACCGGGCACGGTGGCTCATGCCTGTAATCCCACCACTTTGGAAGGCCAAGGCAGGTGAATCACCTGAGGTCAGGAGTTTGAGACCAGCCTGGCCAACATGGTGAAATCCCGTCTCTACTAAAAATACAAAAATTAGCTGGGCATGGTGGTCCGTGCCTGTAATCCCAGCTACTTGAGAGGCTGAGGCAGGAGAATCGCTTGAACCCAGGAGGCAGAGGTTGCAGTGAGCCAAGATTGTGCCACTGCACTCCAGCCTGGGTGACAGAGCAAGACTCTGCCTCAAAAAAAAGAGAGAGAGAGAGAGAAAGAGAGAGAGAGATCATTCTACCCAAGCTGGAGAGGGTGGTGACCAAGCGATGGCCACGGGGAACCTAGCTGTCAAGCTGTCAACTTGTGAGCAAGCAGGTAAGCACGGTCATTTCAGAGAGTGATGAGTGCTACAAAGACAATGGAACAAGGCCCTAGGATAGAGAGGGAAGGGGCGATATTGCACAATGCCTAGGAAAGGCCCCTTGGGTGACATGTCACCTTGCCCAGCAGACATGAACAGAGACCTGGGTGACCTGAAGGAGTCTATGACAATATGAGGCAGAGGGACAGCCTGAGCAGAGGCCCTGTGGTGTTGCAGGCTTGGCTGCTGGAGGAACAAAAAGAGCAGGGTGGGTGGCGCTACTTCCTCACAGGCCCGTGGTCTCATTGCCTTTTGGGGGCACCAGCCCGGCCCTCTGACCCCACCCGGCCACTTAGGAACAGGAACACAGTGAATTCTCTGCTTCCCCTGGCTCCGGAAACTCAGGCATCTTTGACTCCAAACTTCAGATCCAGGGTCACAAAGTGAGAAGAATTCCTGCCTCATGGAGACCAGGCCATGGGAAGGACCATGGCCCACCCCAGCGCCGGCTGGGAAAATCCCCAAGAGACAGGGACCTCAGGCTGTGGGGCTGCCTCCCTGTGCCCCCACCCCTGCCTGCCTGGGCTCAGGTGTCCAGACATGTGACAGTCTCTACCTGGGGCGGGGTGCCCTGGCAAACAGAGCTTACCCAAGAGGAGATGATGCCATGGCCTCCTGGCCCAGTGATGGGGCAGCGTGTCAGAGCAGCAGGGCGGGGGGCCAGGCCGCCCCCGCTCAGAGAAAGGCAGGGGCTTTGTCAGAGGCTCACAGCACAGACCTTAGCTGTCCCACCCTCCCCAGGCCTGTCTGGAGACCTGAGGGAAGGGGGAGGGGGAAGAGAAAGAGGCCAGAAAGGGGGAGGGGAGGGGCAGGAGCACCTCTTTAAGTACGTTTTATGACAGTTGGCAGCTCCACCCGGTTGGCAGGGATTTTGGATTGAGATGTCTTGGTGGAGACAGTAGGACGGGTGGAGGGTACCACCCCGGAGGTGGCACAGCAGGCGGCTCAGCCCAGCAGGCTTCACACCTGCCCATTGCCTTGGGAAGGGGTGGCTGGGTGTGTCTGGCGGCCCCTTGATGAACACCAGGGTGTCAGGTACCTGCCCCTGCCTTTGGGCCACACTTCCCTCCACAGGAGCAAATCCAACAGCCCCTCTCAAGCTTGTGACGTCCCAGTGACTCCATGCTGCTCGGCTCCACACATCTCCCTGGCCGTCCTGCCTGGAATGTCCTTCCCAAGCTGACCCTAACACCCACCTCTGCCCATCTAAGCCCTGTCCGCCTCCTGCTAGGTGTTTGGGACTCAGGCCCAGAAGCCTCCCCGGTCCCTCCCTCTCTCCTGCGTTGGTTCCGTCCTGTCCCCTCCATTCTCCAGCACAGGCGACAGCTCCTGTCTGCTCCTCGCTGGGCTGACTGTGCTATGTCCTCCAGGGCAGACCCCACGGGGGACATGTCTAATACATGTCCGCATCCCTGTGCCTGGCACAGAGAAGATGTTCAGGAGATATCAGATGAATGAAGAAATGAGGGATCCAAGAAGCCACCAGTCAATCTGATGCCCTCCCTCAACCAAGTGATCAAACTTGGCACCACCCAGCATGGGTAGCCTGGCGGGACATGTGCCAAACAAACCACACAGCATTGTCTAGGCTGGCCAACATTTTAACATGGCCCCAGCCAAGCAGTAGAACCTGACTTCCAGTTTACAGAAAACCCACAGGTAGAGGAACCAGCTCATTGCTATGGCGAAAAGCCGGGGGTGTGGGCAGCGGGGAGATCTTTTTGAATAAAAGAGAACGAAAAGACAACTAAATGCTGTGTGTGAAGGAAAAAGGACATCAGTGTTTCTCTGGAAACCACTCACTGTGCCCTGCCCTGCAAGGTCCCTCTATGACCCCAACCCTGTTTGCTCCTCTATAAAATGGGGAATAGGCTGCACCATGAAGCCAGAGCAGAGCAGGCAGAACAGATGGGAAGCTAGAAGGCTCCGGAAGGAGAGAGCTGGAGCCCAGGGTTCAAGGCGAGGGTGGGAGGAGGAAGGGGGTGGGGCTTCATGGTGGGAGGAGGGAGCATGGAGGGGAGTGTGGTTGAGCCAGGCTGGAGGACAGGGACAGGGCTCCGGGATGAGTCTGAGCCAGGCCTTGAAGGAGAGGCGAGCGTAGGTGGCAGGTGCCATGCAGGGTTTCCACGTCCATCCCTGGTGGCTGACAAGGAAAGACTCTGACATTGACCAACAAGGAAAGACTCTGACATTGACGAGTCACGGCAGCAGCTCCCAAACCCACTCCGAAGCTGGGTAGTGGGGGGTCATGGCGGGACACCCAGGAGAACCATGGGAGCCAGGGCTGCACCCCAAAGCAGCACCCCTGCACCTCCCAACTCACAGCAGCTTGCAACTCCTAAGGAAGAGCTTTGCTGGGCTGTGGGACACTCGCCTCACCTGTCACAGCGCACCTCAGTGACCTGTGTGTATATATTGAGCAGATCACTATGGTTTGGGGTTTGGGAAAGTTTTAACATCAGAGCTGCGTCTCCTCCATCACACTGGGGGCTCCTCTATCAGGCTGGGGGAACTGAGGACGGGCTCCTGCTTTCTCATTCCTCACAAGATCCAGGCAAACTCATTCAGGGGACGGTGACATCTGACTAGTGTGATCACGTTTCTGTGTCAATGACATTTGTCAAAGCCTTTGGCTCCATGGGTGGCCTTCAACACTAAGCCCAGAACAGACCCAGGCTCCAGACAAACTCAGCTGACCCAGGACTGGGACCACCATGCCCCCCAACCCCACTTGACCAGAGATCCCAGGACCACCAAATCCATCACCCCCCATTCCACCACAGATCCCAGGACCACTATCCCCCCACCCCCGACTCCACCACAGATCCCTGGACCACCAAATCCATCACCCCCCATTCCACCACAGATCCCAGAATCACCATCTCCCCACCCCCACTCCACCACAGATCCCAGGACCACCATATCCCCCACCCCCCACTCCACCACAGATCCCAGGACACCATCACTCCACCCTGACTCCACCACAGATCCCAAGACACCATATCCCTCACCCCCCACTCTACCACAGATCCCCAGACCCCTATGCCCCCAATTCCCCACTCCACCACAGATCCCTGGACCACCAAATCCATCACCCCCCACTACACCACAGATCTCAGGACCACCATATCTCCCACCCCCTACTCCACCACAGACTCCAGGACCACCATATCCCGCAACCCTCACTCCACCACAGATCTCAGAACCACTATATCCTCTGTCCCTCACTCCACCACAGATTCCAGGACCACCATATCTCCTACCCCCACTTCACCACAGATCCCAGGACCACCATCTCCCCACCCCTCCACCATGCCCCCCACCC